>NW_027270980.1:800000-1175000 GCF_040938485.1 Diadema antillarum
ACTTTATCATTACGCAAACTAAGGAGAGTAAATTGACCGATACGAACCTGAATCTTGGTAGACATCTAAAACAACAAGTGATGTGATTTTAATAGTAGCCATGATAAAATGATGTAGGGCAATTTGTCAATCAGTTGCAAGAAATAAACATCTCGACGGAAGAATTTCATGAATTTGAACAAGTGATGTGATTTGTTCTTTTTTTCAATCTTATAGAAACTAACTGGTTCCTCAACTCGCCGCTACGACTTGTTTCTCCGTTACAAATGAAACTATGTTTTATAGAGCTTCCTTCAGTAAGAATATACTTCCCCACACAAAAAGGGCTGAAATGCCCATATTAATTGCTTTAAGATTCCCTACTCGTAGACTCACGGCCATGAGAGGTATCGTTGTGAAAGGATAAATGGGACTTATCCAAAGATGACCAATGGACGGGTAACAGAAGCCTAATTTCCAAATGCCAACCAGAACAATTCGTTTCAATCAGGTGACCAACAACAGTTGAGTCTAAAGAATCTTGCAAATGATTCAATACGATATCATCATAACAATTTAGGGCTAGTTCTCTCTCTTTCGAAGTGTCCAGAAATGTGCCATTTGAAGACAGAAATTGATAACAGCCCGTACGAAAGAGATAGAAATGATACATGCGAATTGCAAGTCGCGTAATAACAACATTGTCGATTTTTGTCGAATGTTGTAAATGAAGCTTTCTGCAGCTAGAGAGGGTAGGAGAGATGAACATTGTTCAATCATCGTGATGTTTGTTTACGTAGTAGGTTCACAATAGGCGGCATAATAATGCTAATGACTGGTAATGTTCTCCCAGCATAACATATTACTAAGTACGCTCCGGATGATGATACGTTGGAGCTACTACAGAGGTAGTAGCTTCATGATGGTACATGACTATGGAGCTACTTCACATGATTGTGTTATATACCGATAGGTATAGCTCTGTGATGGTACCATTGATATAGCTAGTATCTGTAAGTATCAGGCGACAAATGTTGATGATATTGTGCTTGATGCTCCAAAAACAGTAAGTAGTTACTTTATGATGAGTGTATCCCAGTATGAGGAAGCGTGAGACAGTTCAATGATAAGAGCATAGAGCTCCAATGATACTACCAGCAACACCGTTCTCCGATAGCTGCGTGTTAATTAACGACTGAAGTTTGAAATATATGGTGACGCTGGAACTATTTTCGTCTAGTATGGTAAACAGGGGAGCGAGCTGAAGTTCTTCGGATGAAGGCAGTGTGCCATGTAGGTACCATCCACACAAGAAGCTGATCCATGTTTGCCTACTAGGTCGGCAATAACTAGATATGCAGTGTCAATAGACGTCGAAAGGTCGTGAGCCTAGCACGTAAACACAGCGTTGGGGGGTTGTGACTGGTTATGCTAATTTGATATGCGCACAGTATGAGCGGCGGGGCTCACTTGATATGCGTAAGAGACATAACCGCTAAACGTCCATCATCATGTTCTTCTTGTCCCAGAAGCAATCGACGTGACCACGCCCCTCGGTATCACTTTTCTCTTAATCATATGCCTCTTCTTCGGTCCTGAAGAACTGCGTACTCAAGCGGCAGCACTTTTCGACGTTATAATCAACCGAATAACGTCTAACATTTCGACGTTATTCTCTTTCCAACAACACGTTTTACTTATTCTTACAGTTTTGTCTTCAGTTTTTATATTTCGGTTCATCGATAGCCTTATGCACTGACTTTAATCAAAGAAAAAAAAATCTGCAAGTTCGTCTGTATGTCTGTCAGTCTGCTCATAAATTTGCTTTGTAATCAAATAATCTGTACATTTGTGTACGGTCCGACATTCTGAAATCAGTCATGTTTGTAAGGCTTTCCGATCTGCTTCTAATCTCACAATCTATTCAAATGATGTACATAATTATATGCACGCATATTTTCAAGTATATTGTTATGATCGATCGCTGTGTATGTTTTACTCTGTTCTCATCCATGTATATCAGTTTCTCCGTCTAGAGATATGTAAGTACATAATGCATACGAATAGTTTTGAGTTTTGAGTCTACGACGTTTAAATGCTTGTCGGTGCACTATTTGCCCCTCTTTTGCCCCCTTGCCCCTTTCACTTCTATTCTACCCCCCCCCCTTTCCCCCTTTCCCCCAGCGACAGTTTCTTCCTGTGTATCATGCTGATATTAATAGCTTAGTCGATGCAACGTGTATGAGCTAGAATAAAAGTCGATGATTTATGGGGAAGTATTCTCATTCTAATATTTCTACCACAATCTTTCATTATTGTCGTTGCTGCTGCACTGCGCGAATTCGAAAAAAATTGGTTAATTTTCTTTGTTGCTCGTTTTGTCTCGATTCTTCTTGAGGCCACGCCAAGTCTATGCACCCTTCCCCAGTTTAACCCCCCCCCCCTTCTTTTTTTGAGCACACACTTGAAACCTCACGATAAACCTGCATGCCTGGCCCGCTCTCCTGTTTCTCATACTGTATTTCCTCAACCGCTCCCTTCATCCTCTCACACAACTACCAATCTGCAATCATCGCTGCCCTGAACATTCAATTTAATCCCGGAATACTGGAGAAAAAGTATGATTTCTCGCTGGCTGATCGCAGAGCGGCGACGCTGCAAAATTAATACGTCGGGACAAAACCCCGACGGTGAGAAGTGCTCAGCAAACACGATGAAATGTTCGTATTTATGACATCCTCACCTCAATGGATTTTTTTTTCCCTCGTTTCGTTTCTGTCCTTTCTATCTCTCTCTCTCTTTTCTCGAGTGTTGCCAGCTTTTCGCATCTCAACGACGAAAATTTAGAGAGAGGGGAGCGCGGGAAAAGGGGGGGGGGGGTAAGGGAGATCGAAGGGGGGGGGATCGAAGGAGAGAAATTGCCACAGAACAAGAATTAACATCCAGGGTTTATAGCCGAGGATACGTCTGAAGAGGACGATTCTGTTTGTTTTTGTTTTCAACCATTTATGGAGATGTGCACGGCTCAGAATCTCCGTGTGATTTAATTCCATCGGCGTCTTATGCAGTATAGAGTTGGCAGCAGGAATGATAATGTAATGTCATAGAGTTGGCAACATAACAGGAATGATATGTAATGTGCTACGGGTTTTCAATATGGCTATGTGGACCCAAAGATGAAAAACATCCCATTTATTTACCTGTTTACTGGTGTATACATGTTTATGATATGTTTGTTTCTTTCTTTTGTTTTATGTTTGTGATGAGGCGCTATTTTAACTATGTATTCTATGTACCTATTCCCATGGCCGGCGGAGCCGTGGGGGCCATGGGGGCTCGGGCCCCCACACTTTTTGTGCACATTTATTACAAAGGAATACA
Organism: Diadema antillarum; assembly: GCF_040938485.1. Taxonomy (NCBI): domain Eukaryota; kingdom Metazoa; phylum Echinodermata; class Echinoidea; order Diadematoida; family Diadematidae; genus Diadema; species Diadema antillarum. The sequence continues at coordinate 803,361 of NW_027270980.1, forward strand.
TAAGGTGTCATCACTTTGGGCCACCACACTTTTTTTAAACCCGGAAGTACGTAAGTGGCACTAAATAGAAATAGATAGAGATCTTGAAGTGTGAGCGCAGTAAGTTACGTTTTTCCAATGAAGACCTTTTTTTTTTTTTTTTTTTTTGCTTTTCAGCTGGAGAAAACCCGGAAATGGAAGAGGAGAGATGAGCTGAGGACCTTTTTTTTTTTTTTTTTTTGCTTGTTAGCTCATGAAACCCGGAAGTGGGCCCCCACACTTTTGAAAACGCACCGCCGCCCCTGTATTCCTGCATCTCAATTCCTGGAATTCAGTTTGATGCAGTAGTTGCTGCCAGTTGTTTAAAACTCGGCAAGCCATTTCTGTGACGGAAACAGAACTGCGATATATGAAACGATAAGAATAAGAATAACAATAACAACAATAGCAGACACTAGAATGCTATGAAAGCAGTGCATGTACATGTATATAATATCATGTCAATGAACCCTCACTCATGTTAATTCATCATTCTCAGAACTGGAAGTTTCAGCACGAGTCCCCCTTGCTTTTGACCCATCGCCTATTGGAATGCGGATGTTTCATGCTTTATACACTCTGTGGGGTATTACCATAACCAGGGCTCGACACTAACGGTGGCCCGGTGGCCCGGGGCCACCAAAATTGAAAGTCGGGCCACCAAATTTTAAAAAAGGGCAAATTTGGTGTCCCGCCTCGGGCCACCAAAATTTTTTGAAAAGTACGTCAATTAATTCGTACTTTTTGCGCCGGAAATTAGCAGTTATATTTGTTTAAAGGATATATGTATGAAAAGGACTGAATGAGTGCATGAGAGTGAGTGTTGCGAGTTTGTTGAGGTTTATTTATGAGTAGATGTATGTCCAACTTCCAATTCTTACTATGACTGGATAAAACTTAGATATTTGACTCATTAAAAAAACAGGACTCTTAATGTTTTTTTCATTGTTTTTTTTTTCGGGGCCACCAAATTTTTCTTTCGGGCTTCGGGCCACCGAAAATTTGAAATTGAGGATTTTGGTGGCCCCATTGGGCCACCAAACAAAAAAGTTAGTGTCGAGCCCTGCCATAACTCTGAAGCACAAGATCTATACCTCACAATACTGCATGCTATCATTTATCAATATGATGATTCGGTGAATCAGTTTGATGAGCTGTATGAAGGTCAGATGTGAATGATATACTATAAGTAGAATGTTACTCGGAAGATGGTGTTTTTGTTTTGTTTTTGTTTTTGTTTTACTTCCCAATCCAATGAATACTAGGCCAAATTTCTTCTCGGCATTACGTGATTTTGAGAGTTCCGTGTCTCGAAGACCTATATTGTGGACACGAACAGATCAAAATTCTCTTTATCTCTCCAGCCTGTCTTAATTGTTCTGTGATTCCTAACTTTATTTGTCACAGCTTTCCCCTTCCTTATCCACCGCCTTGAATAGCAACAACAATAACCGATTTACTTCCGTATTTGAAATTCATTCTCACATGCCTGTGTTTTTGTTTTGTCGTATTTTAAGGCCTTGTCGTTATTTTCTTAACTTTTTTTTCTTTTGTGTCTAAAACAAGCTTACCACGGTGTTTACATCTCTTTTTCTGTCCTTTGCATATGTTATATGTTTGTGATACTGTATGTACAATGCTTGTATTTTAAACCTATGTGTACTCGTCTGAAAACCATGCAGCCTTTAGCTGACGAGGACATTCCACCCCACGAGTGGAAAGTAAAACTTGAATTGAACTGAACAACAACAACAATAACAAAAGTAGACTGTATATCTCCATCTCTTGCTGTAGATATCTATTTGTGCAGTATTAGTATACCAAGGTACGTCAGGAAACGCAATTTCCGTCTTGTCTTCATCATTCTCGATTCCTCCGTCTCCCCTCCCTCTCTCTCTCTCTTTCTTCGCTCTCCCTTTCTCTTTCTCTATACCCCTGCACGATCTGTTCTCCATAGATACAAGATTACTGAAAAATATGAACACACACGGACACACGCACACACACACACACACACACACACACACACACACACACATACGCATATCCCTCCCTCTCGATCTTTCACTGTGTCTCGATCATGATGATGAGTATAAACTTAATCAGTCAATCCCTATTTGACGTGAGATCAATAAATCGACGGTATTACTCAACATGCCTTGCGCCTCCAGTGACAAAGAAGGCTTGTGGTAGCAGCCTGCACTACGAGATTTGCAATCGATCGAAAACTTCCCATTCATTTAAAATCTTTCTCTGTTAGTACCTATAATGAACGTGTCCGATGAAATACACCTATGATATAATTACATAAACATATATGTGTATGAGTGTGAAACAAAATCCAGGTGAGATGGCCTAAACACTGCAAAACATCACTGCTAATGATCAGTGACACGTTTTACTTCCGAAGATGGCAATTATGAAATTTAGTGTAATTAAGACATTATGACAGCGCGTGACCATGCCTTCATCGGTTAAATATTGTACACATTATGATAAAATCACTTTCGGCAGACATTAAGCAGTGACAGATTCAATTGCTCTTTCTAAGGTCGTGATTGCTTCATCAATACAATTTTCGAAAATTATGAAGCAAGTCACTTAATTCTTCATGTTCAATTTACTAAATAATGGAAGAAAACGAAAGAAGGAAACAATAAAGTGAAGATGATATGTTATAAGACACAGAGAGAGAGAGAGAGAGACTAATATATCACCGGCTCATCTTATAAACAGAATGTGTTATGTCCGATATAATTGTTTCGCGAAATGATGTGACAAATCATCATTTTGCGGTTTTCTTTTTTTTTCATGAGATTTGTGGTTACTGTGCAGTATGATTTCCCTTTGAAGAGATTATATAGTTTTGGGTAAGGTGGGGATTCGGGTTTTAACTTATTACAAGATAATTAGAAATCACTTACTGTATGTGAAATAATAAAGAGCATACAATTCTAGGAGGAATTAAAAGGGTATTAGATGATATTCAGTTTTAGAGGTGTATTCCAACTTTCATTAAGACCAATTTATTTTGCTTTGTTTTTTCGGATACCTCAGCCATTTCAAAACTGATTTTCATTATATAAACTTTTGATTCCTCTTAAAATTGTATGCTCTTCAATATTTTATACGACTCGTTTCTGATTATCTCACAAAAAGTTAAAAGCTGAACACCATCTCTATACCAGAGTGACACAGAAGTAGTTGACCAACGAGCAACGAAAAAATTTCGAACGCAAGCATTATTGAATACAGTTCTATGCATGGACCCTTTAAAGATACTTGGATTTCAAGTCAGTCGGTTATAGAACTGTCAGGCCTTTAGTACACAATTATTTATTTAGGGATAAAAATAATAATAAGTCGATGAATAAAAAGTGTTTCTGACAAAGATCCCTTTGACAATTAAGTTGTTTCATTATTTCTTTGTTAACAGGTACCTATATCACACACACACACACACACACACACACACACACACGCATAAACACACACAAATATTTATACATGCACTGTATTACATATAGTATATAATAATGGTATTATAGACGTTGCTATAACCATCCAAGTAAGGCGAACTGTGATAGGCATACAGATTCTTTTGAAATAATATTCGTCACTGTTCTGCGCTGCCTTAAAGCCTCGATATTAGAAGAGGAACAAAAAAGCATAACAGACGGTATTACGCTTCCTCTGCAATGCATGATTTACGACTTGCTTGTGACACAGATAAACAGAATATATTTGTCTACGTCTTATCTGTAATAACAACGTCACACGCAATCATTCACTGCTGCAGCTCACGGATCTTCACCCTGGGAAAGGTGCATGGTATGCAGTGGCGCTCTCCCCCGCCATCTTATCTACCAGTAGTCTGAACATAAAGATATAGGTAGTAACCTCAAGGAACCAGTTCGGGATTTATATCTGAGTATTTAATAGTTATTTTGTATTCATTCATTTCCATTTTTTCTTGGACATGTGAGATTTTGAAACTGTAATGGGCTGGAGTATCAAATATGAAGGAAGATGCGACATGGCTGAGGTAGAGGATAAGAACAAACTGTAGGAGACGGAGGAGGGATGAGGATGAGGCGCGGGGAGGAGGGGGGGGGGGGGAATGATGAGGTAAAAAGGTAAAATGCCGGAGTAGAATAAAATATAAAAGGGGGCAAGGGGCGGAGAGACCTAGGGTGAGGAAACGCAGAGCAAGAAACCTAGCAATAGAAGGAGAAGATGGCAACCGCTATGAGCAGACTCATTTCGAAATCAACGTCCAATGGCTTCAAGTCGTTGGTAATCTTTTTTCTCTGTCTGTATTTATTGAAACGTATATACAATGTATATAAACATACAAAAGATTGCAGTACAAGATCATGGGGCATACATGTACATGTACAACCGTACATTTTGTGATTTCAAACATGTATACATCTACCAATCACAAAACAGATTAACAAAAGTACATCTTGTAAATTTGTCTAAAGTAACTGTAATGACTGTAATTCTCATACAGGGGATTAATCTATAGAGAACACGGACCCTTTTTGCAAGGTGGGTTCCCAATTTCCCCCTATTTTGGGCTATCCAGTATTCTGTTTTTTGCTTACATTTTACCAAGGCTAAAATGTTCAAAAACTAAATTTACACCTGTAAATATAAAATGTCAAACAAAGAAATAGAAAGTTTATACATGCATCTAGCCTCTGCTTTTATTTACCCCAAAATAATGCTGGCTCCCTGTTTCTAAACAAGTGACTGGTATGAAAAAAGGGAGGAGGAGGAGGAGGAGGAGTATAAAGGCATCAAAATGGTGATAGAAATATCATGGGATATGAATAAATATATAGATAGGATAACAAGTTGGAAGAATAAGTTCAAAAGTAGACAGAATAAGATAATACTCACAAGAAAAGTATAAGATTTACTAGTTTGTTGCCAAACAATCTGAATCAAACTATCGACAAACGCTCGCAAACAGTGCTCAGAAATTGTTAATCATCATGAAGCAGACTCTTGTATAGAATGGAGCATCCGAGATTGCATGTAATAACAGCAATATTGAACTTGCTTATCGTGACAGAAACAACTGTCACCCCAGGCCCCTTTTATCTTCTATTTCTTTACCAGACAACCAAAAAAGAAAAAGAAAAAGAAAGAACGAAAGAATGATTGAACGTCTCAGGAGACTTTCTATATTTGAACTCGAGAAAGGGAAGATTGGGAAGAAGGAAGGGGGAAATTGTTGAGTTTCATATCACCGGATGCCCCCTTGGAACAGTCTGACAGCTAAAACCTTCCAGATAAGAAGTAGGGCTAGGTTCTATTGGAGTGGAGGAGGGGAGAGAAAGTAGAGGGAGTATAGATGGATGCATATACGGTATATATATATATATATATATATATATATATATATATATATATACATATTTGATAGAGAGGGGGGATTATGTCACCCTCTGCCACTTGTCTGAGCGTGTGAGTGTATGAGCATAGAGCTATGTGGCATGTAGATGTATGTTTGTGTGTGTTTTTATTACTGGGACAATTATTTCGTAGTACGTTTTGCATTTTTAACCAATTAATGTTGTTGCTGTTGGGGTCCTATATTAGCATGCCCGGAAATGTTACACCATTTAATGTATATACTCATTTATGTTTTGCGCATTCATTTCTTTCATTCAAGAGCTCACAATTACCAAATTACCATTCATTTTCGGTCATTTAATGTCAATTAAAAATCAACTTTCTTGCTTACAAGAATGCAGTCAATGACCTGCCGTAATAGAACTTAAGAATAATCATGGTTTCACTTGAGGTCATTCCCACTTCACACATCGGTAAGAAGAACCCGCGGGGACAACGAGTTGAACTCGAACTCTGACCCTCATAGACACTGCAGAAGCCAATATTTTGTACACAGCGACCGTGCCTCAGGCCATATTCTTTCCGTGATCTACACAGCCCTGAAAAGCAAGGTTCTCCGTAAAGAGTGTGTACATAATTTTATAAATTATAGAGGAATATACGCGCACGTTGAAAATACAAAAATAAGAAACATTATTATTGTGCCTCGTTCTAACTTCTAATCGAATGGTATTGCATAAGACTGTACGGATTTGTGATATCCGACACGAACAAAGGCTGAGGTTCGACACATTTATGGAGGAGTACGTGCACGTTGAAAATTCAAAAATAGGACACATTATGATTGTGTCAGTTTCTGGCCTCCTTGTAATCGAATGGTATATTGCATACGGATTTGCGATATTCGACACGGACAAAAACTGAAACACGATATATGAGATGGTATTTAATACCGTCTGCACTATAAGCGCCTCATGCAGCCTTTGACCCCACTGTAATGAATGTCATCGTAAGAATTCCGTTTAGACATTTTTTTTTTCTTTTTATCTCAAGTACATCTTCACGATTCTAATTTCGGACTCGGATTTACGTCATGGGATAATTTACAACGTTTGTATGGACAACATGTAAGTTTTCTGTCTTTCTTTTCTTTCTTACTTTTTTTCCCTCTCTTTTACGAGGAGCCCGTATGAAAATAGACACACATCGCAACTTCAAGTCGTTGCACCTGCAAGATCTAAGTCGATAAATCTGCCAGTCTCAGCGCAAGATTTTACACTCCGACATTCATCCCTCCGCGAGGATCCAGAAGTCACGCACTATACACCTGAAGTAAAATGAGTATATCCACGGAGATATATTTCCATCATGGTATATCCATTAATCAATGCACCAATTTGTATATAGGCCTACATGTAGGCCCTACGTCGTATAAGGGTATAAGCCTGGCGGATCCGCTGCGATGTTACTCTTGACACACATCCATCCTTAGTATAGCAGGTATTGCATGAAAGTTGCAATAAACTGCAAATCCCCAAAATCAATCGTCGTGCTGTACTGTTGCAATAAGCAGTCGTGCTTGATATCAACTTACAAGCACAAAATATCAAGAACAAGTCTTGCCATATTAATTGCAAATTAAGCCGGGAAATTAAGTAATTTTCAGGGGTTTTTTTTTTTGGGGGGGGGGGCATGCGCAAAGTTTGCAATGGATTTGTATTATTGACTGGTTGCAACTGAACTTTTCAAATTCAACGCACACATTTTATAGGCTTAGGCACAGACACAGACGAGAACAGACAGACTGACAGGAAGAATACTCACACAGACAAAGACATAATATCTTCTCCTTTTCCTCCCAATTCCTGAATATTGACGCACCCCTGGCATCCTCTTACACGCACACACACACACACACACACACACACACATTCCCACACACACACATGCCCACACACGCGTACCTGCGTGGGCATTATCAAAATACCAGAAAAATGAAATAAAAGTAACCAGAAACCTCGTAGTTGTCATTCATCCTGCAGTCCCTGTGAACGTATACTGTCGCCTATGCGACTGCGACACGACTATCGCGACTGCCTGCCTGGGGAGTTTGCCGCGGGCAATTTCACCTGTTCCTCGGCTGCGCTATCGCGAACGAGCACACGACCGCTTCACACGCGGCAACGTCCATCAAACCGCGTTCCCGCGCGTTGCCATGGAGCTTGCAGAGCTCATGGCGTTGCCCCTCGTTGTATTGGTTAACACTTTCACGCTGCGATAATGACCATGGGATATGCCAGGTATGGTGGCCGCAGGGCCAGTTCCGGTATGGGTCCCCCTCCCCCTCCACCTCCTTTACCGCCCGCAGGGCTGCACGTGGTGCAAAAATTACCTTGTCTCGAGAAACAGGCCCTCAAAAGCCGATCTTCAACGTTTGGTGAGCTGATGTCCACTCGTCGACATCGAGAAATTGTTATCAGATTTAATTCGGGTTAGGTCATGCAAGGTCAAAACAGACTGTAGCACTATGCAGACCATAAAGAGATGTTCAAAAAAATATAAACTACGATATAAGTATTTTTTTTTCTTGACTCCCGCGAATTACCTTAGAGAAACACGTAAACGACAAACTCAAACACGGTCTAATGAGAAGATGAGAGGCGACAAGTTACATATTTATTTAAAGGGATAGTACAGTTTTGGTAGAGATGAGAATTGGGTTTTTAACTTTTTGCGAGATACCAAGAAAACACTTATGATATAGTACAGAACATGCCATATTAAGAGGAATTCAAAGTTTATTTGACGAAAATCGGGTTTGAAATGACTGAAACATCCAAAAACAAAGTAAAACAAAGCGATCGTAATAAAGTGTGGGTCCCACACTTTATTAGAATCGCTCTTTTTGATATCTCAGCCATTTCAAAACCAATTTTCATCAAATAAACGTTGAATTCCTCATAGAACTACATGCTCTTTCACATTTTATAAGAGGTTTCTCATTATCTCACCAAAAATGTTAGAAACTTGAAATTAGGTCTCAACCATAACTGTACAATCCCTTTAAGGGGATAAGCAAAACTCATTCGTCGATTTCATGACGGTTCACAAATCTCTACGGAAGACGGGCAGCAGCACTGTCCGACTGTATCCCGGAAAGTACAGGGTACGCTGCAAACATAATTTACAGGTAGGTAAAGATACATAATAATGTTGTAGGTGGGAATGTTGGTAGGTCAGCAGAGACAGACAGACAGACAGACAGACAGACAGACAGAAAGACAGTTAATTCAAATACGCCACTTGTACATTTATTCCATTCAGAGATCTGATGAAGACAATGTCCCGAGAAGTTACACTAACAGGTAACTTGTGTTGGGATGCCATGATACAATAAAACACTAGTGTGAATGCAATTTGTACAAGAATTATGTACATACACACACATACACACACACAAAAGAAGAATTGAAAAGAAAAAAAAAAGAAACAAGGTACACCTACAAGTTCACAGACTCCACAATGAAAAAAAAAATTGTGTCCATGCATGCTTGTTTATCTACCCTGGATCAACAATTCTGGAAGATATACGTATATATATATATATATATATATATATATATATATATTTATATATATATATATATATATATATATAATGGATAGATAGAAAGACAATACAGAGAAATGACAAATAAATCACTATATGACAGAAGAATATTGATGAATGAATGAATAGATGAATTCCCCCCCCCCCCCCCCCCCGGAGTAAACGAATGAATAAATAGATACACAAGAATGGTGAAGTCCACAAATAGCTAAATGAATGAATAGATAAACGAATGATTTAAATATCGTGAAATAGCTTATCAATTTTGGAAGTAGAGAGAAAAGTGGCTTTTTTCCATCTTGCCCTGGACATGCTTGAATGTATACGAATCCTATGCAGCAAGCATATACTACTTTTTCTTGACTCCAACGGCGAGTCCAGAGTAGACGTAGGTATAATCCAGTGGCGGATCCAGAGGGGGGGGGGGGGGGGGGGGGGGGGCGCACCGGGCGCCCCCTTTTATTTTTTGTTAAAAATAAAAGAAATAAAAAGAAAAAAGAGGGGGACACGTGCGCCCCCTTTAATTTTGTAATGGCGCCTCCCCTTTACGGAATTCCTGATCCGCCCCTGTAGTCGAACTATAAATCTCAAATCATCTGATATATTTCTAAAGAGATACCATCTTTGACCACGATTATGCGCGGGATAACAGTCATTTATTTAATATTCTTTCAAAAACCTTTGGATATTTCAGCTGATGGGTCCGGCTGGCTTCCCTTGATTGCAGCGTTGTACAAATACGCTTATGAGTTCAGTAATTGATGACTTATTAATTGCGGCATTATCTCTTCAACGAAGACTCACGCAGACGACAGAATAATGACTCCCGCCATTTACGGTACAAACACGTTATGAAGCACTGTCTGACGAAAAATTGAGAGATGACACTAAGCTTCTCACTGAATTACTATTTGACGAGCAATCAATGCTTTACTTGGAGTTAAACGCACCAAAGTGCTCATTCTGCATCTCACGAAATTGATGTCACATCAACAAAAATATAGGTCCTAACGTCCTTCGTAATGGCGTAACTACCTTTTCCGTACATTTTCCTTGTTTTTTGTTGCAATACATTTAAACACCACATTATGTGGCACCATGTATTATGTTATATCCCCTGACTTACAATGAAGCAATAGAAATAGAGATGAAACATCTATGATGGCTACACCGGGTGTCAATACTATTTTCTCTTGGTAAACGAATTTATTTTAAAGAGGAAATCCACCCCAAAAATAAATAAATTCCAAAAGAAAGAAAAAAATTACCTACACAACGTTCCAAAAATGACCAAAAATCGGATAAGAAAATCATAAGGAAGATACGACACTTTTAGATTTCATATATTTTCGGAAAACATTTCTTGACCAGTCCTTATGAATACGGGTATTCAAATGAGCAAGCTGGTGATCCAATGACAATTTTTCATGTATGGTATATGTGAAATACGGAAAAAACCACGTATTTTAGGTAATACGGGTTGAAACATATTCCCATACTAGAATATATCAGAGGTGACATTTGTTCTTTTTATTTTGGGTGGTTTTAAGGCAAGTTTTATATTTATACAGCAGAAATATGAGATTTTGTTTGTCATTTCTGTATACGAAATCAATAAGCTGTGAGAGCATGACATCATCAACTTGCTTGTTGATTTGAATATTCATAACTATATACATAAATATACTTGTCAAGAAGTATTTTCCGAAAAATTTTGAAATTTCAGAATGCCATAACTTCCTTATTTCTTATCCGATTTTGATCATTCTTGCACTGTGCTGCAGGTTTTTTTTCCTTTTCCTTATGACCTTGATAAATTTTGGAATGGATTTCTTCGTTACGTCTAGTTTCAGCTAGATTTGTGGACAGAGAAGCTGTTTGACTTCGAGCTTGTACGCGTGCATTACTTTCTTTGTGCGTGCATGGCCATAATTATGTGGTGTATGTCTTTTTTTTTAGTAGAATGGTGTGGTTGTGTATATGTAGGCCTATGGGAATGGAGCTCCATGGTGTGTGGGTGAGTGTGTGTGTGTGTGTGTGTATGTGCGTCTGTGTTTGTGGCACAAAAGTCCAACTTCCAGCTGGTACTACTGACATCCTGCATTCACAGTCAGAGAAGTGAAGGGAAGTGGAGAGGGTTCAAAAGGGTAAAGTGTCATTTTCGTGGTTTCCGAAGGTATCACGCAATGAAATGTTTTTCCGGGGAATTTCAAGAAAGAGAGATTCTAACGAACACACGCACCGTGGCATTTCCACCCCAGCAGTAATCCTCCACAAGTGCTGTATTCAGTTTCGAAGATGCGTGCTGTGAGAGCACATAGTCTCTCATGGAGTAGAACGAGTTGTAGGGTATCCTGCACTCTGATAAGGACATTCCTACAAAATTAACCATTCCATACCAATAAAGCTGCCCGAAAGAAAAACTCTCAATGGACACAGGTGATTATGTGTATGGTGCCATTATCCATGTGATGAGGCTACTTAACACTAAATCATGAAGAAACCAAAGGCTGACCGAATCCGTCCCATCACTCGGGTGAGTCGAGACGCAATCAGCCGAGAGCGCTAGCTGCTTCACGTTTCGGGCAGCGCACTTTCAAGATGGCGACCCGCTGAGTTCACTTTTCAATCGCAGAGAACCAAGGAGCTCCTTGCTAGAGCTTGCGCAGTTATTTACTCTCTCACTAATCAAGAACAAAGTCAAGCAATTTTGCGAGCAAGAACATCAAAATGTCACCCGCGGACAAGTGTCCGACATTTATTTGGAGGAGTAAAGAAATAAATGCCTTGTTAACCTCAAGCAAGGGTAAAAAAAACAACAACATCTCAGAGCCACAATCGAAGCAAGATGGCAGTTGACCGCAAGTTAAAATACGCACGAATCGCAGTGTCTGATGACGCAATTAGACATGACACATTCATCGCACGGCCCGCTTATTTCAGAACTGCCTTCCGTCATCGTGAAACCATTGCAAAGTGTCTTTGTCTTTAATTCGTCCACAGGGACAAGAGAAAACCAGAAAGTTTCAGCAGAAGATGCGTTCACGACAATTCTCCCTGCAAGGCCTCGATCTTTCGCTTTAGTTGCGCGCGTCTGCGTACGCAAGTGACCCCGAACTAGTTGGGCTATTCCGAGAATGATGCACTCCTCAGCGAGGCCAGTGACCATGGTTACCGCAGAGCGACACAGCGGCGCTCGAGCGTCCCGCTCGTTGGTATTTTCAGGGATCATCGGGGTCACGATCATCTCGAAGTTCACGACTGAAAGGGGTCGCGTTTCAAAACACTGGGACGGGTTTCGCTCGGCTGGCGAAGTATTTCAAGATCATTCTGGCTTTATTCGCAGTTACGCAGAAGTTTTTGAAGAAAACTGTGACGAGAATGTCAGCCATGTAATGTCATTCAGTTTTTACCCTGATCTCCTTTTGTCACAGAAGTTTGCAGAAACTTAAATGTAAACATGTTGCAATCACTGTCGACTTAAAGTGAATTATGACAATATCCTTAGGGATTTGAATCATCCTACGCATGTCTTGTACCATACGAATCAGGATATATCAAGGATAACGATGAAATGTCTTATAAGCAGGGCAGCGGTCTCGGCTCTCGGATGATTTTTTTTTTTCATCTCTGCAGCTGAACATGCGATCCGATGAACTTGATTCCTAAACTGCAAAATGACAGATTGATGATCTATACTATGCTGACAACATGTATGATTATGATTCTCTTTCGTAAATGTAAACAGAAAACGAGATTCCATTATCGTGTCGAAAACGCTTCTCTCAACCACCTGCCCATCAGTCTGCACTAATCAGACTCGATATCAAGGGGCGAAGCTGAGCTACTGGGAAAACAAAACCCCTCGTATATATACAGCATTTCGATATATTAGGTAAGCACTTACATATTTCTTGGGCATACAATAACTTACGGCCAAGGTTTTGCTCTGCGTTCAAGCTCATTTTCTAAGAGAGAGGAATATGCGACGAACTGAAACAGAACTCTGACCGTGATAGCAGATTTACGGACCTTTTTTTTTTGGAACATGTTTTCGCGAACAGCGGCATAGATCAAAGTCATACCCTATACGCAAATTACAAAAGAGGAAGATATTGATTATTACCAATTCACAAATACTCTCTTTTTGGTTTGTATGTAGATATTTCAATATTTCAATTCAGCAACTGGTCAGCATGATTCAATCCCTTCGGTTACAGTTCGTCATTCCGAATGTTCGTTATTCCAAGAATTCGTTAATCGTAAGTTCCGTTTTTCCGAAGGTTCGTTATTCAAAATGGCTTTTTAATCCGAAGTTTCGTTATTCCGAAGGTTCGTTACTGTGAAACGATATAAGATTCGTTTATTCCGAAGGTTCGTTAATCCGAAAATACGGAAAAATTCGGAACCTTATTTCATTTTCGGATTAACGAACCTTCGGAATAACGAACATCACCCATCACTACAACTCGCAAAAAAAAAAAAAAGAACTTGAGTGAAGAACTGTCTTTTCTTAAATTCATGTACAAAAAAGAAATGACATCTTTAAAATTGTATGAAGGGAAATGGAAGACTCGTGGGGTGATGGTATCGTCATCTCATCTAATTTGCATAAATATTTCACCCGATATCATTCTTCTTGGAAGGCGTATAGTCATGCAAAACTTTGATATTCCTTCCCTTTCTCATCTAACTTAGGTCCGATGGCAACGAAGCCTTCACTGTTCCGTTGTTTTGTTTCCATTCTTCTTCTCAACGTCAAATGGGCGTGGTGTTTGAAGGAAGGTTTTTGACTGTTGAAGAGCATGTATTTTCACGTGTGAACGGGTCTCGGCAGCAGACTCGAACCCCGTGGAGCGACAACCTGTCAAAGCCATTAACCTCTCTCACGGAACGCAATTCTTCCTCATTTGTCTTCCAAAGTGTGCCGCGAGTGTGCATTTATTGGGGTTAATTTCCAACTTTTCTCGGCTCTTCGTCCTCTCTATGAATCCCCTCCTCATCACTCCTGTTTCCTTTCGGAGAGAAACACTCGTGTGTTTGGTTGGAAAATAACCGACGGCGAGAAACCATTTTTTTTTTTTTTTTTGTTGGTCTGATTACCACACCGAGATTCATTCATATCAGGAATAGAACGTACAGCTATATATGTAGCTGGATTCCAGCACATGGGCTCAGCCTGGGAACGAGTAAACTAAAAGAAGAAGGAGAAAAACAAAACCAACAAAGCTCTGGCTTGCAGATACGGGGCTCCCAGCCCTGTCCTTCCCATACGGTCCGACCCCCAATCACACCTACATTCATTGAACATTTCCAATCAAATTGAATCTCTCTCCAATAAAATTGAATCTAGCACAAACATCTTAGGTGGAATCAGATATCGCAGCAGCAAGTTCACTGTCCCTCATCCACGTACACCCCTCTCCTCTCCCATCAATCTGGCACCCTCTCCTCTTCGTACGGTTGGAATCACTATCCAGCAAATTGTTCACACCTCCCCACAGCCGGTTCAAATATCTATACAGCAGAGAGGTGGGCCCACCTCCCTGTATCTAGCTAGCTTTTGGAGGATTGACATAATCTTCAAGTTGCAGAGATGTGCGGGACAATGTCACACGAGTTCATTGGAGTATTTCATACAAAAAACCCAACAACAACGACGACGACGACGACGACGACAACAACAACAACAACAACAACAACAACAACAACAACAACAACAACAACAACAACAACAACAACAACAACAACAACAACGACAACAAAGTGTCCTGAAACATTTCTACCGGTGATGACTATGTATAGGTATCTATCCAAAAATTAATCATTTCTGGAAAGACTCATATCCCTTATACATGGTGGATTGCTTTCTTTTTTCTTTTTTTTTTACAATGTCTGTTTATCAAAATTACACTGCAGAGATTATAATTCCTCTTCTTCTCATTAATAAAAATAATAATTGACAGTGCTTATATAGCGCATAACACAAAGTGATAATGTCCCTATGCGCTCAAGAAATAAAAAATAAAAAGATTATACAAAAACATACAATTCCACTTATAGTGATGGTACCGAGCTTCATGCTTGCTTACACTGTAAACAAATGCGTTTTCAAAGCAGACTTGAATCTATAATATATCAGTAATTTGTCTTAATTTCTGAGGTAAATTATTCCATAAGGTAGAGGCATTAAAAACAAATGTTCGTTCTCCGTAAAATTTGGTTCTTCCGGTTGGAATAAGAAATAAATCTTTACTTTTTGATCGAAGCTTCCTCTCTGGTGTGTAAATTTGTATATTGTATATCTACACTTAATTACGTACACTCTTTCTGAAAGTCAGTGTCGAACTATACTCGAAAATGTTTTGGGTGGCAGTTCAGATCATTTTAGATAAGCGGCTATTTACATTCGCTATTTCATAATCAATCTCTTCGCCTGCCTATTTACTATGTATCTACGCCTTATCTTGCATTCGCTTACACCAGGGAGGTGGAAAGAGCCACCTCCCTGCTCATACTAGGCCCTTTCAGCGAGATACGTTGTCTATGTGTGTCCAACGAACTGTATAATGTATACTGTATTTCCCCCCTTTTCAGTACACTACATTAATCATGAAACTATAGTAATTATGGACAATATATATATATATATATATATATATATATATATATATATATATTAGTCATTTGTGCGCTTAGAAACATCAGTATAAAGCGCCTTATAAATGCAGTTATTATCATCATTATTATTATCGCAACAGCAAAAGGAAAATTGCACGATCAATCGAACACATGGCAAAATTTCCGAAGTAAATTAGTCCAGTGCGACTTTGAGGTCAGTTCGGCATGATGAACTCATCAATGCATAAATACACACACACATATAATAATATTCACAAACTTTGTAAAATTCAGAAAATAGGCACGGGTTGGATCGAATATCATTTGCCATGCCTCTGTCTTGACGAGAATAATCTCGGAAATCTTTTAATCCTGTGAAATTCTAAACCAGAGGGTGAATGGGTTGTTGTGATAGATGCAGGTCGATTGAAGAATGTCATGTGCTGGTCTATGGGACATTATGCACTTAATAAAATCATATTAAAGGGGTGGTAGTATTGGTGGGGGTGAGGGTTGATCTTGTAACTTTTTGCAAGATACTGAGAAACTATTTATGAAATTTGACAGAGCATACCATTCTAAGAGGAATTCAAAGTTTATTTGATGAAAATCTGTTATGAAATGGCTGAGATATTCAAAAACAAAGTAAAACAAAGATTCTAAAAAGAGGTGGGTCCTACCTTTTATTAGTATCGATTGTTGTGTATATCTCACTCATTTCAAAACTAATTTTCATCAAATAAACTTTGAATCCCTCTTGGAATTACATGTTCTTTCATATTTCCTAAGATGTTTCTCATTATCTCACCCAAAAAAAGTTTGAAAACTGAAGCCAGGTCTCAACCAAAATTGCTTGAACAGGCACTCGATGTATTTTGTAATGGATTTCAACACCCGCGCCCATCATTTAATTGATGTTATTTCTTAATCTTGTGTATGCACATGGCTATTTTTGCAGTAATTTCTTGATCAGTCATCTATCTACTACAGTGTATTCTTGTCTTTTCTTCTTTCAATCGTTCGCTTGTCTGTTTCTTTGTGTTTAAATCGGATTCTCGAAATGTCACTGGGAACTACAGGAATTCTGATTTCGCTGGTATACCATTAGCGTTGAAACTTTGATTTTAATTTAATTTAATTTCTGCGTGTGTATGTGTGGGTGTGTGCGTGTGTTTAATGTAGAAAGTCCTGCTGCACCTGCTGATATCATATAATGGCAATATGGCCGCAGCTAGCATGCCTGTTAGGTCAAACTTTCGAGTGCCCTGGATGTTCTGAAGGATGAGCAAAAGGGTAGAAAATCCAACTCGAACAGGTGGTCGAACTGGATTTAATTACGTAATGTAGATCCGTTGGCCTCTCTCTCACATACTTCTTTTTCAATCGGTGAACTATCCAGGGCACAATGTTGAGGAGATGACTGTAATTGGGCTCATCTAATTAGAATACCTGAAAACAAGAAGAGCTCCATACTTTCCAAATCTTCACTATTTCAGTTATTTCTATTTCATTTCATTCTTTTTATAGGCCAGACTTTAATAGGTGATGGAATCCAAGGGTGATTTTGTGACACGTTTGTCGGTCATTGAGGTCAATGACGCCACTAGGCTGACAAGGATGTTATAGATTGGGTTGCCTCCATTATTAGCAGGTTTTGCTATGAATTTAGTTTGGAAACTGGGATAAAAATATGTGTTGGTATCGTCGTCACTACACATGTCGAATCTACAGCTTCAACAGTGTGAGTAATAAATTTTCACGGCTGCTGTTAATAGGCCTACTTGGTAGCTAAAATGTTGTGGTTGTCCTCAATTTCATCTCGTTGGCAAATTCGGCTTCCTTTTTCAATCGTTTTTCCAAAAAATTATGCCAACGTTTGGCTCGTTATCAAATAAACTTAATGTCACATGTGTTTTGCATAAAATGCCCCCCAAAACCCCAACAACAACAAACAAAAGAAAACAAAACAAAACCACTATACAAGTAATAATGAAAACATATTGCGATATGTCACACAGGGGCTATAGGCACGTGATGTGTGTGTGCGTGTGTGTGGCGGGGTGTCTCACTATTCCCGATAAAGTTTTTGGGGAAGGGGTAGGGCATTTCGGGTATGTAGAATCCTGGAAATTCAGATTTATATGTTTGTAATATGTTAGATATTGCCAGGTGGTTTTTGTAAAAGTCTTTGGTTAGCATATGTATATAATTATATATATATATATATATATATATATATATATATATATATATATATAATATAATATATATTATTTTCCCTGCTAGAAGCACTTGTAAAACAAGTACATTTTTTGGAAAAGTGCAACAACAGTCTGCATCACGGTCATCCGCACCAAGAAGGTGTCTGCATCAACTCGTTTTGACTCTGGTTAATTGTAACTGTCCCACGCGTGGTATTCGGTGTATGTAGTATTCCCCCACGTGCAGATACAAACTCAGTGTGATCTGCTGGAAGGTGCGAAAAACCATCACAGCTGGAAGAACAACTACTCCAAGCCATCAATAAAAAATATAAGAAACAGGAAATAATACAGTAACACTCGACGCTTATCATGAATATGCGTTAGGGTGTGGATTATAGTCTCATGTGTCACGGGGGGGGGGGGGGAGGGAGTGGGTAGAGGAATCTGAGGAATTATGAGTAATGGTTTCCATTCGAAAACAATACATAACATGCATTATTGCATGATTTTGAGGTGTTTTTTAAAATTTGTAAACACAGCTTTTCGGACTGATTGTTCGATATTCCAGAGTGAATTCAATACATATTTTAGCCGCCAAAAAAAAAAAATTATAGTTGGTCTCATACGTGATAATGTGTGTGATATGTTTAAGGGAAATCATGACAAGTAATGTGACTCAATTTCACATAGCTTCAAATTTTATGCTTTTATTTTCCGGTGTTGCCTATATACTTATGTTTGATCGGGCAATTTAAGGACGGAGAAAATATAATTTTGTGGAGAGTTATCACGGGCTTCATGCTTTTTCCATGTGGCAGACACCATATAGCATTCTTTTGAATGTTGTCTTTCGACACCAACGGTATATGACACATTCCATTATTTTGATATGGACTCGAAAGACATTTTACTGATTATATGTCATTATTTTTTTTTTCTCATGATATGATGTTCGCTCAGAAATAGATCGTGAGTTTTACCGCAGTGGGGCGGCCTGCAACAAGGAGCGAGTAATTGTGGCTGTGCTTAGTTCCTTTGAGACTATGGTGAGTCGTCTGGCTACATCCTTTCCCTCAAGAGAAGATTCTCTTGATGTCGATAATTAAGAACATCTGTGGGGACAAAGGAGGTGAACTTATTCGTGGTGGTGAAACGTGAATAGTTGACTCACTTTGAAAAAGTTTCATCTAATTAGAGGGCATATTCTCTTACACAGACTGTGACCTACTTAATATAAGTGGGTGGATTTTTTTTTTGGACACTATTTCCCGGCTGCTCCCGTTTATGTTTCTGCATACTGTATCGATACGGGATTACAAATGTCAGACAACTCATGCAATTAAGTGTGACATCATGGCTATCAAAAATGTTTGTTGGCACGTTGTCCACGGTGATCAAAATAATCATGTGTGAACAACAACATAAAAAAGTGTATCATGATGGGATGGCAGAGAAAAAAAAAGTGTAGCGTGGGATGGCAGAGAGAGAGAGAGAGAGAGAGAGAGAAAGAGAACGTTTATATCCCGATCTTGTTTTTGGACCCTGTTTGGTTTATTCATATAAAGTGCTCCATTCATGATTGAATCGGTGTTGCTAAATGGTTCGTGAAGACGGAAAAAAATAACATTGTAAAAATATTTATTTGACAATACTTCAGTAGCCGCATTTAGTTCACTTTTTAACCATCACTGCAACATCGCTGTGACTCTAAAAAAAAGTTTGATGCAAATGATTATCTTTTTTTACATCTGATCCGCGCAAAACAAACAAACTACGACAATTCATCTAGCTTTCACAGTGATTTCAAGTTTGAATACATCGTCTTTTCTACACAATGTTAACCTGAAAGTTATGATATCATAAGATCATTAATGTGTAAGGTTTAAAATGAAGCATATACCTATACTTATGAACAAAAAAAAAGTAAAAAAAAAAAAGAAATGTAGAAAAAGAAGCAAACATTATAAAAGCCCTCCTCCCCAACACACACACACACACACACACACACACACACATTTACAAATAAATACTCACAGAGGGAAGCTTAAGAGATCTAATACGGTAAACTGAAACAAAATACTGTATCTTGGTCCCTTTGACAAAAGAAAGAAAAGAAAACTGGGTAAATCTGCTATTCCTATACTAACCGAGGAAAAGATTTGTGGCGCCACTTTCTCCCGCACGTTCTGGGATCTCGCCCGAGTGTGACGCACTTTGCTGTAATTCCCATCACGTCGCCGCGGATTCACATCTAAATTGTCCACGGTATCCTTCGAGGGAAGGGTGTTTTTCACGTGGAGCTGAGGGAGAGAGAGAGAGAGAGAGGGAGAGAGGGAGGGGGGGGGGGGGGTGGAGGGAGAGGATAAGTACCATTTGGGAGGAACGCGCATTCAAATGATGATGCGGAAGACTTTGGTTACGCATCGATTTACAGGTGCGCGAGACTTGTCACCCAAGCAAAGGAAGAAGAGATTGAACACCACCGGCAACCATGGAGCTATACAACCAAATAAGTATGCAGCCATATGCTAAAGGCAACTCAAAGCAGCGATGTGCCTGAAACTGCCAAACGTGAGGTTTATATAGCAGATGAGTATCCGAAATAGAGGTAGAACCTCAGTATACCAAGAACTCTTTATAAGATGCGTTCGATGTCAACATCAATTCCCCCCCCCCCCCCACCCAAAAAAAACCTTTTTTGTTAGTATGAGTAAGTATTACCAACGATTATCTTTCAACATGCATGCCTATTTTCTTCTTCTTTCTTTTTGAAGATCACAAACAAGCTACTGACGATCATAGATGATTTGAAGTAAATAAAATACATACTGAATAAAGAACAGTCTGACACTGATTCTTGTATCATAACGTAGCTCACTCATATACATCTTTCTTAAGCTTTTTTTTATTTATCATGGTGCATTGCGTTGTTTCTAAACAACTTTCAAAACTATATCGGGGCCTATTCATATATTTCTGCACTCTGTATATGTAAAGAATTTTAATCATCATTTTTTTTGGGTCTCATATTTCTTTATTACATCCACTTGTCTTTTACCTACTACCTTAAATCCATAATTATTAATGAGATGAACAACTTTAAAATCAGCCGAACAGCTTCTAAAAATATAGGTTCTTTTATATTTAAGTTGAGCTTGAGCTGCAAAATTTTCCTCCATGAATGTTTCAGGGTAAAAAAAAAGAATAGATAAAACAAATGTATTAAATTCATTCTTAATTTGTGGTGTAATGAAAACAACTGCGTTTGATATTTAGCATTGATGAAATGATTTTTCGAGATGACTTGTGAAACAGATGAGACTATTATGGACTGATGTTCATCGAGGAGGGAGAACCCCCATTGTCCTGCCTCTGACCGCGTTGATATTATTTTGGTCCATTAGAGCGAAGTGTGTCCATGCATGCGAGCTTCATTTATTGACTTACTTCGGCTGATACCTTGCAAGGACACGTCCTTTTTTGTCCTAGTTCATATACAATGTATGTCGCGGATTGATTGTGTCCACAGTTTTTATATTGATATTGCTGGACATTAAATATGACACGACGTATAGCCGATCCTTTATCTAGGCCGGTAATTCACGGTCTAAAGTACACTGCTCTCGAGATTCTACACACACGTATACACGCACACACACACACACACACACACATACATGCACACAAACACACACACAGAGACACATAACACACCACACACACAAACACACACACAAACACACACACACACACACACAACATATCACACCTCACACATATATATATATACACACACACACAGGACAATCTTACGTACAATGTCATGTGAACTGTTCTCATAACAGCTCTTGAGCTTGCTTTCATCATTAGATAGCTTTCTTGTCACACCACACAAGTTCTTGTTTGCAGGAAATTTTGCATGCTTCAGGATACAAAGGACATTCAGCATTTTGGAGTCGATTTTTTTTTTTCGAAAGAGGACGAACCATTCGTTTTGTGTTTTTTTTTCCTGTGATAGAACGCCATCGGTATATATGAGCTTAATCATTGTCAGTACAATGTGTAAAATGCCACTTTGTGCGCGTGGAATTTGCGGTGGCGTATTTCTCTCCTGTTATGGAAGTCCCCGAAAATTCATTAATGAAAGCGAGGTATAAAAACTTGATATTGGATAGTGTCTCTGTAACTGTAGGGCACATCCCTTTTCAATCGAAATTAATTTCGAAAACAAAATAAAAATCAGAAGAGTCTGGGAGGCAGACTAATGCAAATAATTATATCTGATACCATCCACTTCGTCTGATGTGTTTGGATCAGGAAGTAGCTGTATTTTCAGAGAAAATGAAAGAGTTATCGTTGCCTGACTACTTCGCAGTGGCAGCGGTGCTACTGGCAAGCGGTTTTTATAGGGGAACATTTTGTAGAAGTCGGCTAGCAAAATTGTTTGGACGGGCAATGACAATTCGGGGTGACCCTAACCGTGAACCGTACCTCCCCTCCCTGTCCAATGTTGGGTGGCAACACGTCCAATCCGCTTTGCGCGCATCGATCTGAATGTTCATCCCAAGATACCGCATGAACACAATTTAGGTATAGCATTGGAGTCGACAGTGTCGTCACATACATGAGCTTGAACCTTGAAGAAGGAATTACCGTTGTAATTTTTCACAGGCGGCTATGCTGGGACGGGTAACTGCTCTCCGCAGTTATAAGATCTGAGGAACCTTCGTCGGCAAAAAAACAAACAAAACAAAACAAACAACAAAACAAAACAAAAACAAAACAAAAAACACTAAAACAATCTAATACACATTGCTCTCTCTCTCACAAATGAGCATGGTCACTATGAAAAAAAAAATCGCCTTATATCTCCCTATTCATTCAATACATTCTAAAAGAAAACCAACTTGGAAGTCAAGTTAACTTTAGTCTTCACTGTAGTCCCTTCATTGACATGGATTTAAAGGGATGATGGTATAGTTGTTTTTTTTTGTGTGTGTATGTGTGGTGTTGTTGGGGTGAGTGGGACCCACCTGTATACAGGACCACTTTGTTTTTGGACATACAGCCATTTCAAAGCGGAGGATTTTCATCGAATAAACCATTTATAAAACATGAAACAGCATACAATTTCATGAGGAATGCAAAGTTAATTTGATGAAAATCGATTTTTGAAATGGCGGAGATATCCAAAAACAAAGTGGTCCTATAAAGCTGGAACCCATCCACCTCAACCAAAACTATACTATCCCTTTCAGATGGGGAATAAACCCATGTATACATCAAACTGTTTTAGAGTTGTGCAAGCTGTGATGACTTCTTTCTGAAGGAGAAAGAAAGAAGTGCGAAATTACGACAAAATTGTTTAAACCAATCGAATATTACTAACTTTATGTAATTATCGTTTTTTATCTGACTTACACAATGACGGAACGGTAATTGGCATCATACTCTTTTTGAAAACATCTGAAACTTCAATATTCCATACATAACTTTCTTCACCTATAATTTATGTATGGTTTAAATGTACTTTTTAGCCTTGTTTGGCTTAAATTTACTCAGAGTTAACTTTTTATAATTCCACAGCTTTCTTCATCTGTGTATGATTCAAAGGAACTTTTTAGTCTTGTTAAGACAAAATTTACTCCTCCGCCTTCATCGCAGTTAAGTTGAACACAGGGTATAGAATTACCCTTTAACGTCAGTCACCAAGTACTATGGTAAGATAGCACAAAAACCGAAAGTAATAATACATTAGGAGAAAACGGACATTAAAGAAATTACTTTTAAAAGAAATTTTACACGATTTTGGACAAACGCCACCGTAATCCACAAATCAATCCGACCCTAACTGCGTAAAGGATTGTACTGTTTTGATGATTTTCTTTGTTGATGATTTTATTAAAGTAGATGTCATTGTTATACCAGAAGGGATGATATTGATATCCATGATGGTGAAAATTATGGTCAAAGTCCTGAAAAAAAACCACAACCCCAATCTCGTTGCAATTGGATGGTCTAATCTAATTCAAATTTTCGCTTACGTGTTGCTTTTTGTGGCACCTCTGGCTGTCTATATAATGTATTGAAACAAAACATGATCATTACGAACCCAAATATAAAAACAAAACAAACAAAACATACGACTTGATAAAATCTGGGTCATGGACGTGCAGATTGGCACACGACGTGCAGAGCTCATTCATTAAACCTCAGCTAGTGTGGAGGCGACGATGAAGACCCAAGAAGAATTTTGAGGTGAAGACCTAAGATATCTTTTTTTTTAAGGAGAATCGAAGGATATACAGGAAACACTTCAAATTCTGGTTATTGTTTGTAGTGTTCAAAGTTCGAGCAGTTACATATTTTCTTTCTTTTTCGACAAGCGAGCTTCAGATTTCATACGTGTATTGCAGATCACAAACGACCTCGTGTACTGCAGATCACAAACGACCTCGTGTAACTTAAATCCTCATCACTTCTTGCAAAATCGTCTCAGTACTATATTTTTTATATGATATAATTTTTATCCTCGCGACTCGTATAGTCAATATCTTATCGCAATACAAAGCACAGTGAATTCTCCCCATGATTCTACAGGAGCATTCCGTTGTAAATGCAGAGATATACCTGGCTTTATGATGTTCCATCAAGATGGCGTCACACTGTCCCGAAATTGAGCAAAAACACACGATAGAGGAAATGTTCAAGTTGGGCTCTGATCGTTTAATCATCGGGTCATTCATGAGGGCATCTTGAGCCATCTATACAAGACTGCCGATGGAATTTCTCAACTCTCATGTCCAAACCTTCATAATGTGTTTAGCTATTGTGTTTCCTTTTTGTGTCCCTATAATTATGGTAAGCTTCGTCAAAAAGATTCACATGGCATCTTCGTGAAGCTTTCTCGTGTGGTTCGGGTACCATCGTGTGACCTTCTGCAGAGGCATCGCACTTGCTTTGGCTGTTGATTGGCTTTTGACCATGCATGTTCAGGGCCAACTTCGCACGGAATTGAAAATGTCATATTCGTGCTGCCTTCTTGTATCAATTTTGGTACAGTGTGACGACACCCTGATGGTCGACAACCGGATATCCCCATTGAAACTCTTCGGGCTAAAAGAAACAATCTTTCTGATATGAATGCCGGATGTATACACTGAAGTAATACGATGAAAATGGGAGCAATAGTTACCTCCTATCCCCGCAGTGTTATACTCATTCATTGGCAGTTCCTCGTTAATACCCAGAATCCCGATGAAATGCCACCTTATACCTAGAACACCAATGACATAATCAAAGTATAAATCATATACACTCAGCAAAAAAAAAGAAAGTAAACACTTTTTCCAGTTAATATTTTTCATAGAAGATTTTGATAAAAATTAATGTGTCATATACCATATCAAAGATTATTTAATTGGCTATCAACCTGGTAGGTTTATACAAAGGGAAATTTTACGCATGAGTGAGCACATTCGTTTTTGTCCCCTCCAAGGTAGAAAAGTAAAAATTGCAGAATTGGACATATTGAAATTCATTTGCAAATGCCCTCCAAGATAGCAATGATAACAAAAGACCAATTTAACGCAATGAGAGACATGAATGAAACAGCAGAAATAAGTTTCCGTTCCCTTGTTTCCCTTTATATTCAGAACAAAAACATAGTGCGGAAACTAAAGGTGGAACATAAGCATTTTTCATCAATTCAAACTTTAAATGACATAGGGAGTAAGCCGTAAAGGTGATAAAATCGACAGAATTTCTTCATTTTACCTATCAATTAAGGAATTTAAGAATGCACGAGACAAATTTAAGAACCAAATATCATTTCAAATTTTCTTAAATTGGAATAACGTTTCAAATTTAACCTTCTTTGTTGCCATAATTTTTCTCTTTTATGTCTTTTGACTGCGGATTTGACAGAAGATTCTTCATTTTCCTCCATTATTTTTTTGCCTTTTTTATCTTTGGAGGGTTGCAGAAACATTATTGAGATCATAGGTTGATGTTTTCAAATTAATTTGCATTTCTATTGTGTTGAATTTGTCTTTTTTGTTCTCATTATCATATGGAAGAGCAAATACGCTTGAATAACAACTTGTCCATTTTGCAGTTTTTACTTTTGTGCCTTGGAAGAGAAAAACGAATGTGTTCACTCATGCGTTAAGTTAACATTTTCATTGACCTACTAGGTTGATAGCTAATTAAATTACCTTTAACATGGTATGTGAAACACCCTTTTTAGTCGGATGTCTATGAGAAAGATAAACTTGAAAAAGTGTTTACTTTCTTTTTTTGCTGAGTGTATTACTTACTGCGTAGGACGTTCGTACAAAACTAGATACGGTGGGACTTTTAATTCTTATGATTTTCCAGTGGGCTTCATCGGCTCAAACCAGGGAGGTAGAACCTCAAACGTATTAAGGTGGAGAAATTCATCAGCTTTCATTGCTGCTGCCGAGTGGAGTAAATCCTTTGGATCAGCGAGATTTCAACGGGTCAGCTATGGGTGAAGTCTGTCTGAAAAGGGTTATGTTGGAAGGTCAACACGGTCTCATGTATTCTTACAGCCTTCTGCCTCTTGAGCTCTTCAGTGATGTTTACGATTGCAATTCCTGTTCTGTATCAATGAATGACAACAGGTGCGCTTCTGACTATTTGGGTCAGAATTTTGAACGATGTACAATTGAGCCAAAACAAGGCAAAATTTAAAAAGTAGGAAATTCTCCAAATCATTCATCTTACCTGAAAGAGTATAACTCAAGCTTTAATATGAACCCAATTATACTAGGATTTTCCCAGAGGAACAAGTTTTTATTCACCGCTGAAGTTTACCATGTCCAGAGCAGCGAACGTCCGTAAGGAATAGTACAGTACATACATTTGAATACCATTTAACATAGTTTCCAAAGATCTGATTCAGTTCAAAATCCTAACGAAATATCTTAAGGGACATGTGTACGTGATTGCAGAATATTAAGCTTGTACTCTTAACCTGTACGTAATGGTAGACAACTGATGATTTAACTAAATTCGTCATTTCTGTAAAAATATTGCTCTTCCGCTAAACACTTTCTCCACTTTACGCGCATTTTACAGAAACTCAATATTTTCACCTCTTATTTCACTATCCTACACTTTAATCCTCATTCCCAAATAATAATATACCTTTTTAAGATGTATCTCATGTGGGCAGTCTCTATAACCCAACAAACATAGCATAGTTTTCATCACGGAGGTTCGCATGTAGCTCACGGACGTTCGGAACAAACAAGATATTGAACAATGCAGCTCTCTTGAGTTGGAAACGCTTTCTACTAACAACAAACAGCAATTTCATGTCGAGAACAAACTCCTCTGCAAAATCCTGAATAGATATTACCAATTATCAATTATATAAGCTTGTTTATCTTCTCATACTGAGGAATCAAAGAAAACAATTTTTCCATCTCTCGTAAATGAACGTACAAACGTACGTGTAATCTCAGTGACGTAGTCCATCCTTGAGAACGAATATATTTATCAAAATTTCGCTATCATGAAGTAAATATTCAGGTCCTAAACTTCAATAAAGTCTACAATGCAAAATTTGCTTTTTATATAACGAACATGGTCACAGCTAAAATTATGACAAAGAATTAATATAGAAAAACAACAGAAATGTGCTCCGTTATAGAAATACGAAGTTTAGCTGGGGAGGGCAAACGAATACGTTAGGAAGAAATCCCTCTGTGTTTGCTCCTTGTGTTACACACTGTTACCGAGAAAAATGTGTGTTATTATATTAGTCAGAAATGATAATAGGTTCGATACTGCGAAGTTTCGTCATAACAAGACACAATAAGTCCATATATCTTGGATGGATGTTTGTGACTTCGATATTATACAATATGGTTTGTTATAACAAACCTTTTGTAGCGCGTCATTTCGGAGGCTCGTTATTCATACAGTTTGTCAATACGAAAATTGATAGAGTTCGTATAATTATGAAGCTTTTTTATTCGGTAAATGATATGAATCTCCGAAGGTTAACCGAAAGGCTTATTAATTGGAATATGAAAACTTATGTTCGCTTATCCAAATGTGGAGAAACAAGTTAACAACTAAAATCCTCCAATTTCAAAACCTCATAATAACCGTTTTCACCTAAACGAATATCAGACCCATTCCACTTTTAGAGGAACGGACCTAAAAATAATGATCCTTAATATCTATTTTTCGAAGAACATTTCTAATAACAAACCTCCTGAATTAACTACAATTTTTTTTTTCATTTTGGAATAACAAACCTTTGGACATCGGAGTAACGAATCTTTGGAAGAGCGAACGTATCAAAGTGCAACCTTAAACCTATTCTTAATCATTACTTTTTTAACATGTGTTTTCAAAGTAAGCACAAAAGCACAAACAAACTGGCGATCTCTCTGTCTCTTAAATGTAAAATGAAAAAAAAATATTGGAAAAAATTACAAATGAATATTGCTTTTCATTGATGAGTATAAAACAACACCATGTGATGATAAGCGGAGGATTTGTGTGTTTTCATCAGACAATAATTTATTGTATACTGCATGATTTTTGCTCGCTTGTGACGGCATTTCGATGAATAAAAAACATAAACAAACAAACAAAAACTTCTCCAGAGGAATTTGGAATAACGGGAGTGCACTGGCAATTCTTTTCTCTGTGTGTTGGAGCTCGATCCCTTCTCTGTGTCTCAGTCATTTTTATTCAACTGCTTCCACGTCCTTTTGAAACTTTTCCGTTTCTTATTCAACACATGCTCATTACAGACTTCTTCCGTCATTATCCTGAATGTGATTGCGTAGCACTTTTGGATTTGTTTTGGTTTGTTTTGTTTTGTTTTTGTTTTCTGCTTGGTCGCAGCATGTTCAGGCTATTGAGGGAATGAGAGAAAAATCGTCATGAAGAGAAAAATAAGAATGAATTAAGGCATTTAATATCATGACAATTACAGCGAACGTCCGTTATGGAGACCAAAACTGGATGTGTTCTGTTTGAGACGGCAGCTACCATACTCAAAAGATAAACACTTAGAGCACCTGTCACTAAAAAAGTGGCACTGATCCTCTTTCTCCTACTATGTAATCCATTGACTTATTCAACCAACGAACATCCGTGAACAAAACGTTTTCCGTTTGTTATTACAGGTAAATTGAGTGCTGAACGCTATTCATTGTCGGGTATGAGCGGCTCGGTGATTTGGTAATATTTTCAACTAACATTGATGTTATGTGCAGTGATATATTTGTAATTGTCAGAAATTTCCTTTCTCGGACAGAACGTCCGTGAGCGAAACTTTCAGAACCTGTAACAGTACAAATTGTCTCCAGAACCTCATTAGAAAGAAATTTAAACGCACAGAAATTACAGATTACGCAAAATTCCATTTTCCCATAACTTTGCTTTAAGTGTTTAGCTGTTTTTGTATAATTAGAAGGAAAACAAGCGTAAAATTGTGAGTAAATTTTCAATTGTTTGTTCATCATGATCACATAACGCTCTAAAAATGCTGAAACTACTGCTCTAAACTCATTATTTACTTTGTAGAACTTTATTTGTCGCTATTCGAGCCAAAAAGTTTAAAGAATACAGGACACTTTCGGGACAAGTTATCCCAATCGGAGGGATTGCATACGTCACGGACGTTCTCTGGAATTATCACGGACGTTTGTTCTACTACTAGGGTCATGTTCCAGGACGGATAACTAATCGGCAGAGAGTACCTAGCCTTCCTAACTCTTTCAAAAATTTGTAAAGGTATTGTCAATGCAAATTATAAGAAATTTGACATCCTTACAACATATGTATTGCTCAGAGGGGGATCAGGAGGTGAATTTTCAGAGAAAATATCAATTATTTGCTTGGTTTTTGGTGAATTGCATGGTCCAAAAACTGCGGACGAACCTCAGTCCGCTCCAAAAATGGCATGCAGCTCCTCGGCAAGAGAGCCAAAGGTAAAATGCACCTTCGCCATCAAAGCAAGATGGTGTCCCACTCGAAAACGTTTTAATCATCACGGACGTTCTTTTTTTCTTGGAGGTTCGTCTAAAAATACAATTTCGGTTCCTATTTGACAAAGGATGGACAGAAACTCAAAACAAACATGTTATCGTGTTGCGAGATCTTAGTTGATTACGACTGAGAACAATATCGCCGATAACGTTTCATGGGCTACGATCTTTATTAGAAAATAGCGGAAGCACGTCCGTGACGAAAACTAAGTATAATTTTGCATAAAAGAATATTACGTCCCATGTACAGCCAGCAGACGTACAATTTTTGCAGGATATGTTCATTAGGTGGAACACCAAATTTTCGTATACGTTACAGTTGGGACAACAAAGTAGAATTTGCAGCAGCGATAGAAATAAAAGCATCACGGACGTTCGTCTGTTTAGGACTTTGATATTTTAATTGCTCTCTGTAATTTTGTACGTGCTCATAAAGTTCTTATAATTTTGTGGTACATACCCATGATATGTAAGATCCAGAACATGGTCAGATATTAGATGCCACGTACCATTAAAAATGCACATCATTAGTTTGAAAAACAAAAATTATTATGAAAATAGCGTTTTTACCGTATTTTTACGCTTTAAGTCCTTGTGAAATGAAAAATATCAGGCAAAAGGTAACCAAACCATATATTTCCTGAAAGGAAATTTACCAATCTTTGAGATGACATGAAAAAATCTGGTTTCTTAGATCATCCTGGCGTGTTCTAAGGGAAAGAATGTCAGAAGGTACGAAAATTGGCAATTGTACATCGTTCAAAATTCTCACCCATTTAGCAACAGCTAAATCTCGCTCTTCTGTTTTGTGATTCTTTAGGTGACGGCGGAGGGGGGGGGGGGGGTGGGGTGGGCTAAAGAGAGATGTGGGTATTTTGTTCTTTGCCAAGAGTACATTTTCTGTTTAGCATTTTATCACAACAACTGAATTCCTTCCCAGTTGGTTCGTCGATTACCAAAATCGCAACTCTTGGAGGAATGCGATATTGGCAAGACGGAATTGGCCTATGAATGGTTTGAGTGGATGTGGTTGAGAAATAAGCGCTCCTGTGGATCGGATATGACTGCGCCGATACCCGATGTTTAGCACGTGTAGTTTCTGTTTCACGATCTTCAAATAGTATTGCCAGTTCTCACTTTGACCAGGGAGGTGGTTTTGTCTCACCTCCCTGCTTTGACCCTAGCCCACTCACTAGTGCAATACGAGGCTCCATTCATAAACCGCACTTCTAGGCGCGAAGACATTAGGGCCTATATATGATAATATCATTGAAAATGACATGAATCCGAGTATCTGTTTTGGCTGCGACTATGAAAATGTATACAACGTTGATTTTTTTTTCTTCTCTTCTCACAGGCTTTGGTTTTTGTGGCAGTCCGTCAACAATTCAAGAGACATCTTACACCTAACTCACAACGGAGGCGACATATTCCTACTCAGTCCATGAAATTTACACAGCACATTCTTTTCTCTGCATAGCTGTGGTTGTTGATCCCTATACGTCTCTGACCAATAATTGGGCGAATAATCAGCATTATTTAGTAGAAATACGTTGTTTCCGAACTAATAATAAGTACCAGGTTTGTTTCGCATCCTTTGTGTCTGCCAAAAGGGAAAACTGCTCTCCGAACGCGGGAGGTGCCTGACCTCACAACTTGTACTCTTCGCTGTACTAACGTACAGTGCAAGTAAGCTTTTGCTTTATTTTTGTTTTTCGGAAATAACATCGGTGTTAAATATCCAACCCGCTTCTAATGCCAGATAAGATAGTGCAGTCAAAATTGTTGTCTATCGTTGAAACTTTACCCCTGAATTTGCATTCAATGGGCACCGCAAGGGTCAAGTCAAAGGTCATGAAGCCACAATGTATTCTTCTCTGCCTGGCGCATGATGGTTAAAACGACTGTTTTTGTTTTTATGGGGGGGGGGGGGGGGAGGGGAGGGGAGGAGTGCGTCGGCAAGAGTTCCTCCCCTTTTTGAGTGATATGAAAGACGCGAGCAATGTATCAGTGCAAACTCCGAGCACAATGCGATAACCCAAGCAGAATGGCGTCTCATTTTCACTCACTGCGACTGTCGACATGATATTCTCACATACTCTCCGATACTGAGAATAAGTTTTGAAATGTCCGAGACACCCTAAAAAAAGTTGTATATCAAAGTAGTTTTGTTTCAGTACATTGTTGTGTTATTATTGTGTATTCATTTGTTATGATTATATTTGTTGGAAATGAAATAAGCGAAATGAATGAAATAAATGAATGGACATACGTAGACATATATGTATATAACATACATATATAATATAATTTATGTGTGTGTGTGTGTGTGTGTGTGTGTGTGTGCGCGCGCGCGCGCGATAAAAAACCTAAACTTGCATTAATACATCCTGCCGGGGAAGATGAATGGTAGACCTACATACTAGAGTAACGTACTAGTATATGGTACATGTATTATGATCATGTGTTGTGCTTGTGTGTGTGCGTGCGTGATATCAGATTGAAATGCCAGTCTATAGGTATAAAATATAAGGTTGACTTTGCCGAGAGTAAAATTAAACCGAGTGGTATAGAACAATTGGCACTGGTAGGCCTACAAATAGTCTGCGACAATTGCTATATGCCTCGTATACTTTGCTACCTTTGTCAAAGGGGCTTTATAGGTGATCATCGTGTGTAATGACCTCGATTGCCTGTTACAGGGAACGGTGCTCAACTTCTTAATGGTATAATCATTAGATTAGCAACACATTGTCTAATCTTGACCCTGTACATGTCTGCCTAGTTCCTTCCTCTCTGATCACATCCGCCAGTTGTTTTTTTTTTAATGTCTCTTCGCATTGTCTTTTTGTTTGTTCGTTTTTATCGCGACTGCAAGGAATAATGTTCCTGCTTTTCTGGTTATACAATGTTCGGAGTTCTCGCTATCCGTTACACTGCAATGAGAAGAGCGAGAGAAATATGGTAAGGGGAAAGGGAGGTCTGGTTCGTCTCTCCATGGAGAATGTTTAGTATAGCTCGATGGTCTAGCGATAATCATTGTCCGGCTACTTCCGCGACTGGGGGGGGGGGGGGGGGGGGGGAAGCAGAGAGAGAGAGACTCGAACAGTCCATTCCCGCTTCCGGTTCTCACGCAATCACTATCTGCCAAATGCGGGTACATAATGTATTATGGCCCCTGATTACACATTTTAATGTATAGTTCGTTGATCTTGATCGCTGACCAAAGATTGACCTTATCCCTTTTTAAACAGAGGAAATATTTTCAAATCTACTTATGTTACCATTGGACTTTTAGTGGGACTTATACGGGCCGCAGAAGATGACAATTTAGCTTAATCATGCATGGTGACCCATGGCCTTTGATTTAATAATTAGCCGCTGCCATGCAGGCGATTGTTTATCCTGCAGCATCTATGTTCTTTTTGCCACATAAGCTCTGGACATTCCTGGTGACATTGGACCTTATATTGTGACCTATCGGGTTAATGTAAATCATCTCTTGTCAAAAAATTGTCATTTTTTAAAAGCTGTATAGTGACCTTTCACCTTGACAATATACACGTTTCAGCAAAATCATGTATCAAGCATATTAGTGTCTAATTATATTTTCTACATGACACCACAGTGTATGACCAATGGACACTCCTTGATGTACTTTTTAGCCAAAGTTCAGTGACATTTTACATCCGGCCTGCCAACACATTATGCAGCATGCCTACGCTGGTCACCACAAAAAAAAAAGAGAAAAATAATAATAATGAATATAATGATGATAAAAAATAAATAAATAGAATACGGTTTTCCTTTACACAAAAACTACAGGTCATCAAATTTTAGTGACGAATACGGAAACAAGTGTAAGAGGTATCGAAACACTTTGGTAACAGTTATTAAAAATGCTGAGAGATTGTATTATTGCAATTCTGTTAATCGTAACAAAAATGATATGACAAAGACCTGGGATACTATTAATGAGTTAATTGGTAGAAAGGGTAAGAATAAGCATTTGGATGTAGAAGAGTTAACTAATAATCAAGGTGGAATTGATAAAGTTGTGTCTTCTGAAAATGAAATAGCCGAAGAACTCAATAACTACTTTGTTTATAGATTTCAAAAAGGCGTTTGACACAATCAATCATCGCATCCTCTCAGCGAAATTAGAATATTATGGCATAAGAGGCATTGTGTTGCAGTGGTTCCAAAATTACCTCTCAAACCGATCGCAGGTATTGTGCTACAAGGAAGAAATATCCAGAAGTAGAACGATAACATGTGGAGTACCACAAGGATCAGTGCTGGGACGCTAACCTGGAAGCATTAAACTGCACATTACTTGAATATGAGACCATTCTGAAGCAAATCATTTTCACACAACAATAGATATACAATGAACTCTTGAATGAATCCCATAAGGATTGGAACAATCATCTCCCACCATTTCCACTGATTCCCACTGATCAGTTACTAGCCTTCCCCTTTAAATATAAAGCTATAATTAAAGAAGAAGAAAAAAAGATGGTGAGAATAATATGATCGAAATACAACGACCACGTCGGCCTATATCCTTACAGCAGTCGCGTAGCAAGTGTAATTTAAATTGCAGTTGTCAACGCAGTTGTTAATTACACTATATTTCTAAAGGCGTGTGGGCACACAGGTCGGTGTTCAGTTCATCTCCCTCGTACGGATAGATACACTCCGACACTCCGACGTATTTATACATTCTCTTTCCACTTCCCTGGCAACACAGAGCTCCGCTCCTATTAACGCCTAAATTTCTATCGAAACTAACACTAAGGGAAAAATGTACGATATGTACGTCACATGTATATCCATCTGCGCATAAAACAGTTCGCAAAAGACCTGTTTACGGCTTGCACTCGATCTTGACAGTTCAAGCGGTCAAAAATAACGCTGTTATGGGGGAGGAAGAACAAAAAACAAAAATAAAAACAAAAAAACCGCTAACGGGTTGTCGGTTTGATGTCGAGTATAGCACGAGGAACGACGCCAGCGACATACACAGACACGGTCAAGGAAGCAGGAGAACAGAATGAAAATGAAGAGGAGGGGGGGGGGAGGAGGAAGAGATAGAAGAGAAGGGAAGGAAAGAACAGGAAGACGGGGAGGGGACAAGGAGGAAGAGGGGGAAAGAAAGAAGAGGGCGACGAGGAGGAGGAGGGGAGGAGGAGAGGACGACGAGCAAAGAGAGAGGAGGAAGAGGAGGAAGAGAACATGAAGAAGAGGAAGAAGAAAAAGAGGAGTGTCTTACCATCAATATCTCATACAGAGAAGTTATTCGACGTGGTCGAGAACAAATTCGTCATCAAATTCGACTTTACTTCACATTCGACATTTCATGTTCGAGTGGACTTTTATAGTGTATACGGTAATCTCACAAACAGCAACAGCATTGTACCTATATTACAGATAAAGATTTTAGGATATAATGTGTATCCTTTGAAGTTTCCGAAGCAGTTTAATCAAAAACCACATTTTAATCGTGACGCTTGCAACTCTCCAAACGTAAATAAGAAAAAAATCGTAAACTCGACTCTATATAACTGATTCATCTGACCAAGATAACCTTGATAATTCAGTGGAAATGACACATTACTATCATCTTCAATGTGGATAAATGTAAACACAAAGCAAAGTCAGATAAAATTGTGCTTTTGTACACCCTCTCCAGATATGGACGCACAATCAAGAGGTCGACGGTTTGGGTGAATCGCAGACAATCTAAATCAGCACTGAAACGTTCCCACATCACGCCCGAACGACTCCCTGGTTAGTTTGTACTTATTCTCTTCCTCCTCCAACAAGACCAACAACAAAATGAGGTATGAAATACACTTTTACATGGGAAATCCCTCGAACAAAATAATGAAAACCTGAAACAAAATTGGGAAAAAAAAAACCTGCCTAACAAATCGAAGCATATGCGCATGCATAGTATTGTATTATTTGACATAAACCTCTTTAAATGCTATTACCTGTTTCATATCTCATTTTACTTTTCAATCGATAAGACCTTTTCAAAAATCACATCCCCCTCCCTGTCGCTATTAATCTCTTTTATTACAAATTACAATACCTGTATTGACAAGCTGTCTTAAAATACGACAAATTCGTTAGAGTAAAACACTAGTCTTTCCGCAATGGTTATTGCCACTGCTTAAGTGTCCGATTTCACACATCACTCTCGTGATGCCGCCGCGTCTTAGCAGCTGTCTCTCTTATCAATGTTGTCGAAAAGCGGACTTAATCCGGTCACTACTCATTTCCCATGAAAATAATACTGATCGATTGACCACAACAGAATCGAATCTGGCGTCGAGACATCACTGGGACATTTCTCGCTTCATAAACTTCTGAAGATATACTGCTCACGTCCTTGAAGTAAGAGAAACATGTAAGAGAAACATGAAAAATACAGATGCATTGAGGTTTTCTCTTCGTATTCTCCTCATCACCCTCTCCCCATCCTCCTCCTCCTCCTCCTCTTCTAACACCTCCTCTTCCTCGGCCTTCTGTGTGTTCGTGATCGTCCACCTCGACGAACCGGTCGATAACTTGCAGACATCCTTCTTCGAGCCTGTGACGTCACGCCGTTGCTGCTACTGCTGCGCTCCCCCAGAAATGGGGCCTCCGAGCTATGCTGCCTTTCATTGAACTTCTCCTATGCAGACACAAACTCACACACATACACACACAAATACACACACACAAGCACGCACATACACACGCACACACACAAGCACGCACGCACACACATACACACACACTCACACACATACACAGTAGCAGAAAAAAAATGAGAACTCTCTAGACTACTGTAACGATGTGAACGAAGGAGAAGAAATTGGCCAATTTTGTCGGTTGGAGCATTGATTTTTAGGAGAAGATGAAAAAATGTAGGCCACTTGGGATGTTCTGGTGGCGAACGTTTCTTTCAGCACTTACCAAGCAGCGAGACTCTCCTTTCAGCAGGTAAAAGTCACTGAAATTAAACTTGGCGCCTGCTTTGTAGGCTGTAATTTTGTGGCCACACAGGTGGAGTAACCCCTCCCCCTTTCTAAACCAATTCAAGTAATCATTCCGATGTCTCTATAGTAGCACCATAATGTTTAAAGTAATATAAATCAACTATAAGTAGTTGAAAATCTATTTCTATGTAAAATCGATATCGGCAATCATAAAATGATGAAGTGCAAATAAACGAGTTGATAAATAAATGCCCATTGCAAGTGAAATAATTGGATGTTGTTGGTGGTTGTTGTTGGTTTTTTTTTACGTCAAAATAATCTTTATACCCGGAATACTCGCAACACATCGGTAACGTTGTTCATGATGTTCACAATGTGGGTTTTAAATAAACCATATTGTCCATGAGAACCTAGTGCAGTATGTCACTGCTGGTACTGGCATGCACAATATTTCCCCGATATGGATCCCCCTGGAATATACATGTAGTAATAAAAAAATGTAACAATAATAGCTTAAAACACGACGGTGTAGCCATCGGCTTCGTCACATCAGACCTGTGCAGTCAACATATAGATGTTCATTGCCTGCACTCGTGGAACAACATTCATGTATAGTGTAGTTTGTATCTTTTAAAAAACTATTATGCGACTCTGCCTTAATGTAATCGTATTATGCTTCTATGCGAGTCTACACTTTGATAGCGCAACGTTACCGGATTTTTAATGTCACGGAGTGAATCTGCCAAAGATACACGATGTTTGTTTCGATCTAGTAAGATTAACGTTAGAATGATTAAGTTAGAGATATCTTCGTTCCTTTGTTACGCCTTTCACGATGTGTCAAGATTTCATTTCCTTCGTTAATAGCTGAACGCCAAATGTTTTCACAGCTACAGAGATTATAAGAGCATGTATATGCATATATTTTCATTATCTACGCACATCATAACTTTCCTCTTCTTCTTTTTTTTTTTTGAACTTGGCATCAAATTTATAAAAGATGTTAGGAACTGAAGAATGAGCATTAATGTCACCCACTTGGAATAAATTTCAAAGAAGACGCAGCGACCAAAATCGGAGAGGCAAATTGACTCACGCCGCAGTTTATCAGTATTGGTCATATTTCAGTCCAAGGGCTTGATGATGAAACAAATAAAATAAAATGGTCACAAGTTGTCAATTCCGAGAGTGTGGTCGTGTTGGAAGAAGTAGTCTGTATAATTGCATCAGCACCCACTCTCGTATTGATCAATAAAATTCATACATTGTGATAAGCAAGCTGCGTCATGTATATCAGTAGTAACAATCTAATGAAGATATTAATACTAGTATCAGTAGCAGTACGAACAATATACATTCAAAAACTGTGAAAGCAAAGTGATTATAAGTTACTAAAATATAAATTTCTCTTGTAAATCTGAAATTATGTATGATAAATATATCAGACACTTTACATTATATTAGTGCTATTAATGCAAATACACGTAAATGGGGGGGGGGGGGGGAGACTAAAGGCTGTAATTACACTTTCAACATACAACTTGTAGTTATTTGGGCTATATGTGTGTCTGTCTCTCTTTGTATGTGTTTCTGATCATCCACCCATGCAGTGTGTTGTGCCAAAAGCTGTGGGGGTGGGGGGATGATAAATATTGGTCCCCAAGGACTCCTGGAGTGCTCATCTTCCTGTGGCCTGGTTAATTATTACCTTCACAGGGTGACGCAACATCCCTCAATCGAGAGTCGCTCTTGTAACGCATAACACACGCAGGTACCTAGACATACATTGTACAGAGTGACCTGTGTAGAGCGACCGCTAGGGTAGAGGAAAACCAGACAGTGACCTCGACAGGCACGTAATCAGCACTGTACGAAAGAGCTAACTTATTACCGTAACGTGAACATTGACACGTCGCCGTTACAAATTGCTATTTTTAAATATGGGTCTCGGAATGCATGGGTTACAGAAACTCGTTCTTCCCGTGATGTCTTCATTTATTTATTCTTGGATATTTTGGTTGGCCCATTGATCCGAGCCCGTTGTGTAAGATGTGGAAACGCAGGTTGGGAAGGAAAGACACTCATTACGAGGGAAAAGAGGACTCAACTCAGAACCGAGTCAGCAGTGTGTGACGGCAGTACACATTTAACATCATGTTCACCACCATGGCCCACGGGTACTGGTGGATATGTGGCTACTGTATACTGGTCGCTGTCATGGCCACAGAGAAGACGTTGCCGATTTACAGCACAGTTATTAATAATATTCAACATTGTTTAACCCTATAAAATGAATTATGATGCGAAGATATACTGTAATTTACCCAGGATATAATGTAAAAATAAAAAGAACTAAAAAGGGGAATGATAATAATATTGAGTTGATTGCATTTGTGCTTACTTTGGAAAACGCCAATCTATTTTATCATCCCATAAGTGAAAGGATAATGATAGTGATATAATCACGTAGAGCTAAAAAGGGGCCAGATGCTAAATAACTAGTTTAAAACCATCATTTTAAGACTTTTCAGTGATATTACCACTTCTCCATACTGAAACCCCCCCCAAAAAACAAAAAAAAAAACAAAAACAAAAACACTACGGCATATCCGATAGTAGCATACTAACAAGTGATTAAATTGGAGTTTGAATTACCCACAAGTATGACATGTCTGGATTGGATATATTGCACATGATAGTGTTGTACCAGTACTGTTATTGCAGTGCGTATATATCTGTGATGTCGCTTGTTGAGCGGATAGAAAAAAAATTGCTTTTATCAATAAATCATTAATTTCTTGCTTCTACTGTTGTGTCAATGATAGGCCAAAACAACCCCACCCTAAAAAAAAAATGAAAACTGAAAGGAACTAGAAGGGATTCAACTCACAACCTCAATGTGCCAATCCACAAAATAACAACAGACCAATACACAGTCTGTCAAAATTGATTATAGACATCTCCTGAATTTTAATATGTGGTAAAAAGAAGCCGCAATTCTAAAAACTGCATTCACGGTATTAACAGTAATTTTCTTCGGACTTGAAATGGTTATGAAATATGAAACCTACATACCCATTACAAAGCACGCCTTTCATGCATATTGCTGTATCAATTCTTCCATCTTCCCTTTGGTAATTTGCCTGGCTGTATTGGTGCGTTCCAAAAGGAACAGTTGATGATCTTAATACATATTTTCATCTTCCCTCCAAAACCACCACGGAATTGAAATGTCCCCTCCCCCCCTTGACTTTTCGCTCTTAACTCTAAACTTTCATATTACCATGACATTGGCACAGCACCTGGTCACTACTGCATGCTAGCGGCTGAAAGCAATCGGCTGTGGGTAAAATTTTCTTCCAATTTATATAAGTTTTGCATATGCTAAAGTAAACTTTCATCAAGGTCCAAACTTTTCCTAAAGTCCCAATAGATTCGACATAATTTTAGCAAGAGTTAACTGTAGCTGTCATACTCTGAGCATATTGATGATCTACAACATTACTATGAGGAAGGTGATTACATACTTTGGTACTTTTGCTGCTGATATCACAGAAAATAATAACCAAAGTAATAATACTAATTATAACTATCATTACTATTTTCAATATAATTTTTATTGTTACTATCATTGTTATTTCCGCTACTACTACTACTACTACTACTACTACTACTACCACTACCACCACTGCTATGCTTATACTACTACTACTGCTAACACCATCATTGTTATCAACAACAATTATGATAAAAGCCTCTCATTATCCTGGGATATCCTTGCTAGTGCTAGTACCACTACTCTTCCAGAAGGCCCATTGCAGTCTTCTTATTACCCCTTCATTGCTTGGCACGCTATATACATTTCCTACATCCAGGTTGACTGGAGTGAAGTACTGTTCGGGGAAACAACATCTTGTCCAAGGATGTTGGAGTTGGGCCGGGATTCAAACATCCATTTCCGTGTTCCACGATGAAAACAAGCTGCACCCAGTTGTCGCAGGCCTTGTCATGCTCGAGCTATTCTGGTCACGAGAAGCTGTATATTGTGTATTGATGCAAAAACTGTGGGTAACTTGGTAATGGGATAGCACCTTGATTTCCACGCTGAAGTAAGTGGGACATTTAAACACACATTAGCCAGATTAGAGCACGACCCCATAACAAATGATATATGTATTTTCTTCTTTTTTGTAGCACTAATTGGAAATGCTTTAAACATTGTTTTTCCTTCTTTTTTTTAAAGTGAAAGGTGCATGGAGGGAAAAATCTGACCACATTCTTTCACCAGTTTTTAGAAGAATAAGGCTGTCATTCCAAAGCCATCTAAATAGTGCTTAATGCTCATCTAGCTCTGAACGAGTGACAATATGTACAATAACTATTGATATTCTCTATTTCAAGCCTCCTTCATACTGACAGAATTATTATGATTAGATGAACTAATCAGATGCTGTTTCAGTTTTTCAGAGACTTCTTTTTTGTTTTTGTTTTTGTTTCAAGTTGGTTTCAATACATTTCTTTCAAACGATTGGGAATGGCACTGTATTAAAAAAGAAAACCCACTGCAAATCGTACGATTCTGCCATCACTAGTAATGACGTTATGTCACTGTCTGCACATCTGCAAGTATATGAAGCAGAGTAGCATTCACGGCCACTGAAATTTGTATTCATAATTTCCCTCTCGGGTCGTCTGTTGCGGATGCCACCAACAATAGCCCCTCCTTTCATATTTGACAATCCCGCTGCAGGGCAGACAAGGATGAACTCAACTGGGTTTCGGGGGGAATCAAGTCACACCTAACTTGATCTACCTTGTCGACTGATGTCTTCCGTGGGACCAGCAAATAAGATAATGTGTTCACCAACAGTCTCATCTATGACATTGTATTGCTCCTCTACAGGTTGCCATTATGCTCTCTTACTCACACTGTCTGTTATCCCCTTCATATTCTATGCCTAAAGACATAAAAACACACTAGAAATGTCACTATTCTCCCAACAGGTCTACAGACCATCTTGCCGATGTGAGACAACTGATTGGCAAATAACCACTATCTGTATACACAATTTTCATGGCAATACTTTGAGCCATTTCAAAGTATGAACAAAAATAGTGAAATTTCAGCATTTTCTCTTGACCTTAGACCCACTGACCTAAACCTTTCCCTACTGAATCATTGTACCGTTTCATCGAGTGCACACATTTAGTAATTTCTAAGGTTCATCTCTGTATGGAGAAAATAGTATAATTTCACCATGAAGTAGTGTAATTTTGCACTTAGACGTGACCTTTGACCTTTTAATGACCCCAAACTTCAAAAGAGAATCATTGTCAGGAAGTACATGTATATGTACTGAGTTTCATGAAGATACCTGAAGCCATTTCCTAGATATGAAGAAAAAGGTGAAATTTTAGCAATTTACTTGACCTTTGACCCCATGGCATAAAAACTTTCTCTAGAGGATCTTTACCTGTTAATAGATATCATACACCAAGTTTCATGAAAACTTCAGGCATTTTAGAGATATGGGGGGGGGGGGGGGGTAGGGAAATATCAGTATTTGACATTGACCTATGACCTTTGACCTTGAGGAAGTGTGCCCTTTAATTGATAGGTCCAAATGTCCATTAAATTGATTACGGATGGACGAAAGGACGGATGAATGGACGGATACACAACCCAAAAACATAATATCTCCAATAACACTTTGTGGTGGAGGCATAAAAACACAAACATTCTGGCATGTATGATAAGTACGAGGCTTTCTTAGGACATAATTAAAAAAATTCACATAGTTGTTTGAAAAGTGTACAGTGTACAAACATGGTATTGTGTAAGAAGTAGGATGAAAATGCAATAAAGAGGCAAGAAGACTTTCCACACATATACAATCCACTCTGGCTAAAAAGAGCCTCTCTTTGGTATCAGTTTTATATAAAAAATAAATACTTTATTGCACATTTTCACTGTTGCTTCATCCAGCTCCAAGGAACTAGATATGTCCTTTTCTTTCTTTTTTTTTAAAGTAAAAAAATATATAGATATCTTTAAATACTGACATCGCACATTAACACACACATTAAGAGGCTTCTCATTCGAGTAGTAACGGCAGCAGACTCAAGTCTAGTTGCATAATGAGATCAGTACATAAAATGGGACGAAACGTTTTGTTCTTATTGCTACTGCAGGGGTTTCTCTTCATAACCAATCGATAGGAACATTGATTTGAATGGTGAGGACATCATGGTGGGAGAAAACTGGTAGGAAAAAAAAAGAGGAAATAATAATAATAACAGTAATAAGCCACGGAGGCAGCAGTTGTTTGGGTGAAGAAATTCATGCATAATAAATGGACAGTGATTGAACTAAATGACTTTTGAGACTTGGGCGATGGATTTCAGCTCCCGATATAAAGGTAATTCATTGTCCAAAGAACCATGCATTAATATCCTTCAGTGCGTACAAAGAGATGTAGGAAGTCGCGAATGTAAAACGACACAGAGGCAAAAAATATATATATATAATAAAAAAAAATGACTGGAGGTTTGATTTTATAGCGGGTGTTGTTCTTGGTGTGGAAAATGGATTAGAATTAGGAATGTCTTAGTATGACAGATTGCAGAGACTAACCTTCAAAGGGGGAAAAACAGAGGAACATATAACAGTGTAAAGGTAGCAGTGTGAAGTGCTGATATTTCAAAATTAATGAGGCCCCATATTCCACCCTTCCACAATGACATAGAAGCAGTATACAGAAAATGGAGCACACTACATGTGTATTTTGGACATGACTTGGCCCTGTCTTTCTATTGGAGAAAAAAAAAAAAGAAGGCTGGAACTGACTAAGAAGGGATATGACGGAGTTATCTTAAAAAAAAAAAAAATCATAGAATTGTGTAAATATATATAAATACAAGCACACAAAGAAGCAAATGAACTAATTACAGTGAGTGAGCTCTACAATGTCACACCATGCATTTTGGCTTCAACATTTGGTGCTTGAGGTAGATTTAACTAAATAAAAAAAAAAAAACATGTTTTGGAATTTGAAGCGGGGCTGATGTCCTACAAGGATTCTTTCTCACATCCCGTCCCCCTCCCCCTCTCTCTATCTGTCGCTCTCCCTATCTCTCTCTCTCTCTCTCTCTCTCTCTCTTTCCCTCTCTTGCTCTGGCCCCTTCTACACTGGGGACAACAACAACAACAACAACGATGGACAGTGGGATGTGTAGTCTTGTGTCAGGTCTCAACTAGGATGGCAAAAAGTGCATATCTGGAGGTGAATGCAGTTCTAATTAAGGATGGGGTTTTCCTTTTT
The DNA here is from genome assembly GCF_040938485.1 of Diadema antillarum. Taxonomy (NCBI): domain Eukaryota; kingdom Metazoa; phylum Echinodermata; class Echinoidea; order Diadematoida; family Diadematidae; genus Diadema; species Diadema antillarum. The sequence continues at coordinate 847,533 of NW_027270980.1, forward strand.
TTTTCTCTCTCTCTCTTTCTCTCTCACATTGTCTTTTTTTTTTAATTTTGGAAGGGAGGTGGGAGAGGGGAAAAAAAACAACAACAAAGGATGTGTATGTGTATGTGTATGTTTTTTTTTTTTTTCCGAGAGTTGACACAGCGAGTGAGCGACGACGCTTGACCAGTCATTCCAGCATGCAGTAATGGTGATAGTACAGCTTGGGTTAGGCACGAGACGATGACAAGCGGATCAACTTTGGTTAATTCTGATGTTCAAAACTACATAGGAGAAATGCAACATCACTGATAAAGAAGGAAGTTGCCAAAAAAAAGCTGGAACCAACACCATGTTAGGTCAAAGTTTGGGAATATCAGATGAGAAACACATTGGCTGTTTTTCTGCTTTTTTTTTTTTTTTCTTCTAAAATCTCAGTGTTCAGGTTTCCATTTCCACAAACTTTTAAACCATCTGAATATGATAGCTGTATGGTTCCATGTGCGTCATCTCAATTCCCGGATGAAGACATGAATAAAGTGGAAAAAAATAAAAATAGAGGAAATGTTTTGTGCTGGTGTGATGTTGTGTTGTTGGGCCAAGAGCAATGATAACCAACCACGTCGTGTGACAGACACCAGGCCAACAAATCATGGATGTTTTCCCATTCTTTTTTTTTTTTTTCGTGTGTGTGTGTGTTTAGTTACACGTGAGTACACCATGTTTCGATATGTCCTGTGTGACAGACGTGTGTGGAGCAGGCAACTGAAAATTGAGAGGAATCAAACTGAAAAGAATATATACATTAAAAAAAAAAGAGTGATGAAAAAAAAAATACACAAAAAGCATGGCAGAGGTGCAGCGTGTTCACTGCTAATCCAACACATAAACAGTTATTGCTCACAACAGTATCATGGTCATCTTCCATTGAATTATTAGTTGTTGATTTTGACTGAAATGCTGGAATATCTAGTACGTCTAATGAAAAAGCAGGAGTAAAGAAAAAATGGGGGTAAAAGCTGCCATGTTGTTATTTAGGCCATTGACAGACATGTACACTATTATGTGCATTTCTTTTTTTGTTGACATTTAGAGTGATATGTTGTCATGCGGAAGAAACTCGATTCAACAGATACAAGATAGAACTTCTGGGCTCACTTAGTATGAAACATGTATGGGTGGATCACACAGGGGAACAGGCCTACCACTGCACACTTTAATGTCATGGATAGATTTACCCCCACCCCCTTGCATTGCACCCCCTTTGGCATCATTGAGGAGATGAACTGGTTCTCAGCCTGTAAGAATTGGACTTGGTAGGAGGAAGGTGAGGGGAGTAGGGGAGCTGGTGGTAATCTGAACCTGGTGGGGTATCCTCAGATGCCATTCCCATTTAAGCCTCTCAGTTCCATCAGCAGCATGTCACACCAACAGAGTCAATAAGATTTTAGGGTGTTGATACTGAGAGGTTTAACCCGTTATCTGAATCCTCCTCCTCCTTCCACGCCCCCTTCATCCCGGCCCACCCCTCTCCCCACCAAATCAACATCAACATAACTTGTCCTCTGCATTCATTACCTCCCCATCCTTTCAGGTTTATTCAGGACAAGGTATGTGGTATGCCGGTTAAGCAAGCACTGAACGTGCACGTACAAGATTGAACACTCTTCTTTTAATTAGCTAAGCAGATGAGGAAAGTCCATCTGCGCTTCTAAGCACCCACCCCCTCCCCTTCTCCTTTTACTCCATTCTTGGGCATTCAAAACTACATTTCAAATGCAGCATCACTCCGGCTCCATTGAACTGGTCGGTATCCCCTTACTTCTGGTAGTCGAGGAATCCTCTACCCCCACCCATCCCCCTTGTTTTATCAGTGGAGGCCGGGGATGAGTACTGATTACAAAGGGGTATGTGTGATGAATTGAGAATTCCCAAATCTGAGCGCCTGATGGTTTCATAGTCAGACATATGTCACTCCCTTCTCCCTACCCCTACTCTCCAAAGGAGAAAAAAAAACCCAACAAAATGTGGACAGGAGGATGAGAAGGAAACATGTTGTGCTTGAAGCACATCACTTGTCTTCTGGTTTGGTTTGTTTTGTTTCGTTCTGTTTTGTTTTGTTTTTTGAGGGAATGGATACTACCCAGTTATTCAGTGTTGGCTCCACTGCTGCCCCCTGACCATCTCCACCTCTTCTCCCTACCTCTCTTTCCTGGGCCACCGAAAGACAGGACCGAATTAGTACACGCCCAGCTACTTCGTGCCCCCATCCGCTCATCCCACAGGGGTAAATGTTCCAGGTGAGAGGAAACACCGGCAAAGAGAGAGGGGGCATAAAGCAAAAGCACTGGTCTTTAGACAATGAAATGAGATAACGAAGAGTGGTGGTGGTGGGGGTGGGGGGACAGGCGGGGCCATACATGACAGTGTGCAGTTCAAGCAGCTGAAAGGTGAAGGGGTTGGTTGGAAACCATGATGGTATTAGTGCCTGGTAATTGGGAGAGGGGGGCGAAGTACAACGGTTATGATTCCATGGAATAATCATTCATGGATCTTGTACTACAGAGACCATGTGGTTAAACATTTGCTTTCCACTATGGAATACACCTTCACCACGTATTAGATCTGGGGGTAAAAAATGATTTTCAAGCTGATGGAAGAAGAAAAAAAAACTATATTAACATGATGGCTTGCATTGACAAAGACCCTTTCCTTTTGAGTCTGTTGGGTATCTTTTTTTATCAGGTTTTAGTCACAGCATTGAACTTGTGTATTTTAATAATGTGGTAAGATGTGAGTCAAAACAGGACAGTCAACCCTGTGTGTAAATATCATGCAATGCCTAGAAATGTACACAACTCGGCGAGAAGAGGTCAAATGACACACACAGACACATGAAGATGGATTTGAGGAAAAAAAGAGAGCAACGATGTTTTATAAATGCAATGTGGTTTAAAGAACATATGTAGATGATGGGTAAATGGCTCATGTACAAGTGCTCAGAAAAAAAATCAAGAGAACAAAAAGGAAAATTAAACAATGGGTGATTGGCTAGCAGTTGAATGCTAGAAACGGTGCTAGCTACATGGAAATTGGTAGTAAATCCAAGCATGAAAGCAAACGTTCCTGAACTGCATTTCCTCACTTTGTAACAAACACAACTAGTCTCTGAAAATGGAGCACCAGTGGGCTCATCTAAATTCACAAGTAACTGAAAGAAGGAAAAAAATAACATGGAGAGACTTAACAGAAAGACCTAAATAATCACCTTCATACAATATCCATGTGCAAATGGCTGACACACTAAAACATAACATATATAATAAACCACTTACTCTTTTTTTCATTATCTTGATACTACTATCTTACTTCAAAATACAATGTTTTATAAGACAATCCCACTAAAGATAGAATTCTAATACATGTATACACACAATAATCGACTCTGAAAATTTGTCACAAAATATCCCATTTATCTTCAATTTTCTTAATGTCATAGCACCCATCTTTTTTTCATCTTTTATGAGTTTCTTGAAGAAAGCTGTTTATTACCTCCCCTGGACGTAATATATTTCCTACTCTTATCATCAAAGATACAAACGATATAATCTTAATCACAAAGTTACCATCATACAAGTATAAATTACAAAACTTCATCTCTGGCTAGTTATAAAAATGTTTTCTCAGTCATCTATACGATACAAATTAAAGGTGAATTCATAAGCTCTCCTCGAGACAAAATCGGTGGATTGTTTTTCCATGATTGGGTAAAAGAAGTTTACCTCACTTGCACCATTTGAACACTCATGATCAAAAAGTACCTACTACCACACATCAAACAGTAAATGAAAAAAAGTTCATGAGGTTAACAAAAATCATTTTACCCCGAGTACACTGATTCAGGATCATTTGACAAGTGAAACGCCTGTGCATGCTTTCACTCAGCATAATCTTCTAAAACTTCTAGTACATTTTGAAAAGAAAAAATAAATAGGCACTTGGCTTTCTCTTCTCTTGTTCCACTTGATACGAAGTCAAACACTTACTCGGATACTCTGTTGCACACATGAAGATGCATAATCTTAGAGAGCACGACAATCCCAACACCGGATCTCCCTTGAATTACACTGCTGTAAAACAAAACAATTGCAGTATCTTTAGGGCTCATAAAATGAAAAGAAAAAGCAAAGAAATTCATTTTTCTTTGAAAACAAGGTGAGAATCAAGTATTACACTCGTCTTCAAGTCTTGAATTGGTATCCTTTTCTTCCCTTGTCTTTTCTCCCTATTTTTCTAACATATGAGGAGGCAGTGTAACTGAATGGAATCCTCAGGAAGTGTTATTATCATGATCATGCACCAATCGCATCTCCATTCATGACAATATGAAATGATTTGACACGTCACTGACACATATTAGTACCTTTAACTCTCTACATTGTTCGCACGTAATTAACGGCTCCATATCCAATTCTCGCAGGACACACATGATAACTTTGCCCTGTCAGCATTCTAAATTCCCTAAAACACACTGTTCCCTTTTCTCATCCGTAACCGTCAAATGCTCGTCTTTGATTTGCTACTATGAGTAGTTTTCCTAAGCATACTGGATAAGGAGCATGTCGAGAGAAAAAAGCAACAATCTGATGTTAGTGTCTATTGTATTTCAAGTAAGATCTACGACACTACAGCTAGGTAACACATTGCTCTAAGCACATGACACTGTCTGCCGTCACTTTTATCTATGGAACAAAAAAACACAAAAGAATAAACAAGATGGCACCTGGAAGATACTTATAAGATTCTCACGACTACGGTTCTCTTTATACATACAATAACTCTTGGAAGATTGCCAACATCTCGAAAAATGTTCACTTTGGTATACGTGTGTTACAAACAAAAAATCAAAGGTGTTCTCATTAGTCAATACATGGTGGTGCAGGATTTTTGCCTCTCCCTCTTTTTCTGTTCTCATTTTTTTTCTTGCAAAACATAGCAATACAACATGAGATTGAGAGGGAAAATGGGTTAGTAATGTAGAAGCATCCACAAAAAAAAAAGAAGAAGAAGAAAAGAAGTATAGGAAGTGCATGATACACAAGACAATATGATAACACATCATAAAAAGGGTCATTATAACGTCAGACAAACTGAAGGTGGAGGGTAAAGCATGGGGAAAAAAACACACCCCAGGTCTGGACAGCATCAACACTCGGCAAAAATGCCTGTCAATGATTCACCCCACACTCCCTGTGGATCATTTACAGGTTTTTCATTAAGCCCACGTAACCGATTATCCTTTATGAAGTGCGCGGAAATCAACCGCCTATCCTCGCTACGGCAACTAGAGTTGGGCAGTGAAGGATGCAAAGAATTCCACCTTCTTGTGAGGCACACACCAAAGCTTCTAGAGGGGAGGGGAAAGGGGGCGGGATGAGATAGCTTTTAACCCCTTCTCTGTCAGTTTCTGAGCTCCTCATAGACTGGTCATGAGATTTACCAGGTACCTACAGTTCACTGGTGAAGTGATCACGGTCTCATAAATGCTGCCTTGTGCCAACATTTAGAGGAAATGTTAAAATATGTGAAGAAAGATGAAGAACAAAGCATAATGTTTTTTTAAAAAAAAACTCTTCACAGATAGCAACAATTCTTGGAGGCTGCATTGTTTGATGAAATTGCACTGATTCCCTTTCCTGTATTTCTTGTTTTTCATTCCATTTTGGGATCATTCAAATCTCAAATTTGCCAAAACACAGATGAGACTCAATGAGGCATTTTAGGCATGTTCGTTTGTTTTTTTCATGAGCATCCTAAGGTATATCCTCACTGGTTAACTCTTTGCATCCAACACATTGACATGTACATGCACCGTGAAATAAGCATTAAGCATGAACACATATATGCGTACCATTGCCACAAGCAGTAGATCATTCTCTTGACACCGGATAACGAGAGCGTTTTCCCTCGTCAAGCAGACGTGTGTGCGTATCATGGACAACTACAAGGTGCTATATAATACCGTATCAATGTACTGAAGAATTCATTAGGCAGGACGATGACTTGTGAAAAACATGAGGGGAGAGACTGTATACAGTTAATGTAGCTTACATTGATGCTGTTTGGAAGGATAGTCAACAGAAAGAACTGATTGACAGAGTGGGCAGAAAACAAAATATTAATGGAACACAGATGTCTGAGGGGGGGAAAAAAAAGAGAAATAACTGCTTTGTTTCTGTGAGCCAGAACATTTATACAAGGAAATCATGATCTAATGATAAAAACAAAAGTGAATATACAGAGTCAACAACATGCATGTATTGTTTTTGTCATTTCATCTAAAATTTATTCATAGAAATACTCGCTATACATGAGAGAGAGAGAAAAAAAAAAACCCAGAGCAACAAAATGCAATATAATTCTCTGTTGGTCATATATGCCTCCTGATGGTATAATAAATGCTTTGATATTTATGAAAATACTGAAATAGTGACATATTGAGAAAAGAGAAAAAAAAAAGCAATGGAAAAAAAAAACACATTTATAGGAAGTATGACAGACTGTTAAGAATATGATGTATTAACCTAAACAATACACGCTAAATAATCAGTTGCCCCTGACGAGATTACATGTACCATTGATGAGCCCAGTGGGGGAAAATGTTCCAAGTAGTAGTACTACAAAGGCTTGGATGATTACACTTAATGCAGCATATGCATACTGAGCTGTTAACACACAGAGACAAATGCAGATTAATCGAAATCACATGACAGTAATGAAAGCTGGGGAGGAAAAAAACAACACAAAAATCGAAATCGAAAACCAAATTGATGGCATGTATTTTGACTGTCCATACTGGGTTCAATTTGTCAAGCACAGCGAAGACATACAGGTAAAAGTAGGGTGTGTCAATTCCGCTTTTCTTGGCACTTGGGGGACACAATAATAGAGATTCTTGCACTGAGTTCAGGAAGCGACATGATTTGAATAAGAACATAGAGCTTGGAAGGTGGTGTAGAAGGTACAATGAGCCCCCTCAAATTGGGTGTGGATGAAACCTCTCCTTTTGGGAGGACGAAACAAAACATACGTGAATAGGTCTGAGAACGAAAAGTAAGTGCTCGGAGAATAAAATAATGTCTGAAATGTCGGTAAGCATGTCTGAGTGAGATCGAGGAGGAAGACGCGGTCGCCTTTCTTTATTTTTTGGGTGTGTTTTGTTATTTGCGAGTTGTTGCGGCGGCTCGTGAGGGGATACGTGGGAGTGTGAAGACACAGATGTGGAGTTTGGGAGAATATCTGTCCAGTTAGGGGATGCCAGCATGCAATGTTAATACAACCCGAGGTTGACTCTCAAGAGTTTTTGACAGCCGATGAGCGACAGTGAGCGAAGTGTGGTGTATGGATCCACTGCTGCCTGCATGCCTTCCCTACTTTTAACCCCTGCATGTCTTCTGCTAATTACAGCAAACCTCACCATGGATGGATCGAGAGTCCAAACTCCCTCTGACGGGGTCCTCGGGGGCAACCGTTGCGCTTCCAAGAAGCATCAAATCTATCTGCTGAAGTTATCTACGACTACATGAAAGAGTTGTACCATAATAATATATTTCTACAATGAAGAGTGATGAAAAAATTTCAATAAATTAATTGGCAGATGACAACACCTGTGTCATAAAATTTTCGATAGATTTGGATCTTCAATATGTTCCTTCCCATCCTAATCACTAATCACTACAATAATCAAAGTAAAGCACCATATTGCGCAGTCCCAGCTGTGGATGACCTCAGAACATCATATCAAATGTCACCACCAAGACAGAAAATCAAATACATTTCTGGGAAGAATTTCTGATCGAGAAAGAATCAACGAAAGGTACAAATATCACATCATAATCTGTTTCTCTCAATAGTCGAAGGAAGCATCGATCAAACACAAGTGACATGTACAACATGTGAATACTTACACTACTACTGTGTCTATGCACTCTTCCCATCACAAGTCAACTGCACGTCCAAAATATACTTCTGGGCGGGATCTTCGAGCAGCACAAGTATTCAAATAATTACAAATATAATCACAGTGCATAATGTCCGACGAGGAAAGAGGGAATCAAGACACAGGCAACAAAACATGTGGGACTGAGAGAATTTCTTGTAATCATTTTTCGTTCCTGTTGGTCTCACGTAAAGCGGCGAGTCTCTGTCCTTGTCCGAAAGAGTCAAATCCTCGCTGATCAACTTTGAACGATTAAAAGAAAGACCTCATTTTTTCCCCCTATTTTTTCCCCTGTCACAACAACTGTGATATCATGGACTAAAAACATGCCTATCTAAGATAAATGTAAATGTCTCTTCACAAGGCACACTTCCTTGTCATACAATCATTATCTTTTTTTTTGTTTAATTGTAAATCTTGATAATCCCAAGATGCTTTGGTGAAATAGAAAGATTTAGAGTGATGATGAGTGAGGCACGACTCGTCCTTCTCCTTTCTCCTCCTTTAAGTGGTGCCTTTCAAGGCTCGATTCTGCTCCTCCTGGGCCACTCGCTGCATGATGAGAAAGTGTGCATTCTGGGCTGCCGTCACCGGACCTGTTATCGTTACCCGTCGGTTCCTCGTGCCCGGAACGTACTCATTCTTCTTGGAGATCTGAATTTTGGCCCCTGTTAAATTTTGGAATTCTACCAGCGTCTTGCCTCCCTTCCCCAGGATGGCCCCCACTAGCGTTTCCGGCACCTCGCTCTCAAGGATGGACTCCTTCTGTGGGTCGGCGGTCATGGCAAAGCCGCCCATCGATGGGAAGCTGGCGATGGTGGCGCCGAGTGGCATCATGGGTAATCCAGGCACAATGGCTTCTTGAGCAGCACCGGGGATGGCGAGGGTGCCCACCGCAGAGCTTCCGTTGGTAGAGAAGGGCGTCTCGGCGGTACTGGTTGGTGAGGGACTGGACAGAGTTGTTTTGCTGGAAGGACTGATGGTGGTGCCGCCGACTTGGTAAGATCCGAGCAGCCCTGAGGAAAACATTTGAGGAGCAGATTGGATTGGAGCTGTTGCACCGAGCAGCGGGCTCGTGGCCCCAAGACTGCCAGGGAGACTGCCTATAGAGGAGAGGCCCTGATAGCCGTATGCCGCCAGGTTGGTCATGGCAGTGTTAATTACTGAGGTATCGGCCGTGCTGTGCGTGGGGGCAGATATGCTGGTGGGGACGCGGGGACTCACCATCATGGAAGGTATGGTGAGTCCACCCCCGACCATGGGATGCTGGAGCGCTGTTGCTGTTGGCAGTCCCTGGCCGGTTGCAGCCACCTGCGGTTTGCCCATGGCCGCTGCCGCCGCTGCAGCAGCCGCCAGGTTTGAAGCGACTGCCGGTGACACTCCCTCAGCGAAAGGAGAACCTGTGGGATTGGCATTGGCCACTGGACCTGTGATGGTAGCATAGCTGAGGTTATTACAACTACCACTCTGTGGATCCTCCTGGATCTTGGTGATGATGAAAGACGTTGCCTTCTTGTTGTTGTCCCCCTCCCCGGATATCGTGATGACTCGTTCCGACAGAGTGATGCCGTCCGACTTCTGTGATATCTGGACTCTGGAACCACTCTGCTCCATGATCGACTTGATCATGGTTCCACCCTTACCTATGATGAGACCAGCTGTGCTGTTGGGCACCACCACCTTCACCTGCAGATGAGAAAGCGAAAAAGAAGGAAAATTGTGATAAGGTACACAGCAGCAGTCAGCTGATCTGAGTGACCAGTAAGCCTTTCTAATTAAAACTGTCTAAAATTTGCTCTTAATTATCATTTTTTTCCAAGTTGATACCTACATGTATATTGTTAGAGTATAGCTTTAGCAAACTCACATTAGTCCATACTGATAAATGGAACAGCCATATACCACCTCTCTATGCATTAACCCCCTCCCCCCCCCCCAAAAAAAAAAAAAAAAAAAACACCAAGCAGGAAAAATGATGATGACTATGCACTTCTAGTTGGTGAATATGTGTGAGTATGTAGGACTACAAATTTCTATAAGACGTAATTGATGCACGACTTCTTTACATCTTCACTCCACAGTCAGCATAATACTTACTAATTGTTAGCACAATTATCTATCAGATTTAACTTTGCTTCTACATGAAACATAAGATAAGTTCATAATATGCACAATTATTACATGACGAACTATTATTACGAACTACAAATATCAACAGCTCCCATAATCACGACAGTGATATGACGTTCAAACTGCCTCTCAGATCAGCATAATGGATTCTGTATACGCCATATATTTTGCAAAGGTCTTTTGTTTTTCATGAATTTCAAGTCAGGTGCTACTCGCCATTCTAACAACACAGAAAATTATCAACTCTGATTTCGACATGAATGCAACGTGCATGCATACATTTCCCCATGCTTGACTGTATTCCACGATCGCAAATTTAACCACTCGCAAAATTGTTGGGAAGTCCCGATTTGTGAAGGACGAGACTTGCTAAATATATGGCGTAAACAGTATATCAAGCACATAGAGAGAAGTCAGATGGGCATCTTTCCCAACACACCACTTGCTTATAGAGTACTGTAAAACGAGAAATGTTCGCGTGCATTTTAATTTCGCGAATTTTGCGAGCGCGAAGATTCGCGAAATTAAAATGCACGCGAAAGTGTTTTTCTACACTATATGCATTGAATACCAGTTCCAGTTCGCGAAAATTTCATGCCGCTAAAAAGGCCGTCGGCTCCAATTCGCGAAAAAATTCATGCCGCGAATATATCATGTTTTACAGTATTTAGGACAATTTTGATGAGTACTATCTGTGGAATTCCTCCAGTTCTACTTTGTCTCCGACTTATTTTCCACCATGCCCTCCCTCTCTCTTTTCCATATCTTGGGATAATTCTTCTCCTTCTTCGATCTCATTTACACACACACACACACACACACACACACACACACACACACACACATTCTCTCTCTCTCTCTCTCTATGCAATCTATGGCTCCATCTTTGTCTATCTCTGCCTCGACGACGGCGACGTGGCCTACTGGACTTCCAAGGATTGTGCCCATGTACTTTTGGTGACCTAATCCCATACTTTGCCCCACCGTGAATCCGGTGTTTGTAGATTCTCTGATTACATTCCTACACGCCTCTTGTCGCGGGGAAAATTGGCTTAACAGCAATGCTCATGGCTTCCAAATTAAAGAGAAAAAAGAGACAGACAGACAGACAGACAGAGAGAGGGGAAGAGAAACAAAAATAGAGGGAAGGAGAAGGAAAAGAAGAAGAAGAAAGAAAAGGCTTTGTCTCATCAACTTGCCACATGGCACCCTCAATCGACTTGGCTTGCATGCCAATAAAATTCTTTTTTTACCTCCTTTTACCTCCAGATTTCCCTATTCAAGCAGTTACACACACACAAACACCAACACAAACAGAAAACAAAAATGCATATTGATAGAGTGGACATTTAACAAAAAAAAAAAATGTCAATATTTTTTTGCATGTCATATGTTCCACTAATGAATGTCTTGATTTCACGGAATTCACAACACACGAAATTCATCTTGCCTTGCCGAGCGCTAAAAAATACTCATGCGTACATATCCACTTACAGTAAATGGAAAGGCAAAGACTTTCTTTTGCAGGTGATTCCCCCCACCCCATTTTTCCCCCCAGCAAATGGTGATTGAAACTGGCAGTCCGTAACAATCACTACATGTATAAAATTACAGATCACTAGTAAGATCACTAGTAAGCATGGAGACATGTCATCAATAAGAGGCCCTGGACTTCATTCAGGTTTTGCTAAAGGGAAACTTCAGTCCACAATCGAGTTGGCTGCAATACTATAAAATCGAACAAGCAAATGCGAAAGTTTCACTTAGAAATTAACGAATAGTAAGTTAAAGAATTTTACATTTACAAGTGTTCTTAATTCTATGAAAAGGTCATACAAATCACCTTGTTAATCATATTTTCAATGAAGCAATGCAGGGGAAGATATATTTTCTTTGTTCTAACTTGCTCAGGCAGGACCAGTAACATACTAATTGCAGCTTATCTCTTAAGATAAACTTAACAAATCATAAGTCTTTAGTCTTTCTTCCAGTTCTTGGCTAGAGGGCCAACATAAATGTTTTCACTTTGAACCCTGCTCAAAAATGACTGGAACATCCGAAAATTACTTCTGTCCAACACGGCCAAAGGAATTACAACGCTGACATATAGAATACTGATGAAAACATAAAATGCTACATGTGATTTGTGAAATGATGCGATCAAAACCAAGTCCAAAGTGAACACCAAAGGCAGAATTTCAAAGAGCTGATACATGCAGTGCTTCAGAACAGAAAAACACCCCCTCCCCCCAAAAAAAAGTAAAAAAAAAAACAACAAACAAAACAAAAACAAACAAACCCAAACCCAACTAATGACTGCTACACACCCTCCACTGTGGACACTGTACAATCTCCTTGTCAATCTAGGCCATGTCATGGTGGTGTTTTATTCATTTTTCACTTGCACCAGTCTGAGGATTCCTTCTTTCTTGATTGGGGTGGGGGTGGGTGTAAGGATGGAGAATTCTATCTAGGACAAAGTGTCTTCCAGGGTTTCATTAAAAAAAAAACCTTTACACATACACACACACACATACATATATATAGAAAATAGAGAAAGCATACACCATAGCCCGATAAAACTGAGGGGCTGTAACTCAATTTGTCAGAAAAATAAATTGTATTGCTATTGATGGATTGCGAACTCAGCCGCTACACAAAAGGGGTCCGCAAACTGATTCCACCTAGAGAGTCGTTAGCTGCCCAATTGGCATTGAAAGAGAAAGGAGACACTAAAGTGGCTCACTGCCTTTCAATATGCTGATTATTTATCTGCTTTTTGATCATTCTCCCGACAATTAGATACTAGTTTCACTGAATATTGATAAAACTGATGAAATAATACCGGAGTCCATGATTGATTATGACACAGAAGTTCACCTATGAGGATCCAATTTCTTGCTGTTTCACTTTGATCATGATTGTGTCTGATACTGATTTAATGTACATTTCAGCTTTGTGCATCAATCATGAAGTACGCATGTCGAAGGGAAACATCAAATAACCTCCAGCTATCAGTCAGATGAGAGAGCTATGATAATTCTTTCTGTTTTCAATTTCTCAATTTCATTAAGTGACAGCCATTTAGAATTCATTTCACTGAAGGCCCCATGAAGAAAAGGTGTCGGGGACAGAAAGGACATTTCCGCACTACAAATTGAATAACTCAACAAACAGTTTATTTGCAAAAATAAAGAGAAAAGATAGCACGCCCTGTGCTGTACCATGTTTTTTCCTCAAAAGGCTTCAAACTTCTGTAAAAGTGGATATTTTCACGCAACTTATTTTTCATGCTCGGCCGGGTAAGAAGAGTTATACGGATTTTTAATTCTGCGGAATCAAGACATCAACTACTGGAACATATGGCAAGCAAAAATATTTGCTTGATTTTATTTTTTGCGCTAGTTTCTGGTTGTGCGAAATGCGCGAAAATTTCAATATCGCAAAAATTTCCACTTTTACAGTATCTGCAATATGACCACTATGGTGCAATCAGCAGAAACATTTACAGTCCCCCTCTCTCTCCCTCCAAAGGAATCACCTCTTTTGTGCTGTTGACAATCAAGTACATAATTTGCAGTTGCCATCCCACAGGTACCCTGTGGCACTGCATAATGAATCCATTATGGACGTCACTCATTTAATCTGGAATGATCATTAACGTCATTGCCATAAGACAAAACGAAAAACAAAATGATGATGATTAGAAGTATTCGGCCTTACATGCAGGAAGAAGAGGGAGAGAGAGCGTGAGAGAGGGAGAAAGAGCGCGAGAGAGGGAGAGAGAGAGGAAGCCATTATGACTTGTGTGGAAGCAGAACACCTTGTGTTGTCCATGGAAACGTGGTCATTTGGCACAGCATTTGACTAATTTCGGAATGGAATCTGGGTGTCTGATGCCAATGCAGAAAGGAAATGGAGCTGGGAAAAAACAATGGAGCTGTGTACATCACAAAACACAGTACAAAAGTATCAACAAAAACATGTAACAAAGAAAGTTAATCACCAATAGACACTTGCCGCAATGTAAACGTATTTCCAAGATACACAGAGAAAAGCCTTTTTATGGCAAGTCTCAGAATTTATACTTGCCGCTGAGTGGACAAGGCATCTTACATTTGCTGTTAAGTGCATACACTGCTAGTCAAGTGGATCTCATGAATGGTGCAGTATGTGAGTTCTTATTGTATACTTCGAAAATACACCTCCCACCCTCAATACTGTGTTTACACTGACAGTAGCATGAAAGGAGAGCATACTTACAGTATGATGCTTAAATACAGTGTAATTCAGTTTTTCAGGCAAGCTACTACCCTAGATGGCCCTGCTTGTCCGACACAAAGAGTTATACACTAGACCCTCAGATGCGTAACATCTCGAGTAGCCAGCTCAGCATTTCAGCTTTTCTGCTCTGGATGACATTAACAAACTTCCAAGCCATAAGACCCTGATGCATACGCATTAAATATCATATCTGAATAAAACTATTACATATCCCAATCATTTTTACCCCCATCACGACCACCACCACCACCACCACCACCACCATCATCATCATCATCATTACCACCAAGTCTCTTTAGAGTTCATCAAACACATGGCTTTCGAATTCCTGTTTTGGATCAAAACTGAAAGGCATAAAGTATGCATAACATTAACAAAAACACATACACACAAAAAAAAAGAAAAAAAAAAGAAAGAGATCTAATCACAGCCAGAATAAGCAAAACAAAAACACGAGCATCAAAATTTAGTAGAAGCTTGGGTGACAGCAGATAAAAGAAAGTTGTGAATATTTCACTTTGTTTTGTTTTAGTTTTGTTCTTTTTTTTTCACATCAAAAAGTCCATCTTTCTTGGTACAGTATCCCCCAAGAGGAGAAATCTAGGAAAGAAGGTGTGATGTTGTTGATAATCATACTGGTGGTAATCCCCTTTCACTTTGTGCATGTTAATGTTTTCTGGTCTCTCTGAAAGACAATGCTCACAGAACTCTATTCAGGATAAGTGCTATAAAGTTGCCCTGTAGTGACAGAGGTTATGGGGTTGACTGGGAGGTTCCTGCAACGCTCAGCAAGTCTGATCTGCCAATGCCAGGACAATTATGTTCAGTTGGGCTAGCAATACAATGGCTAATTGCTCATTCAGATAAGTGGGAGAAATATATCTCGCAGAGATCTGGAAAGGCACAACTTCTTTTAATTCATGGTGATATCTACAATGCAGGATACATTCAGGTTAATAGTGTGCACGAAATCATATGAACCACTCACTCCCTTGGCAGAGACTCCAACCCCAAGCACCTTCTGATCTGGAGATTCTCCCGCCTGAAACCCCCAGCAAACGGGAGACTCCATCTTGATGTGCGCGAAGTTCCTTGTGGCTGGGGTCCAGCTCTAAGGTTCTAGATGCTATCTCATGCTATCTAAGGCTTATTTTTCAACATATGATGACACTAAGTAAGAAATCATTTCAAGCAGGAGAAATTAAAACTCAGGCGGGAGAACAGGAGATTTTGCAAAAATGGGCTTTCGGCGGGAGATCTCCCGTCGAAAGCGGGAGAGTTGGAGTCTCTGCCTTGGAGTTTCTGCACATGTGGAGGGAGAGCTGCATGTGAATATATCAGCCCCACCTTCCCGTAAATTGGCGAAGGTAATGAGTGTGTGTATCCAAGAGGGACACATGAGAGAAGGACTGCAATAAATCTGGATCCGAGTGATGGATGAAACATTAAATCTCAGAAACACTCCCAAGTGCGCAGCACGGATTCATTATCTCCTGTTTACGCGAGCATGACGAGCAAAGGGGGAGGGGCAGGGGGTGATTGCGGAGCGGCGCTGAGACCGTTATTATTCGAGAGTCATCCTGGCCAGTTTAATGCCTGAAAAATCTTTGTTTTTTCTTCTTTCTTTTATTTCATCCTGGAGTTGATTACACGGAAAAGGGCTGCGAGAGCTTTCGCGGAAAATTGCTCATAAATCAAGGGGGATTGTTTGAAGGGTGCTGCCAAAAAGTCTGGGTCACGTTACCACCATCTGCTGGCATACTGTGCAAGAACCAACGCTACCCATTTGCCTCCATCCCACGAGAATGGGTACGCCTCCAATTTTTGTTGATATTATGCACAAATTACAATGTTTACTTGTCTCAAACGAACCACCTACAGACTGTCATTACATTCAGTTTATATACGCGTAATAAACCTTGCAATTAGAATTAATTAAACAACAACCTGACAATGGAGTAACCAGAGACCAGGAACACAAAAATGAAAAAAAAAGCGGACATATAAGTGCTTGCATACAAAGAAAAGGAGAGAACAGGGAGAAAATGT
The DNA here is from genome assembly GCF_040938485.1 of Diadema antillarum. NCBI lineage: Eukaryota > Metazoa > Echinodermata > Echinoidea > Diadematoida > Diadematidae > Diadema > Diadema antillarum. Next base: position 863,971 of record NW_027270980.1, read on the forward strand.
TTCAACAAAGTTACACAGTATGACAAGTCCTCAGTCATTCACACCATTTTCAAGTCTAATCTTGCAAGGTTCCCACTCAGCAAATTATACAGCTCTCTCTTACTCGTTGAAGAGAAAGATATATATATTTTTTTCTAAATGATTTGAAAATCAGATTAGTTTGATGTGAACCAGAAAGTTTGCACCATACTGTTGTCAAACAGAAATCTAGCAAGATGAATTTGTCTTGGGCTCCCTTTCATTACGTAGCTGCAACGTATCTGAAAAAAAAAAAAAAAAACTATCTGCATATTGCTCGCATAAACATGATTTTATGTTCATGCATTGAATTAAATTTGACTGTACATCATACAGTGTCTGCATCACAGAGTTTGCATTGGCAAAAATTTCCTGTTTTGTCCCATCTTTGCGAGAAGCAGTAGAAACTTTCATCAGGGCGATCCGTAATAAAATGGATTCATCATTCATAAATCTTCATATGGTGAAGAACACTAATTTTCAGGGCATCATAAATCATTGTATCAAAGGGTTTCCAGTCTTGAGACGGCAAGTTCTATCTGAACTCTACTTTTGCACCATATTTCTATATGATTGAAGTCCTTTGGAAAGAAGACTTTGAACACAATCTCTTAGGTGAGCTCTTCATATGACTCTCTGGCTAATTCCTAGACAAAAAATAAAAACAAAACAAAACAATCGTTTACACAACATGCTGTGTGTGGAAGCTCTATAACAGCATTACGTTGTATACAAAAGCAGCATCATGAGACACAACATGATTAACATGCATAAGATGTGGGCCACAGCCACATAACACTCCTCATCCCCCAATCTTTTAAAGGAGTAAAATCGGGAGAAAAGGTCATGCTCGTGGAGTGGAAACCAGTTTTCTTTGTGGGCAAATGGGCGTGAAGAGCCCATGGTTTCCTGGCGGCTAAACAGCCACGCAAAATCCTCCCTGCCCCCTAAATCAAATTACACCTTCATCTTCGGGGTCTGATGTGCGGTGATGTGTGCGTAAGCTGAGCGAATTTCCAGGCTACCAGGCCCCAGCAAACATACCACTCATCTACTGATTAAACGAGGACTTCTTTCACTCCGTAGGTGTTGATGAACCTTATAAAGCACGTGTGTCTCTGTACCTCCCCCCACCGTCCCTCCCCAACCCACCTAAATGAGTCTGGAACCAAATTGCGCACACTATTCCAATTCAAATACGTTGCCTCATATTCTTGCTTGCTCATGGTACGTACGCTTGTGGCCATTTTGTTAAGAAGTCAGAGAACAAAATTTCAGGTGGGGAAACTTGTCTTTTGAATGAAACTACCTGTAAGCTGTCTTGCAACAGACCACTGAATCTGACTGAGATGTATGCCACTATATCATGGCCCTTCAATTCATTATTCCAGTCAGGACCTACTGCAAAAAAGACATTTTTAAATTTTTGCTTCATAATTTCGAGATTGCTTTCATTCTTTACAGCTCTACAAGGACCATCACCTGGGAAAATGATTGTTTTCAATAAAGCATGACATGGTACTTGATTTAGAGTACTTACTCTGATTTAAATCGCAAAGCCCAGGACAGGTACATTCATCATAAACATGAATCTTACATCGGACAGGGTTCATTGTGTTGGCTATTGAATCGTAGCCTGGCCTTTTTTCCCTCCAGTTCTGACAGCCATGAGATTACTTGGGCTTAGGAATCATACAAGTCTCAAATGACATCGCTTTCAACCTTCTGCCTGAAGGATTCTAGTTTTTAAATGTCAAACTCTCTGTCTCCTATTTCTTCCATGAAACAACCAGAAATGTTCATTTAGATTTACATGGAACAAAATCAAACATTCCTGTTGATTATGAAATATGCTTTTAAAAATTGTACTGATATATCCAAGAAATGCTTTGTCTGGCACTTTATATTGGAATGAGGTGACATACCCTGTAAATGAATTATGAATACAAAAATGTAAAGGAAATGAAAATGGACAAGATTTGCACCTTTTAAAAAAAGATAATGCAATATTTGTTAAACTGCTCTGTGTTCTCACTTGGTTATGATTTTATCTGGCATGGTAGAATAACAATGACACTATAAGAAATGTGCTTAGCATGTAATCCTATGAAAACGCTTCCAGTTGTAAGATATAATATTACCATGTCCCATACATTCTGTGTTTAAATTATTAAGTGAAATAGTAACAAAAGGCCTTCATACACACACCTGAAAGCATTACTGTTATCTTTTTAAACTCAATATTTACAACGTGATGTAAAAACTGCACATTCTTGTGTATGGACACACAAAGCTTACGCAAAAATTAAGCTGGACCGATTTTTACACCACCAGATATATATCACGCGAGTTGCCATTTTTTTTTTTTTTTTTGTCAGCAAAGAATGAACGGTTTAACATTGCATTATCAAAAATAAAATCAATTTTCAAATATCTTTCGGGTGTGTTTAAGAATGGGACTGCTGTCTCTACAGGAGCTGTACGCTGAGGAAAGAACGAGGGATGGAAGGAGAAAGGGAAGGAAGGAGGGAGAAGGAGAGAGAAGAAAGGTTGATCCAAGGGGAGAAAGATGATACTACCTTGGGAGGAGGAAGGGGGGGGGGGTGGTGGGGAGTGGATACAGAGTCACTTGACAGACAAGATGCAATGATGGTAGCCAGTGACGAGGGGCCTGGTCAAACAAAAGTGATTCTACCCATCGGTCCAGTGCGCCAACAGGGCTCTACCCCCCAAAACCCTGAGCGCAGTGCCCTGTGCATATTTGCTCAGGCCCAGCACAGGCGGCGACGGGGCTGCCAAGGCACTACTGCTCAATTATCCGGGCCACTTCTTCAACTTCGCATTTTCTTTTCTTCACCTTCCTTCTTTTCCTTTCCCCCGTTTTAAATCTGAGAAAAATCAATTCAGTATCTACTCTGGGATAGGCAAGCATTTATCAGAGGTGCCACTGGCTGCTGCAAAATGAATGTGCATTGCACATTTCATCAAGTTTGTGTAATTTCCTCAGTTTAAAAATTGTTCTGTGAGCATAATATTTTATGAATCACAATTTCTCAGAAGTTTTTGTAAGCAGTTACATTCATAATTGAAGAATGGTTTATTCTACCTTCACAAGACGCAAAATTAGTGACTTCTCATCTGGGAGACCCACTATTCACTGCACTGTATCATAGGAGGCAATATTTTAGCGATTTCTGATGACTGTGAATATCAAAACAACTGTCAAATATAAATGCATAGAGAAGGTGGTAAAGAATTTGATAAATATGTTTGAAGTAAAACAGAATCTATAAGGGGTATCAATGGAAATAAAGAAATCACTTTATAAATCAATATCAGTTTAGAGTGCATATCAAATGATACCTATAAATCTTGTAAACTCTCTACATCTTGGGTACATCTGCAATCTCACATATATAAATAGATAAATTTCCCCCATGGATCAAGTCTACGGCACTAAACTGGACAATGAGAGTCGGGCATTGTAGTGGCCGAGTAATGATATTCTAAGCCCACAAGCCAACAAAGAAGGCCCGGATAAACTTTTCCTTTATTTATCATCATACGAAGATTGGTCTTGTTAAGGCCTATGTCAGTTCCAAGAACTCAGAATGGGACTGTAGACAGGCCTCCTCTGTTTCACGAGACAAAAGAGAGAAAGAAGGGGGGAAAAAAAAGGATGGAGGGGGTAGAATGAATACAACTTGTATTCTTTTCAGGCAGGAAAAAGAAAGCTGCTAAAAAGCATGTCTTGTATGCTAACAATGCTACAGAATGGTTGGGGTGGGGGGGGGGGGGGGAGGCAGATTGGATAGCGGACTGATACATGAAATCTCCCACACAGTGGCAAGGAGTGAAGTGTTGGCCAGGTAACATTTCAGTTAACCTTCCTCCCTGCACAAAGGCAGGCGGGTTGAGTTTCCTTTTAAGGAAAATGACTCTCTGGATTCTATTTCCCCGCGACCAAGGGCTAGACACCAAGTCCTGCGCCCAGAGGGAGCTATCTACACGCATTGACCCGTGTAGGTAAACACAAACAGTAATCTCGTGTTTATTCTGCACCTCCCGATGAACTTACTCTCTGACAACGACAAGCAAAAGGGGCCTGGTTTGAGCGCAGTAGCGATGTGCGATTACATTGGGAGAGGGCGCCTGCTACTGACCCCGCCCGGGCAAGCGACCTCTGAACTGCTCTCTGAGTTCTACAAATCTTTGGAATTCTCAGCCAAATATGCTAGAACGAGAATTTCAGGAGGGGTTCCTGTATAACAGATATATGCCCAGGTTTCTTGGCTAACTCCACATACAGGTATATGGACCCGAATACAGTGGAATTGGGCAGACATCTGTCGTATGATAAACCTCCCTCGCCAGTTGCACTATGGAAAGAGAAGGGAGGTCACGCAATGCGTCGAGAGTCTCGAGTGCACGAGGCGATATTGCAGCCTCAGGGGCACTGCGTGCATTTTAATATGCTATTTGCACGACCCTGGCACTTTGTTTCTTATCTCGGACACATGAGTGGTTCTGTAATTTCTCATTTCTCTTTCGCTCTTTCGCGGTATAAGCCCGTCCCCACGGATCCAAAGCTCTATCACCTTTTAAATCTGCTCATAAAATTAGTTTGCACATCAGCATCATCATAACTTATGTCCTACAGTCAATATCAAGGTAAGAAGATTTTGACAGCTCCCAATTTTAAAGCTTCAACTGAGGTGATCTCACTTTCGTAGAGGACTTCACACACGTCACAGAAACCGACACTGGTCTTGACACAACAAAGTATTTCTTGGTTCTACAGAGCATTGAAACAATTATTCATCACAAACTGCAATGTCACACAGCCATACAGTTGGTCAAGCGTAAATCACGGCTCTTGTCCTATCCTTATGACTACCACTCTGCTGCTACTCTGACAGTAAAGTAAAAGTCGTTGGGAATGACTTTGGACATGTATGCAGACACTAGATATTAGACATACACACATGTAGGTGAATGTGTGTGTGTGTGTGTGTGTGTGTGTGTGTACAGGCCTACATAATTATTTGCATAATATGAGAGAACATTTTACATTAACCAGTGTGTGAAACATCACTGATTTAGAAATATTTGCAGCTGGCATACAAATTCTTCTCTTCATAACTCTGCACAAAATATATGCCATGGGTGTTGCTACATGTATTGAAAGAGTCTGGAGCTCTAGTTTCCTCATTCTTATCATGAAGTATTGGATTTTCATTATGAACTGCACATGTTGATATGCTTATCATATATGAACTGTCCCTTGAGGGGAAAATGCCATTCCATGTTCATTTCAATAAAGCAGGTACAACGAGTGAGAGCAGTGGGCTGTCTGTCGCCCCAGTAACGATGGCCCCAGTACAATAGTACGGATAACCAGCAAATATTATACGGCTGGTGACTAACAATGAAGTTTTGGGGAAACGCTCTGATACACCTGGTCAATTCCCGTCGTATCGGTTCAGTCCGGTCGAGGATGATAATTCTCTTCATCTCACTCATCACATATATAGGTATACAGGGAGAGAGAGAGAGGGATGGGGGGGGGGGGGGAGGGAGAGGAAGAGGGGTAGAGAAATGGGGAAAAATACACTCCACTACAATGGAAAGGCAATTCATAATTGCTGCTCTTGAAGTCACAGGTAAAACAAGAAGAGCTGGGGAGGGGGAGGGATGCTGGAACATGTACAAGTACTGTGTATATCTGAATATTCTGGTGCCTCTTGCAGAGAACAATAGAGGCTGCGGGGTCAGTCTCGACCCGGTATTACTTGAGACCTGGGGTGTGTACCTGTCGATCTTCATCCCCCTGAGCTGATCCCCGTGAACGCCGGAGAATTGATTTGCAGCGCACTCAATCCTGATAATAACGAAGGCTGCAGGGCCACTGCCTAAAAATCCTCTCTCAGCCACATATCTCTTCTATCACAATGCTGATCCAGTAGGCTATCAAGACTGATATGACTGAAAGGGTGGGGGGGGGGGGGGAGGGGAGGGTTGGAATGGAAGTAGAAAGGGGTATGCACATGCGTGCATGGACAGGGATATTTAGGGATTTTTGGCTTGGCCGAAATGCGATGCCATGGCAATTCTACTTACTGCCCAATTCAATGATTGAGGCAAGTATTATCACTAAGCAAAAAGCAGTAAGCAACAACAACGACAAAAAGAAAGGGGGGGGGGGCGGAGGGACAGGAAAAAATATGCACCTCACATTACTCCATTAGTTTGCATGCAATGGAGCAGTACCTGCACATTATCACTAACGGGGCTCCGAAGGGATACGCTAACAGACAGACGAGCTTTCCATTGCCTGCTTGCGGCCATATGGAGGGAGAGAGTAAGAGAAAAGGGGGGGGGGAGGTGGGGGGGGGGAGTCCCTGCCACTTCGTGAGGACTCTTGGCCACGCTACACTCAGTACTAAAACATGCAGACACGCTACTCTGTTCTGATATGCGTTATAAATGAGGGTGAACAAGTGGCATGGTGTACATTCAGAATCGCTCGCAATCACATACCACACTGTAAGTGTATGAGCTAATGAAATGCAAATTGACTGATGGTGTACGATTCTCTTTCATCTCCAGATGTGCTTGTCATTAGTTTGACTACATGCAGGGTAATCCTAACCAAACTTCTTAAAGCACTACTAGTAAAGCAGATATCACTAAAAGTCTTTCATATGCTACTGTAAAAGTGGAAATTTTCACGCAAGTAATTTTTCGTACTCAACCTGTTAAGATCAATTTTACTTCTTAATAATTCCGCCGAATCAAAATATGAAGTAGTATTAGGCCCTACATAAAACATGCAAAAAAAAAAATTGTGATTCATTATTTTTTTTGCTAGTTTCATGTCACACAAAAACTGTCATTTCTACAATATCCAATATCATTTACGAATGTTATTTTTTGGTGGGTCTGAAAAATAAAACAGAACAAAGCAGACTCAGTCTCAGTATGCACAAGATCACGTAACAGCAAATAATACCTATCTATCAAGGTGAAGAGTTCAAACTAAACTGAACAGACAAAGGGTTCATGGAAGTATGAAAGGACAGCACAAGCTCACACTGTAAACAATGCATAACAGTCAGTACATTTGGAAGTGCATCCTTTGTTTCAGAAGGTGGGCCTATCCATCTTGCAGCAATTGCATGAAAGCTTCAGAGTAGTCAATGGCAATATCCGACTAATTAAGCAAATATCTTCATTTCACTCTGGACCATAATTACGGCTGTTTGAACAACCAAAACTGACATCTGCTGCTTTGATATCGAATTAAGGTAATTTGTAAAATCAGTGTTCAATTTGTAAAATCTTAAAAAAACATCCTTTTTCTTAAAGATGGAAGTAGCCTAAATGCACACAGAGAATCTTGTAGATTATTGTGTTATATAAATGTAACTCATCATTATCAAGTCTTCAAACAACATTCCAGGCTATTTAGTATGACAAACAGTTACTTGGGAAATTAAACACTGCGCCTGTTTGTGTTGCTTTGTTTTTATTCTTGTCTTATATAGCGTCATTTCAAACTAGAGGCTTGGATAAAAGGAAAACACACTTGTCAATCACTTTGACTAAAAATCTTCTCCTATTCTACCCATCTGCTCGCTGCACTTCAGGGTTGCTAGGATTTCACACGCGGCAGCCGCATCTTGGACAAAACAGGGCACTGGGGCAGGGAGACGAAAATCCACAACTTTCTTGATGTACACTGAAATATTCACTCGCTCCAAACCAGCCCCAGAACTGCACCTGGTCAGGCAGAATCTGCATCAATTTATCTTTCTCCCTCTCTCTTTCTCCATCTCCCTCGCCCCGAAGTGACACTTGTAATATCACAATGGTCCAGGTGCGCACGATAAATGGGGGAGGTCATAATTCCAGCCTGGATAAAGAGTGAAGAGTTTGGCTAAACAAAAGGTAGCGTTTATCAACTCACTTCTGGCGTAGAGTTAAGGTTTCCACACACATTTCAGGGAGATTTTTGGGCAGTTGATGTATGCAAAGCTGTTTTGATTATGGGCTGAGAAGCAAGTTTCTGAAACACACACACAAAAACAATGGCCATTGCAAACACATTTGAGCCAGAAGCATGTTTCTGGAGAGTTGATTAATGCAAAGTCGTTTTGAAATGCGTTTATAGCTCGGACCTGCCCACACCAACCACTGCCAACTACACATCTCCGCTCCTGGGGTCAAACTGGGCAATGGAGATGCGCAGTGACAAGGCCTCCCAATCAACTCAGTACAGAGTTGATAAAAACAACTTGAGAAAGGCAATCCGAAAGGCATTTGCAAGTTCTGAGCATTTTGATAGTGGCTTTTAAAACGTATTTCAAACATTGTAAGTTGATAAACACAGTCAAAAGCTCTTGCTCTCTCTCTCCCTCTCTCCCATTTCCCACTCAGCAGTACCAATAAAGATGCAAAACACTATAAATCTATGCGTGCATTAAAAATGAGTGTCTTGAAGGGCAGTCCCAGACCAGTTAAAGGTAGGCATTTTAGGTGATTTTTCAAAATGATATAAGGCCAGGAAAAATTAGTGTAGAATGAAAGCCCTACTCTTCCCATTCACAAATCTTTTTGAATTTTTCAAATCGGTCAAGCGGTTGCAAAGATATAGGCGTTTTAATGTCACAAGACATGCCCATTTTTCAACCCGGGGTCAAAGGTCAATCTTTTGTTTTACTTTGTTTTAACAATGGCACCGCCTGAGCATGTACACAGGCAACTAAATTGCCTATAATTCCTTTACTGTTTGAAGTATGACAATGAAACTTGCAGGATATGATGATGATAGATTGTGTCACAAGTTTGCACTGTTTTTAAAGAAATATGATTCATATTTTGAAAATTATGAATATTAATATTCATAAAAATGCATATAAATACTTGTAACAGAGTGATAAATAACAATAACTCAACAAAACTTGCAGGACAGCTTTGTATAATATTTTCCCACAAGTCTACAATAATTTTTTCATGAACATTACATTACAAATATTAATATCAATATTAAAAAGTAAAATATAATGTATGTTAATTGGTAATGGTTAATACCAGGAAAAAAATGCAGATTTGCTAAATGACATGTTTTGCCAGAATCCTGTCAGAAGGCCACATTAATATTATTCATACAAATATGAATATTGATATTCAGATGAAGATATGAATATTAATATTCATATTGGTCCATATATTTCTGGCCATAAATGTTCGCAATATCTGGGTGGAAGTTGCCTTTCATCTTCATATCACTTTCTGCCACAACTGCAATAGTATCAAATTCATATTTTTCATTTTTTGACAAATATGAATATCAATACTATACACACACACACACACACACACACACACACACAATCACACAATTCATGGCACACATACATCTTTTGCAGTTCGCAGGTACAGAAACAAAGCACCACAAAACGCAAGTTCAATAAATCGTTGAGAAATGTATAGATGTATTCTGCCATGTGATTTCAAATTCACTTTATGTTCACTCTACTGGAGTTGCCTTCAAAGAAATACAGAGCAAAAACCTATATCAAGTCTCAGTCAGGTTTTAAATTTTGGGTTTGAAAAATGCATACTGATGCAGTACTGGGAACACATGGATAATCAGCACTATCCAAACATTATAACAGTTCCACTTACATAACACATGTGGAAGCACACATTAAGTGTGAAGAACATGTGTGACTTATATGTTATATATGACATCAAACACCAATGATCGGCCTTTATCAGGGAGCTGAATGTGAGTGGGGCAGCGATGAGCCTGCAGAGGATTCTTCTAGCAGCTGACTTGGCTGGACGGCAGAAAGGTTTGTTGGGCCTGTTACATGTCGTTGAGAGGATCCACTTCCAGCTTGGCCAGAGGGAAACACAGAGTCATGTTCTGTTATAAAGAAGTATGATCAATATTTGATTACTTTACATTGAGTTTATTAGATTTAAAAAATAGTTCAGAGTCCTGGCTACGTGTACAGTAATCACAGATTAACAATCTGTTTTGCAAAACGTTATCCAGATTATGAATTTATAAAGCCTGTGAAAATCTTGAGGCAAAATTTTAACAAATTTCTTAAACAAAAAAACAACAACAACATATATAGAATTGCAGTCTGTAAAGTTCAAGTTTGAAGTGTCACAATTTTAGGATAAGACCTTGCTTATTTGTCTCGCCCTCACTGGCCTCAGATTGTGTGTGCATGCATGTACGTACATGTTCACATGACAAACCAGAAATCTAAAAATAATAATAAAAATAAAATAAAATAAATGAGTCACAATTTTGGGGGTTAAAGATGGATATATATAACATAAGGAATGAACTTAAATTTTTCTAACCTGAACTTGGATTTTGTTTGCTGGCTACACCACTGCAGTCACCTTCAACATCCATGACAATAAGAAGGCACACATACCCGCCCAGTCACCTGAAAATAAAGTCATAATCAAACTGACATGAATTACTCTAAGAATACGAAGATTGAAGGCTTCAGGCTACTCTGTAGGAAATACTAATGAATTGACAGTCAAGCGCTTTATGTGTCTCATATAATCATCATCACTAGTCTGATCAATCTTGGTTCTTCTTCAAGCACACTGTCTAAATATCGAGCCAAGACTCATGAATGTTTCTGCTCAAAACTTGAGCTGAAACAAAACACTAAATATCAATTTGTCAGTCACAGAAAATTAAATGTAAATGGTGTAATTTCTGCTTTTTATATTTACGTAGGTTGACGTTAGTGACATAGCTAGGCCTAGTGCCCTCTTTATTAGCACGAGCAGCACTAAGTGCTGATATTTGTCATACACTTAAAAAATTACGGTAATTTCCCCTTCCTCCCAGCTCAGTGGTGTTCAGTACGAAGAATCAGAGAATGAATTCTGTAATTACGTAAAAATACTTCACAGTAATTTTACTCCTGTAATTTCACAAAATATAACTATACTTGGAATACCAGGTTACAAGTAAACTATTGTACTGAAGTTTGAATTGTAGAAACTGAAGAAATTTTCCAAAAATTCTTGCAAGTTGCAAAGAAGTCTTTTCAAGTTGCTACTGTCTGTAAGTAACTCTAGCCCGACCAGACGCTAAAAAAAAAATCATCGGTGTTACTCCGGCCTCCAATCTGACTTGTATACTAGTACTCTAACTCAATCTGTCAAATGTTCATAGTTTTTAGGTCGTCCAGAGGGAATATTTGAGAGAGACACTTCATAACAACTAGGGATTTTGAAAGTTGCTGTCAAAATAATCCGATCGAATTTCGATCGAAGTACGAAGTGGAACAAAGCCTGCTCTGCTCTGCTCTGCAGGTCAGGTGTACACAGTATACTTGGGTGACCCGCACCTCGTCATAGTTAACGTTTGCGCATATTTGAATCACATTTCGCCACTGAAATTCTTTGAAATCCAACTCACATACAGGAAAAATGCTGAAAATTCCAATGGAATCACAAGCTCACTGATCGATATCGAAAATTTGCAGCTATCGTCGTCAAACGCGAACGATGCGAAATAGCTGTGCGCTAAGGAAGGGGCCCGCAACTCGTCACCCGCGCTCCCATAGACAAAGCACGTAAAAGACGTGTGCGGGTGACCGTGATGCTCCCATAGACATACACGTAAAAGATGCGTGCGGGGACAGTGGTGATAGTTATAACACGTAGGGTCCTATTCCGATTAAAATTTCCGATTTTCGCGAAAAACTGTTCGGTTTTCACCAAAATTTGCTTGGCCCTGCCAAGTTTCAAGCATACTGAACACAGTCCCGGGCATAAATTTTTGTTTAGTGCGCTTAAAACAATTTTAAGCGGGGTGACGGTATTCGGGCCCCTGACGAGGTGCGGGTACCTCGCTATACAGTAGCTCACATACATAACGTGTACTGTAGTATTGGCAAGTCAGTGTGCACGATCGTGACCACTACATTGATCAAAACATACGGTCGGTAACAAAAACCTGATCATAAATCTGACATTCAAACCCGAAATTTTCGTGAAGGATAGTATAAACTAAATATGGAAACAAATTAAGTCACTCTTGGGGGGGTCGTGCCACAAGGGATTTTGATTAAAACATCGTCGATTCCTTCGTACCAACAGCTAGGGTTATCACACATCGCATTTGTTGTTTACCGTACTTGTTTACAATTCATACCAAACGGAACGATCCATTCGCCATGCAGGTAAATCAACAGAATGAGGTAGCTGAAAATGCAAACTTTGCCACAATGATGACCGGATATTTAATCGATTGGCATTAAGATTACTCTTCAGTATTAATAAAAATGATCAGCAGGCCAGCATCGTCTTTTACAAAGCTATAAAAAGACCACACACACAAACATCGCAACACTACGATACCTGTCCGTAATGGATCGTTCACGTAAACAAATCACTGCTCGACATGCTCTCAGCTGTCGACAGCTGCGTGATTGCAGTAAAAACTCGCTTGGAAATTGAACGGACAGTGCTGCCTAAAAATCACTCTAGCATCAAAATGAAATCATTTTTCACCATGAAACTTCACATAAAGTTTCTTGAAACATGATATTATCTACTTACGTGTGAAATGGATGGATCTTGGCGCATCTGGATAATGAAATCTTCAAGCAAACTTTTCTTTTAGCTCAGACGTCATGAAGCTTCACGATAGGTGATCCATTTCACATATCATCGGAATTGTCAATGTTTACTCTGTCTGTTCGGATACTTTCGGAAATTCATCGACCAATCACATTGATGCTACGACCCTCGGAAGTTAGCGAGGTATTCCGAGCAATTTCGGAGAGTTTCTGAAAAGACGGTGCCGTCGACCCAAAACTCTTCTCGGCAGCGCTGCACACGCAAACCCTATGGAGTGACCTTCACGCCCCATAGACTCAGTGTGGGGCAGCGGAGCGGTTGAAAAAAAGTGTCACGTGACTGAAAGGCCTATTAAAGGTTGGTCTGAAAAGAAAGGGTAGTGGTTTTTAGGCAAAACACTGAAAATTTGATCAATATTGGATAAAAGTGTGGGAAATTATGAAATTGTGTGGATTGGATTTCTATATAACAGTTCTCGAACAGTCAATATGAATATGCAAATGAGTTGATATCATCACCACACAATCTGCCATAGTGTTAGTATACAAAATCTTGCGGAATTATGGTTTGCAGGAGTACTATGTGTATGTAAACCTTGAGAGGACTGAAAGGAAGAAAACTCTCAAAAGAGGAATGTGATGAAGGCGGGAAGCGACATACTGTAATTGCATAAATTTTTCATGGTACATTAATTTTCATGTATTTTGCACTACTTCTGGCTAGCGCAAATTCTTAAACCCGCGAAAAATATCTTCACAATTTTCTCTGCATATCTTGAATGGGTTGATAATTGTGCAGCACAAATTCAAGAACCAGCGAATATGCTTTTGAGCCGCTCAGCGCGAAAAATTAATCATGCGAAAATAACGACGTTTGCCGTAGGAAGAGTGTTAGGAAGGCAAATAGTAACAGTCTGAGAGGTAGCAATTAGCTGGAGACTGACGTTGCACTTTAGAAGACAGGAGAATGGGAGACAGGGATGGTTAGTAAGGAAGAATAGAGTGAGAACAGGGAGGTGAGACTAAAACATGTTCAGGGTTCAGAGGTCAGTGGGAGGAGAATGATGAACCAGAAAGGAGGGGGAGGAGGGAAGGAAAAGGCTGGAAAATCAGAAGAGGTAAGAGAGAGAAGTGATGAAGATGTGAAATTCTGAACGATTTTCGCATCCTTCATCAAGGGCAAGTAAACACAGGTCTGGAAGCAAGACTATTCGGTCTTATTCATTATCTGTTTAATGGCTGGTTTGGCTTATCAAATATCATTTGAATATGACTTCATATCCCTTCAATGCTCCCCCCCCCCTATCCCCACCTCCTCCCAACAAAGGACTGTAGGGATTCATGTATTCTGCAGCGAAAAACGACAGACCTGGCCGAAACCAGGTAGGCAACACATGTAGGTGAAATATGTCTTCCCTCCACCATCTCGCGGAAACCTTATCCGGAAATGAGCATGCAGAATGACAAGGCTCTGCGCCAGGCTACACCATCACGTTTTGAAGGACGGCCTCACCTGTCTTGCCCTCTCCGGTGAGGTGAGGTTCTCTATCCCAGCCTTAGGCGTGAGCTGGGGGGATTCCTTGATCTTCTCGATGATAAAGTCCGCCACCAGGTTCAGTGCTTCGACGGAACCGGTAATCAGTGCTATTCTCTCTTGTGTACCTGCAGAGCGGAAGAAAATGAGAAAGGCAAATTTGAAATCGCGCAATGACAGACACACACATGAAAATCTCACCATAAAAAAAAAAGACCCCAAAAAAACTTATTCTGAAGTGAAGACATTTGTGATATGCACATTGGGAAACAGTATGCAAGAGAACATTTGAAAAACAGTAAAGTGACCCTGTACACGTTGTTACTTGTATTCATGCCTATTGTCTCTGCTATGCCACTCATCTGCATCCATATTCATGGTTCATGCAAATCAAACCCCAAACTCAATGCACGAGGTCGAAAGTTGGCAGGCGCTGGGTGCTATAACACAACGTCCTATTGTCGCTGTGATTTTGTTTACTATTTTCAGAGTTGCTAGAGCTCTAGGAATGAAAGAAAAGAAACATACAGACAGGGGTTAAATCCAAAGACCTTGACACAAATGGATATCCCTTCAATAGAATCCAGTGTATTTCTCAAAGAAATGGGTCAATTCCACTGTAGGGTAAAATCTCACAGACTAATATATCAATGTCATGCATACACACACACACACACACACACACACACACATCATATGTGTATTTATGGGTACAGAAAAGATATACAGGAAATGTTGGCAGGTAAGGGGCAGGCATAGGCATTTTATCACAATTGCTGAGCATCTGAGGAAGAAGTGCATGATTCTAAAATCATATGCAAGATCTGTGTTATATCCCCAGCCTGACATTCCCATTGAAAACCAAAACCAGGGCAAGAGCCAAAGGAGTTAAAGGAACCACTTGAGTGCCGGCATTTAACTGGCCACACACCACACTGACTGCCAGAATTCACTGACTGTTGGCATGAGGCAGACAATGCCTAGATCTACAGGAGAGTGGAGCCCAATCATTTAGATTCTACGACACATCACTGGCCTCCCTTTGAATTTGAGTGTAATTCATGGCGAGAAAGGTAAACATTCCCTCTTTCTTTGATCGAACCCCCCCCCCCCCCAAAAAAAAAGAAGAAATGAAACACAGATACACACACACACATGCAGCAGACGAAGCCACTGCGAGCAATCAGAGCTTTGAGAGTGTTCAGGCATGTAATGTGCATTGAGTCTGTGTGTGAGGGCACGTGCCGATAATCACAGACGACTCGGCCAGAAACGGTGAATAAAACATCACCTCCCCATCTCCCAGAGTTTCCCCCCTTTGTGCGCTCTTCGCACATTACCCACACGAGCACTCTTAAGACATTGCACCCGACCTTCTATCCCCAACAACCCCCCCCCCATATATTTTCCCCCTTAAATGCCTGCACACGAGCCCATCTGGCATTACCTACAGGGTATAAGGCACTGAATGCTTCCTCTTCCTTCTATATCATGCCCCTCCCCCTCCCCCCCCCCCCCCCCACAAACTCTCTAGACGGTGCTTTACATTTAACCTACACTCCGGGCAAGATGCATTAGTATTATCGCAAAGAACTTAATCAATTTACAGCTGCGAAACAATGCAGCGTTCAGTCTGGTCACCGGCACGCACACGAACCTCATTCCACTGCTGCAGCACCACATAACAGGCAGATGATGTGGAATCCATTTTCCAGAAGATTGATGGGGGAAAATAATCCTAACAAATCAAATTAGTTAGTCATTCAAAGGTAACTCGCGAGCGATACTACAGTCACATGCCTAAACCCAATTTGCTCACAGTAACAGAGAATAAGCTACAAATGGAGGCTGTTATATCTTTTAATACTTATACATCATGAGAGCATATTTGCCCTATCATTCACCAATTTTTGCTTCTTTTACAAACATTGGACTAATGCAGAGAAATGTGCATTAGTTTACTCCACTTACTTACTTACAATGAAGACATTGTCCAAAAGACATTACAAGCTTCTGATGCCCCACTCCATAAACATATGAGCACAACGAGACAACACGGGAAAATGCTCCCTATGTCATTACCTTCATTTTATTATGACCCCTTTCACATAAAATGAAAACCCAAGCAACGTTGAGTCCTTCACAATCCTGCATCAGGATTTAAATCACTACCAATCTCCTGTGATACAAACATTGATCTTTCTTTTATAGAATGGTTTTATATTTCCAACAGTTGATATATATCTGACCTGCAAAGATAGTCTCATGCATCTATTACAGCAAATATTACTATCTCTGACTAGAATACGAATTTCCAGATGCAGCGCCAAGCGATAATCTAAACACTATGCAGCTCCTGCATTAATTTTTACATCACAATCAATATCGTCATCATCAGTCATTATCTGTATTAATATCAGTACTAGTATTAGTATTAGGAATAGTCTTATCACCATTATCATTATCATCATCACTATCATCATCATCAGTATAATCATTTATATGTCTCTCTCTTTTCCAAAGGTTTGCCCTGTTGCTAACAGGGCAAAATGTTGACATTCAGGAGGAGAGACTACAGAGGTAATATGCCTGATGTCCCAAGTACTATTATTATCATGCTCATTCTTCAATCTTCCCCATATGCAGTGCTCATAATGGCCCGGCAGACAATTGGCTTCGGCACAAACCATGCCAGACTATTCGCTATGTTTGTGTGCGTGTCCTCTCCGGCCAATTGCCTGCAAGCCAGAGCTTGATGTTAATCAAAAAAGAAAAAAAAAAGAAAAAAGAAAATCAGAGTCGGACAGCACGCAGAAGAGAAAGCAAAATGAACATTCAACAAAATTTGGAAGAAGCAACAATGAGATCTGACATGAGGTTTGATGGCGGGTCCAATGTAATGAATGTCTGGGATGAGATGATTTTGGCGGTGATCGGTGATTGAGACGCGTCATTGGTAAGATAATGACTGACAGTGACACACCGGCCACAGACAGAGGACTGAGTCTTTCTCCAGGTCTCCGGTGTTTCCTCCAAGAAAGGATGTTTTCCTATTCCCCTACCCTATCCCCCTACCTCTTCCCCCATCCCCCATCCTCCATCACCACTACAACCACCACCAGCAGCAGCAGCAGCAAACTACCATTTCATCTTCCATCCCTTGGGGCTGCAATGTGCTCAGCATACATCCAGCATCTTAATTAGGGACTGTCTCTCATCACATCCTGATTATCAATCTCTCCCAGTTTCTTCTCTCCTTGTTGTTTTTCCTCCCTCACTTCTTTGGTGTGGGTGCACATGGCATGCATTCTCTCATCTTTTGTGCATATTTTTTTTTAAGAAAAAAGAAAAAAAAAGAAAAAATGCAATCGCATAATTACCAGTAGGCCTACATTCGTAAACAAACTTACAATATGAGCAAGGGGAAAGATATTGCTGATCCGATCCATGTTTCCAAGATGTAAAATGATCTAAATCTTTAAACTCCTCAAAAATTTTGTATTCTAGTTGGAGTACCGCATATTACATGCATTATGTAAAGAAAGTAATCATTCACTACAGTAGACCCCATCTTATAAATCAACTTGAGCCTGCATGAATTGCTTGGAATCATTTCAGAATTGTTTTCTGATTTATTTTTTTTTCTCTTTCACAATTTAAGAAACTTTACATGTTGTCTCAGGATTTTCAGTCGATTCTGTGCCAGTGTGTGTGTGTGTAAACACACTGGATGCCAGACGTGGGTTCACCCTATATTGCATTGGCATGCTGTGTCCAGTTCCAAAATCAGCTACTCAAATTGGCAACAGCACTGTCATGCCTCTTCTGCATACATCATGCACAGACAAGAATGAGAAACTGCTCTAATGGATGTGATGAATAAAGATCGTCTGGGTAGAATGACTCGTGAAGAGTCTTCTCGCCACGCTCCCAGAATCTAATCCTATTTATGCCTCAGAGGGCTGTAACGTAATATTGAATGCAGCAGCGTGAATGGTGGCGTAACATTTCTTTCTTTTCTGCACAAGGCGACTTCCCTTAAATTGCCTACAAGTGAATGCGAAGATTGGATAGGACTTCTCTTGGTTTTTTTTTAAGGCAATAAATGTTTTATAACAGTTCACAAGTGAGTGATTATGCTTAAAAATAACTTGAGGTGCATGATCTTCTGTATCAAAACTTGGTATTTCTGTAAGTCAGACATTGTACACATTAGGTAAAAGAGAAGTACATATGTATGTACTTTTTGAGATTGAACAATTGAGTATCCGGAAACTTCCCTCCCTGAAGACAAATGAACACAACAAAGAAACATTGAGAAACCAACTTATTCCAATTTTCCTTTGACAAGAAATTATTTACATAGAATAAAGAAACACTCAAACCAAAGTCACACAATACAAACTGCTGATCGCAGCAGAGGTTGACGTTCGATTACACACATTTCGAGCAGCAATGAAATCTTTTGAAAATGCCCAGGTTCGAAAATTATCATGATTGACTGAGACTCCCATTACTTCTAAGAACCATGTGATCTTGGCAATGAGGTCATAATGGATCCATGCTCTCACGTCACAGACATTCCTTGCCTCAAACTGATAGCTTCTCTTTGTGGAAATTTACAGAGACAAACCGACTAGAACCGTTTCTACTGCTCACACATTCCCTCACCCATTCCACTCGCAAAATAAGAATACAATGCCATTTAATTCCTCCATCCATGCTTACTCTTCCCATTTGAGTAAGTGGCACCAGGCAGCCAGTATGCTGCAAAATTGGAAGAAACGTCGGGGAAATTTTCGACAGCTCTGCTGTGGCAGAATGGGATGGAGTCGAGGGTTTCGTCACGCTCTATTGAACAATCGGAAAGGGGACGGGGAAAGTCTCCCTCCATTTCACTCTGCACCTTGTTTTCCCCCTGGAGTATAATATGACTCTCCAGATTTGGAAAAACAGGTCTTGACGGCTACTAAATACTGAAATAAATCCATGCAGTCACAATGGAAGATAAGGGTGCAAACAAAGAATAGCTTATGTGGGCGGTCAGTCCATCTGCAATAGAAGCTGTTCAAACTCTATAAATGGCTTTTTTTTCCCCCACTTGGTCTTGGGCAATTAAACATTCTTTCAGGACAAGAGATGGAGCTCTCCTCCAAAATGGACTACTAGTAGATGGATTTCCAATATAATTCTCAGCACTGAGATTTACAAACATCGGCTTAGATACAACTACAACTGAACCCAAAGCCATTAGACAATTTTTCGCATCCAAGTTGATTATATGACCAATACAATCATAACAACATATGCTCAAGCTACAAACTTTCAATATTTTGATTGCCTTCCTATCTCATAATAGCCAAGCACGTACTTGTCTGAACTGTTACACCCTTGTCATGAGTTACAATTTTAAATATGGAGCTGCGGACACTACAAAATCCCATTTTCTCGTTCACCCATTATCTCCATCTATGTTACAAGCCATTCTATTCTGCTCAAGAATACTTGTAGAATGAATTGTTGTTAATTCTCTTTTTATATGATCTCTACAAATCGTTTCTAATGCATTTGAGGGTAGTTCTGATCTAACTCAGATGACACCTATCGGCTGATCTGCTTGTATTAAATGTCAATGACATCCAAAGATAGAGGTCCGAAGAAGCTCAACAAACAGTCGCTCAACTGTTCATGATCACAAATCTAGCTAAACCAGGAGATATGTCATGTGACTTCCCTCAGTCAGGTGCCACTGTCTACACAGGCCAAGGAGAGATCATCGAATACAAATCATGCAAATACAGAACGTTCGTGTCGAGATGTCAGCGCATGGAGAGCAAATGCGCGTGCAAGAGACAACGACCCCTGCACTGGAAGAGGGGAGAGGGAGCGCTGTCGCTGGCAATTCAGCAATGTCACGCTGCGGGATTACTATCGAGTCCGAATATCGCGACAAATTATGAATAATTCATCCAATCCAGTCTGGGAATAAAGGTCAGCAGCAAGTGGTGTTATCTCACTCACATCACTGGTCTCCAAAGATTCTTGGCACTGATTGCATACACATTTCACTATTTTTAGTCTATTCCTATTCTAGTCACAGGCATTCCAGAGAAGCTGTAAATCCATGCCAGGTTCATAACGTCCCCCTAACCCCCAAACCCCCCCCCCAAAAAAAAAAAAACCCCTAAAGAGAATGACATAGAACAAAACTAAGAAGTCTATATGTATCTAGTATGAAAATGATAGAAAAATGGTAGCCAACTAAATACGATATATGCAATATGGGTGACGCAACGCATGAGAGGGACATTCAGAAGAATGCAAGACTAATCTTTCCACCGTCAGAAAATAGAAAGCCAAAGCAATGATTTCACAGTCTTTTGTTATACGTAGTTTACGGTTGGCACATGGTGCGTGCATCACTCTGGCCAGGTGAGGGTGTTTTGGAACTAGTTCCCATGGCGATGAATACCTATGACATCACACTTTGGTACTCTACATAGGCTCACTTGTTAAACTGGTCATGGCATTGCAAAATTGCTTGTTTATTCTCTCATATCAACAACAAACAAAAACAACCCTTTCAGATCCAAATTCACAATATTGATAAATGATTTTTTTTTTAATAGATACAAAAACATTTCATACTTAATACCTTGCTTGCCTTTAGAACTAGTACGAGTACATGAAATTAAAGTTAAAAGAGGCTCTTAGCTGCAATCAACAAATCTGTAATAAGTGAACGCAACTCACAACGAAATCAAACTGACTATATCCAACCATGTGTGGCTTCAAGAGAGGATACAACTTTAGCAGGCTACCATTACGGTTCCGAAATTGGAAGGGACTCGATAAAGAATGCATGATCTCGGCATCTGTTTCCACCGCCGTTCACCGGCTTCCACAGTGGAAACACTGCGAGTATGGGGTTTCCGTCTACGGTTTAGAGCCATCTTCACTGAATTATTCACAAAACACTATCGGGCTTGCACTCTTTGAGCTTGAGGTGAGGATCAGTGGGTATCTTCCCCAATCTTTGCCTCCCGTGTCATCTCTAAAATCCCAAGCATATCATCATCATTTCCCCACTCTGTCCAGCAAAATTCAAAGTCATACTTGAAGTTATATTGACCATCCATCTACCGGTCAAAACAAAATGAAAATAGAGAATAAAAGAAAAAGTGAAGGAGAGAAAGAAAGACAGAAAATCCAACGAAAGAATGAGGGAAAATAAAATAAAATCTGCACGGTTTTTGCATCCTGTGATCACAGCATGCTAAACTGCAGAGTTTGGGTAATTTGCAAACTTGTGAATCAGCGACCATCTCATCACTGCAAAAGCATTCATCATGCCTGAACCAGTATCCATTGCAATGAATAAAAGCATCTTACCACTCAATCAAAACAAACAAAAACAATATCACGGGAATATACCAGAAGCAAAATTTAAAGATATTGATACAAGACACACATGTGAATGCAACCTTTCAGTTCTTATAATCTGGGCACAGCTGGGTGATATACACAAACTCTCACTGTGTAAAATACATGCTGTCCATCAAATCACCAGGAGATGTACGAGATTTCCACATAGGGGGCATGCTGCTGTGATGTGGAAACCAGTCCACTCATTCCCACATACACATAATCTGTATTTATGGGACGTTTACTGTACCTCAAATACTACGGCTTCAGTAAATGCAGAAATATTTGAGCACTTTTACTGAAGTTGTAAGGAAATTTGACAAATTTGATCAAAAGTTAAGAATCTTTACAGTTTTGGGTAAATCTATGTGCTGTAATCGCTGGTTATGAATACTTCAACATCTGTGATGTCACAGTCAGACAATGATTACAAAAAAACACAGAAAGAGAACTACACAAAGTCTCTTTATTTAAGGTTAAAAAAATGCACATTCCTTCCCTTTGTTACTGTGGTTGAATGAGTTGCAAATCAAGTGCTCTATCATTATGCGAGAAAAATGGAAATATGTTGAAGGCAAAAGCTGGCAAATATCAGCTTTGGTGGCAGGTCACTTTACAAGTAGCTCCTCATCAATGATATCTTCTTCTTTACCAAACATGACCCAGGCGACTTTGCAAAGTGGATGTCACCACAGGGGGAAAACGATTAACCCTTGTATTCGCCAACTTTCACAGCAAGCATCGGTGGATGACCACAGGAACACACCGTGGCCTTTGGAGAGGAAATTGACCAGCCTTATCCATGACCGCTGAACTTGCCGAGCCCCATCCTCCCCCCCCCCCACACAACTCTGTCAGTCAGGGTGAGTATGCAATAGCACACTTGCCAAGCCCCGTCGAAGTCTCCTAAAGCCAGGTGGCATAGGATTACAAACCTCTATATTACACTGCCAGCAAGCTTCTCAGAAGTCCAGTAGGAGAGGCCTTCTATTCGCACTGAACGAAGGGTATCGGTGAGCACGTGACCTGTGTAAGACTTCCTACCAAACACAGCACAAATTGTTGGTTGGGAGGGAGAGCTACACATATCAAGCAAAGACCTCACACCAGACATTGACATCGACTCTGAAATATTTTTCATTTTCTATCTAGACTCGTGCTCAAAATCGACAGAACCATAATATCAATGCAGCCAGTGACGATGATGTGCACATGGTTTGAGATATTAAAGGGACTGTACGTACTGGTTGAAGTGGGGATTCATGTTTTGAGCATTCCTAAGTGAGATAATGAGAAACCTCTTGTGAAATATGAAAGAGCATGTAATTTTAAGAAGGATTCAACATTTATTTGATGAAAATTGGTTTTCAAATGGCTGAGATATCCAAAAAGTGGTAATAATAAAAGGCGACAGGCCACGCCTTTTATTATGATCTCTTTGTTTCACCTTGTTTTTCGATATCTCAGCCATTTCAAAACTGATTTTCATCAAATAAACTTTTGATACCCCTTAGAATTGCATGCTCTTTGACATCTCAATCAATAGAGTGGTTTCTGAATATCTCGCAAAACGTTGAAAGCTAAATCCTCACCTCGACCAGAACTGTACACACCCTTTAAGTGCATAGGAGAGACAGACACTTTGGTCACAGGGTTGAAAAAAATGGCATTGAAGGCACTAGGCATTGAAGGCACTGAAGGCCTGTAGTGCCTTGGGTTGTAATAAGATGTGTGGGCGTCCCAACAGGTCACAAGTCTTTGATGGTGATTTACCAAGAGTAAATCTTTTGTTTGGCAACCCTCTGTTTCCCCATCGATGATGAGAGCTATTTAATGATTCATTTGCGTGAACCCTACTTTTACGTCATCAGCGAAGTAATATGGGATGCAAAGACCCCATCCAGTCATCTCAAAGACCTAACTCCTCAACCTCTTACGTAGAGCTCAAGTTTCACAGCTTTTAGAGGATGGCAGCATCCCCTTCATAAACAGGTATGTTTGAAATCAAATCACGAAAAAGCAACAGAAATACGAAGTACTGAGTTCTGATTGGTTGAAAGTCACGTTTCAAAACTCTTTGTCCGATTTAACACAAATCTTGTAAGGCATGGAGACCAAGACAATGCTGATAAAAGGCTACGATCATGATATAGCACACATAATTTTCTGGAAGACGGCAACTCAGAACTGGTATTGTCCATGTGTTTGTGGAGAAAAACTCCAGCTCCTTAGGCAGTGTCTTCTAGGCCCCCCAGTCACAGGACCTCTATAGCATTGTCATGACGGGGCAGAGTCTGGTGTTGGCTTTCACAACTTCTCATGCTTCTAATATCAATTAACAAGCAAACTGACAGGATTGCCAAGATCAACACTTGCGCGGTTTGGGGGGGGGGGAGGGTAAGCAGGATGTACAGCGGTTTTTAGATTGATCCGACTTAATACCTGCTGATGCACTTGCCCCAACCCCTATCTCTTTCAGGATTGCAATTAACGTGTCAGATCGATGCGAGCTTCAAGAGACACGCCACCGTTTTAAAGAGACTCCGTGCGAAGGGCAGAGCAGGCTGCGCGGCCGAGGGGCCCCCTCTATCTGTCGCCTCTATCTGCCGACACTCAAATGGCATCTGACAGGGGGCTTCCTGACCGCACTGAACCCTCATCCTCCCCGCTAATTGGGACCTCGTTTGCTTCTTGTCCCGATACCATGGAGGGTGCGTACATGTTTTGAGGGGAAATTGAATCACCAACGTCTGCATCAAACTACTGGGTAGCATGTACACACAGACACACACACACACAGACACACACACAAACATACACCTATACACAAACGCACACACACAAACACGTAACACTAGTACATAAGACTTAGAAGATGAAAGTAGGCCCTTCCTGAGGAATGTTTGACAATAAGCACGTACCCGTATGGCCTTACCGCAAATACTCTTGGCCACTCAATGATTAAATAGAAATGAATTTCACACAACTGTTGACATACAGTATGTGCACGCCTGTAATCGGAGCAGCTGAGCTCAGTTCTACTCACGAAATGAGCAAAATTGAACGACCAGAACTTGCTATTATTTGCATTGCGGTGAGGACATACCATAATATGGGGCTAGCTGGGGCCATACAAGCCCAAATACCAAAGTGAGGAAAATCATTATAACAATTTTTTTTTTCAATTTTTCAAGAGCAGAAAGAGGGATTCCTGCGATGATTCAGCATGGGTTTAAGTTAAAATCGGACGATCGTCATCCCTAATGGTACGTAAACTCCGAACAACCGAAGTTTGTGCATGCAATTGCGCAATGCCAGACTCGGTGCTATATCCATAAACGTGTGGGACAATGCTACCACTGAGACACGTGTGTGTGTGTGCGTGTGTGTGTACGCATCATACACAAACATTGTGACCGCGAGCTGCTGTGATTGGAGGAGAGAGGCCAGAAGACGCGTGGCTCTTTTGGTCTCTCTTCATGCGCATGCGCAATGAGAGTGTGCGTCCATTCGGAAGCTCTCGTGGCTCGCTCGGACAGCCATTTTGGGTCAGGAGATTTGTAGCGCAGAACTCTTGTAGTCTAGAGTGTTGTTCGCTGACCCATTGAGCCAGCGCTATTCTCATTCGGGGTCACTACATTTGATACAGAATGGGGGAGGCAGCGTGTTGCCTTCCTCTCCGTGCCGCACAAACCACTTGCCAAGATTGTATGCCTTTAACTCTTTCAGCCCCACCATGTCAAAATGGCACTAAGTTTGTATGCAAGCAAGTCGCGGGCTACACAGTATGACGGTGCTTTATATTTGGTTGATTATACCCCTTGCTCTTGAGCACAGTCAGCCAGAAAAGCCATGATAGAGCAAAAGAGGACAGAAGCCATGCACCCTTCCCTCACAGAATGGGGGAAGGGGGGGGGGGGGGCAAAGCAACCCTTCCCTCACAGAATTGGGGGGGGGGGGAGGTATAGAGGTAGAGAATGGGAAGGATGGACTCCAACCAAGAGGAAAAAAGAACAATGAAACACAAAAGAGGCTCATAAAGACAGGAAAATGGTTAGTACTGAAAACAAACAAAAAAATAACAAAGGAATTGAATGGTAATTTTCCTTGGGTGCTTGCCTCTGTTATGATACCCCTTCTAATCTTGGTAACAAAATACTGTGTTGCATGCCTAAGCAAATGCAATAAACTTGCATTACAATCAGCGAGCTTTGAGCGAGAGCAAGTTGTCAAAATCAATTGGCCATAGAAGTGAAATATCAATTTAGGGGCAATCTGCAAAATGATAAGGCCAGTTGAAAGTGCCATATGATGCTTGAAAACAAACATAAAAAAACACACCCCTGAAAATGCTTAAAAAGTTAATGATGCCAAATTATCCCTCCAGCCTAAACTGGCAGCTAATTAATTGAATAATTAATCATCGAGAAAGGTCATTAGTACATTACTACCTTGATCCGGGGAAATTGTACTAAAGCAAGGTAAATAGTCATCCCTACGCGCTTTAATCGGCTTTTATGGCTTTTATGGCATATGTTTTCTCTCTTGCACTACCCAAAAGCGCTTTCTGCCTGTGGAAACTGATCATGATATTCTTGACAAGTCAGCACATTCATTTATGGAATGAAAACTTTGAGCAATAATGGTTGCATCAATCACGTCATGAGAATTCTCATTCTTTTGTTGATGGCTGCATGTGTTACATTAAAAAGTTATAATCTCTCCCTCTATGTGCATCTGTTACCAGTGAAGAAGAATGGAAAACAGATCATGGCTGTTACCTTGCATAAGGCATGAAAGAAGAGAACATAGACGGAGGGGGAGGAGAGGGGAAGGAGGTGGTGGGGAGAAAGAATGGGCAGGGCGGTAATGATAGCCCGGATCACACCCACCCAAAATAAATGGTTTTCAAACATTGATTTTTGCAACATGATGCAAAAACTGTTAAGTCTTGTGTGTGGACAGGGGGAAAAAATTGTTGACTATTATGATTTGCATCATGATGCAAAAATCATTCAACTCTGATTTTCTTTTGAGTCCTTGCATTTACCTTGCGCAGTGTGTGAACCACGCCCTTTACAGTGCTTTTCTTGCAGGAGGATGAACGTTTTTTTCGGCCATATGTGGACGCTGGCAAATGAAATTTGAGTTTTGGAGCTTTCTCCAAGAAAACTGCAACTCTTCTATGTGAATAGGCCTATTGTAGATCCCCGCAATGAGATGCTGGTAGTTTGTGTGGACTATCCATTGCATCTGATACAGCAGACTGCCTGCAAGGGGTGGATTGTTCTAGGGCCAGTCTCATATTTCTTTGAAATTAGACCTCTGAGGGCACTTACTGACCTTGCTCACAGCAGTTATCTATTCCTATTTTTTTTTTCATGTATAATTTCAATACCATTTGCTGGATCATATTCCTAATGATTACTGAAACATATGTTGGCTAAATTTCCATCACTAGGTAGAAGAGCATGACTGAAGACTTACTTTTACTCAAACAAAATCACAAAGGCACATGTATGTAAATGCTATTGCATTTATGCATATTATTAAGTGCTGATGATAGAAAACCTAACCAAGAAGCTACAAGTATCAAAACATCGTTTGAACTCTGAATGCCCTCATGTTAAAGGGATCATCTTCCCCTTTCATCTTTTTTTTTTTTTTTTTTTTTTTTGCTGTTGAAACATCAATCATACCAAATTACAACAAGATTAACTATATTCCCCAAATGTCAACTTGCTGCACGGATCTATACTTCCCCACCCTTGCCCCTCTCTTTCACACCCCCCCCCCTCCCTGCCCCAACCGCAACAAGCCACTGATGGAAAAATTGTCATCTACACCATTATACCGACCAAGAGGGGGTAAATCTGTCAGGGGGTAATTCTGCAGTTTCTCAAATCTCTGAGTAATCTGGTAACTTCTCATCATATATCAATGATAATTTGAGAGACAGAAAAACTCCAACAATTCTGTGGAAGCCATGACTCAGTTGAGAAGTGACAAAACACAGAAACTCACTTCTGTGCACTCCGTAGGACTAGGAGTATGCAGTGTACGCAGGCACAAATTAAAACCCGACCTCCATAAACTGCACCCATCTCAACATCAGAGCATATCCACTTCTTTTCACTGGAAAATTAGAGTCAATAAAACTTAAGATTGCCCATTACTGCATTGCACAATGCTTTGCTTTATGAAAAGTGAAAAAACAAAACAAAAACAAACAAACAAACAACACAAAATGACAACTCAGAAATCCATGCTTCATTGCTATCAAGTTTCACAAATTATCAGAAGTCATAAGTACAAGGAGAATGACACACAGAAATCTCTCGAGTCCAGTTGCATATGTTTGTTCCAATAGTTTTCTGAAGTCAAATGGTGCGCAGTTACCACCATGTCATTTACTACCTTCAACATTTATAGAGAGTTCACTTTCAGCGTGGTGTGTACTTTTTTGAGGTAGTGTGTACGTAAGTGCATTACCAGGCTTTCCTATCTCTCTTCAGAATCAGTTCTGAGCGACAATGCACCCTACCCCCTTGGCCTTGCGTATCCACCCCTATAATTGCTGTAATTCACAGATCCAATTTACCACCCCTCCTGGCCACCAGCCAATCCCACTCATCGCTGGCACACATGTACACAGCTTTTTTCCTTTCACCAATACCACCCAAACGAAGTCAAATACGTATCCACAACACATGTAGGATGCTCCCGTGTATGCACCAGCTGCCCCAACAGGACCACGAAAGATTTTTCAACCAAAGTGGCGCTCAGGATCATCTCTCCCAAACAAACGCAGAGAGCCCAGGGTGTGGAAGAAGGGCCAAAAATAATCCAAGAAGAATGAAACACAATGAGATGCTTCAGTGTTCATTTCTATTTTAGAATTTATCAGATCACCCCCTTTCTCACCTTTACACCCATTGTGAAGTCTTGAAGAAAACAATACATAAAAGGAATAAGAATACAATAATACAAAAATGATGATTCATTACAAAACTATTTGATAGATGCCATGATTTCTAAAATAAACTTGAATCAAGAAAAAACACAAAAGCTTTTAAAGGGATCGTATAGTTTTGGTTGAGACCTAATTTTAGGTTTCTAACATTTTTTGGTGAGATAATGAGAAACTTCCTCTAAAATATGAAAGAGCATTGTAATTCTATGAGGAATTCAACATTTATTTGATGAAAATTGGTTTTGAAATGGCTGAGATATACAAAAAAGATCAATTCTAATAAAGTGTGGGACCCACACTTTATTACGATTGCTTTGTTTTACTTTGTTTTTGGATGTTTCCGTCATTCCAAACCTGATTTTCATCAAATAAACTTTTAATTCCTCTTAAAATGGTATGCTCTGTACTATATCATAAGTATTTTCTTGGTATCTCACAAAAAGTTAAAAGCCCAATTCTCATTTCCACCAATACTGTACCTTCCCTTTAAACTTGCTGGCATGCAATACATGGAAAATGAAAAAAAAAATCCAGTGAATGTACTCTGATGAACTATGATATACTTCTGCTGTGGCCCGTTGCATAAAACTTACCATTGAATTTCAATGGTAACTACCGTCAAAATTAGGCGTCACAGCCAATCAGCATCAAGGATTATAAAATTTACCGCTAATTTGAAGACTTACCGCTAGAAAGAAGCGGTAAGTCCAGCGGTAAGGGTTTTATGCAACAGGGCCCAGGACACCTCATACCCCTCCCCCTAGAAAAAATGATTATGTCGTCATTACTCTGTACGGTAGGATGCAAGCTATCTCCTGCGTAATTGCGCACCACTCCATTGCACAGCAATGTGCACCACGGAAGCAATTGATTGTAGGCACTTGATCTATGCAGGAGCACATTTTAGTGAGACTCCACAATTCCCCAATCAGCTGACCCAATTAAGGCCACCAAATTGATGTATGGAAACCCAATTCCATAATACCCCCTATACCTGCACAGCACTGCTAGATGAAGAAGAAGAGAAAAGTCAGAATGAAATCGCATCTCAAGAACATGTCCTCGGAGTAACCAGAGTCTACAGTCGCAGCTTATTGCAGCAGTCGGTTCAACCAATCGTCACGACTACTAGTGGTGGCACAGACTGCATTTTGTGCGTGCCGCAGACTGCGTTTTGTGTGTTCCGCTTTAAATGTTCTGAAATGGAAGTGGCCTAGGCACATGCATGGAGGGAACATGAAATGACAGCTAAATTTGTTGGAAGTCAACAGGCCGTCATTACAAAGAAGACCACTTCAGGATTTTACTCTGTGCTCTCCTACACATTAAAATAAAACATAAACCAGGAGTCAAATTAATTGGCTCATATAAACTGTGCAGAAATGCACTTGGATGCACTAAAATGCTACAAAACACAAAGGAAATCAACTTGCCATTTCCGGCAAATGATTGAGGAAATACTGGGGAGGTCTAAATTTACCTCCAGGGGGATCCATTATGTTTGGAAGCACTCAATGGCTCCCCCGTCATCCAGGTCTGTGCACAGATGTCAACTGAACGATCGAAGCATCACTATCGTGAAGGTGGGCAGCCAGAAATCATTTTGAAGATCAATCGAAGAAACGCTAGTGTACCACACGCGAAGGGTGATGAACAGCTAAAGGTTACAGCCATGAATTTCAACATAATTATGCAAGCCGTACCTGTGCCTCATTGAGGTCTGACCACCACTACTCATTAGAAATTCATTTTAAATTTAGCGTTTGGCGCCGTGTCTGAAGAGATAGGTATCTTCAGTGCTAAAGTGAATTCCTTCTGCTTTCCTTACTCACTTACTCTGACTTTTTGGACTGACCTTTAGACCTACCCTGTGAACAAATATCAGTATGTCCATCTCAAATGTTCAAGCCCGGGGACACATAAAATACAGCCTGATAATACACCACTTGTGTCAGTCTGCAATGGAAAAGGGCAAGAGAATTATAGATAGAAAGCTGTTTTGTGGGTGAGGGCAGACATCTTATACATGTTGCCCACTGATTTATCTTGTCTAATTACACAAGGCATGAGTCAGTCCTTTCCAGTTAAAATGTTGCTTTCCATGTCCATTTATTTCAAGATGCTGTTTCACATTGTGGTAGCTTATTGGCAATTCATGTGCAGTCACTACTACAACATCTGTAATTCTCACTTTGCTCACATACCAGTCTGATATGGTTTATGCAATACTTCAAGCCAGGTAAGGGGGGGGGGATTGATACCTTGCTGATAAACCTAGAACATAATCTCTCACTGATGTTCATATTTTGAAGCAAGTTTATTATAATTTTCGATCATACTTTACGCTTGTTTATTTTTTCATGCATTTTTCCTGTACAAAACATGAGACATTGGTATAACACAAGCACCTCAGGCATTTTTGACTGGGAAAACTGTGAAACAATGCCTTCAGTGAGTTGCAGGGCACTGTCATATTTCAACCAAAAAATCTGACAAGACAGCAATAGCCCTCTCCCCTGTCTCCCCCAACCTTCTTCTCATCATGGGTGTCATTTGTCCGACAGTATAGGGACATGATCGCAAATCGCTCTCTAAGAACTATCTCCAATGCTCCACTCCTCCTTATATGAAGCAGGGATTTATTTACTGCCAATGTGCCTCCAGTCTGGGAGTTGCCAAGGGCTAAAAGCAATGAACAATGAGGGCAGTAGCAGAGATCGACTGAGAGAGGGAGGGATGGAGGGAGACGGAGAGAGAACATCTCCATCCTGGACAAGTGAAAATGTCCCTTTACTCTCTGGATGCGTGGCAGGCCAAGCGAGGGAGATCGAGTGCGTGAACTAGTTTGACGTCGGTGTAACTGCAGTCAGTCACTAAGCGGGATGCCACGCAAAGGCACCGACCATCTCTATTCCTCTTCCCCATTCACTCACTGACTCTCAGATGACTGCCCACTCGGTGTACCACTCAATCTCACCCAACGAGATGCAAAAAGCATTCGGATGGCACGATGCTAGGGCAGGAGACGGGAGCAGTAAATCGACGCCCCCTCCTTCCTCTACACTGCTCTCGCTAACTTGGCCCATGCTACATTACACATTAGTGCCTGCCCATTCTGGGATGAAATTTCAACGATATGTTGCTATCACAAATGTTAGCAGTTAAAAACAAGATCACACACGGCATGTTAGCATTAATCATCCCCACTTTAGCGCATAGAAGCAGATTCCCAATCGGCCATTTCACTTTACTAAACATTTGGATTATTCACATCCCTCGAAAAAGAAAGGTTATTCCTGAGAACTTGCTCGACATGGCAACAACCAATACATGGATACTGAAAATGTAAAGTGGATTGAATAGCTTATTACAATGTTCTCAGAGGAAAAACAAAATATCCATGGACTTGCATACAATTCAACCAACCAACCAACCCTTTACTGTACTATTCCTATCAGATGCACTCTGCCCCAGAAATCAGAAACTGAAGATAGAACTTGCTACCTACGATTGCATCTCAAATTGTACAGCGCAGACTGCATACATAATCATGACTTAGGTCGACTGGCAGAAACCTCACAAAAACCACCAAGTAACCTTTGAGGTTGCTATGGGCACCCTCTGTTATGGCAGCATGCCGAACACTTGAATATATAACTGAGTTACCACATTGCTAAAATGCAGACCAGTGCATCCACACAAGACCTGCACAGGCGCAACAATGTCGGCAGAACTTTTCTGACAGGATCTGAATAGGACTTGTTGTAGTTTCTTCATCTCCTCTTATGCAAAATAGGTGTATACCTGATTACTATATATACTAGGTGCATTCACACTGGTTGTCAACATTCTCATCAGCGTAATACCATGGCAATTCACTCAGTATTGTTCTTATTCACAGAATACCATGGTATTTCTTGCCTGAAAGTACAGCTTTCTGCGATACAGTGGACACGACATTTGCTCCTGCGACAATTGCTCCAGTCTCATTTTCTATGAGGACCTAGCATTATGGTAAGGGTTGTGATGGAGTTTTAGCTAAAGTTTAATGTTTGCATTAGGATTAGGGTTAGGGTTATGTCTGTGGATAGAATTTATGTTTGGCTCAGCATGCAGATATTTCACGCGAGCAATTGTCGCAGGAGCAAATGTAATGGAACCCTGAGGTACATATCTCCTAAGGGAGGAAGACAGGAAGTGTGTCACATCACGTGAGAAATACACTGCTGTATGATCGCAATTCAAACTCAAATCTCGAAATCAAATTTTGTGCTAAGTTTGAATTACTGCTCTGAATACCCAAGTATTCTGGGATGTACTAGTATTTTGCCGTGCACTTTGTGGTGGATATGTATTCCCACTACGAACTACCACGACCGCAGCATTTTTGCCGTAGATATGAACACACCTTATGACGCAAACACAGAAGCAAAGAAATTACCCAGGGCAGCAGAGAAGACACATCCACCCCTCAAATATCACTTTCAACCTCTCAATGCCTAGTCGAGCATAACTTCAGCACTGCCTCTTTCTTCCTCCCATGTTCTGGGAAAGCTGGTGGCTGGTGCTTATGTCTTCAGCCATGAATCATCCTCGTCTGATCTGACTCAGTCTAATTAAAAGGTACGAAAGAGATGCACGATAGAAACGGAAGATATCAGCTTCTCATCACCACCAGTCCCAGAAGCCAGGAGATGACGAATTTCGCAGCACATGAGCTTTGTTTTGGCGTATTACAGAAAAAAAAATAAAAGGAAAAGATCAAGAAATGATAAGACGGTAATAAACTTGGTCTTATTGAACTGTTCAATCAATCATCAAATTTTTATCATCACCAACAATATTGCTACTAAAGACTGAATATATTCCTTTAGTCCTTTGCGCAATAATTTTGGATAATCTGCCATATATGAAAGGGTATCAATTGAATCAACTTGCAGTGGAAAGAAGCATAACAGCTCTTGCTCTCTGATAAAAGAAAGACTTAGCAGCATTGAGAAACACGGATGGTCCGATTGAATCCATGACGTACCAACACTAACATTGGTATAGAGGACTTACTCTTCATCTTTTCTTTTAAAAAAGTAATAAGGTCTTCAATTCAGTGGTCAAACACAAGGTCTCAAAGTGATTTCCCCACCAACCCCATTTTCGAAGTATGTGAAGTATATCAGTTCTTATAACAAACACAAGACAGTCAGAAATATTACAATGATTAAAAGCAATGTGGTTAGAAAAAAAACCATTAAATATCTTGAATGTACAGTTTTGCCTGTGTAAATTGTAAATGTAATAAATTTTAGGCTGTACATTGCCAATGTACATTGCAAATAGGCTGTTTTAAACAATCTGCAATAGGCTTCGGATCTTGTTATTTTCGCAATGAATGTGACAGGCTCGATGGGGAATTATCAGCAAGATTCTGGCCGGAGAGCCTTTCAATTCCGCTCCAGCCTAATCTAACCTCGAGCTATCCTGGCACACTGCTGCCTCACCACTTCCCCCCTTCAGTGCACCAGGATGTTGCCACTTCCCTTTCCTTAGTCCCACAGGAGTAAACAAAGTGTAATGAGCGCTCATTTATTACACACTCAGCTCTATGCAACAGCAGGCTAAATTCTATTCCCCCCCCCCCCCACCCTTTTCGTGCCATATATGGTCCTTGCCTTTGCTATACTTACTGCATAGTCATGTGACTGGGTGTCATAAATAAATTGAAAAGTTAATAGACTTAGTAAATAACCGAAAGTTGATACTCAATGCTACAACAAATCCATCATAGCTGGTCACTCCCATCCAGAAACTAGAGAATGACTTTTGAATGAGTCCGTCTCAGCAAAGTCTAAAGGGAAAAGAAACTTGGTCATAAAGACCAAGTTCCATGAATCCATTTAAAGTGACACAACAGCCACCACATTCTTCTCCTTTACCCACAGATTCTCAAAGCAACTTGGAGAAGGGAGGATTCGGTGACAAAATTGAGGCATGCACAATGGTTCGGCCACACAAATCTGTCAAAACAAGGACTGTTTGTTAGCCACGGAGTTGGGGCAAATGGCAACAAGCACTTGTGATAATCAAACAATAGTGACAAGGATGAGTGACCACAGTGAAAAGCATTCCCGTGAGTGAGTCAAACGGATTGATAGTGCACGCAACATTGGTTCGTAATTGAGCCCTCATTTTTTTTTTTCAATGCTGTGCACAGCAGTACCACACAAGGGCCAGGTGAAATTGAGCGGCCAAATTCATTGTGATGTGGAGATATATTGTGGATTCACGCATAGCATAATTTGCTGAATGGAGCCACCATTTGTGCATCGTCGTCGTCTCAGCAGCCACTGTTGGCAGTAGTTTTGAAAAGTTGTTGTTCTTTTCCATGTGTTCATGCCACAGTTGAACCCCTCTTTACCACCCCGATAGATCTCCCAGTGAATATAGTAAGGCAGAGAAATCTACTAGCGCCAACTCTAGAACAATCGTGTCCATCTTGCATTAACTTGTTTGGCTTACATGTACGAAAAAAACTGCTCACTTTTCTTCAACATGGTATTAGGCCAATAGACTTCCCTCTTCCTCAGTATGGTACAAAGTCACATATAGATAACATAAACAGATGGAAAAGGGGAAAAATTAAGTATCATCTAAACATCAATTGATGTGTTTCTGCACCGGTTCAATGCCATTTCTTATTCTAAATCTTAATCAGCTGTCCTTATCTTTTTTCCACATTATAAATTCAGAGAGACTTGGACGTGACAGAAGTCAGCTTTATAATTATAGGGAAAGATAGTGTGGATGATGGACTCAGAAATTGCTCTTTCCATGAAGGAGAAGGGGAAAATGGAACACATCTGTCGCTTTTACTGTATGGCATTAAATCATATACACCTCAGCATTTCAAAGTTTCATAGCAGGTTAAAGGGAAAGAAAGAAGCCTGGTACAAATGTACCTGCTGGCAAACAATGTGGCGTAATGGATCACTTTATAATCTTCACACTGATCCCCACTCAAGTGGTGATATCTGACTTTTCGACAGAAACCAAAGTTACTTGGTCAACTCTGGTGCAGTAGCCTGAAGTGGCACACTGACCAATAATGGGCAAACAAGGCTGAAAAAATATATAGTGAGATAGTCACGAAAAAAAAGAAGAAAAATATCAAGGAGCAAACCTTAAAAGTGACAGAGCCAGTTTAGATTTGAAATATAATCTTAGAAAATAATTGAATCATGTGTGATAAACACATTAACTATTTCTGAGAAAGATGTGTAATAGGAAACATCTTGGGTTTGCTTGAAAACCAGGGAATAGTACCTTGAATCTCTCACCGCTGGTCTCCACTTTGCACACTATAAAAGAAGTGAAAATTTCAGTAGTTTTCAATCTTTGAAACTCACTTTATTTTTACCTGAGTAGGTATAGGGAAGTTCACTCTTAATATCATGTCTACCAGACCTCGACATCACCCATGTGCTTTTAAAATGTCAAGAACAAGTCCATGCAGTGTCAAATCACAACTCTAGAACTGTTTACATGATACCTGCACCTGCTACAAACAAGAATTTCTGGATTTTCCACGACATTTCAATGACTTTTTACTGGAGGAAACTCGAGAACTCATGACCCTTTTGTAGCAACATCATGTCAACTTTGGAATTCCGCACCAATAACATCTCAACACTTTGACATCATAATGATGGTAAGTCAGAAATACTTGCAGCAGTTACAAATGTGCTGGACTTCCTTACACTAATCTTTCAAGACTTCGAATGCACTATTAGTGATTTTTTTTTTTGTTTCAATGACTTTCCCAGGTTTTCGATAGCACCAAGAGCCGCGTGCTTAGAAATATTATTAGGGCGGTGTCCACCTCATTTTAATAGCTTCTTCCCTTCCCCAGCCCCCTTGTTTTCCTCTTTTCTTTTGGCCATGTTCATGCAACACAGGAATTGAAGCACAAACAAGCACTACCTCATTCAATACATTTGGCAAAAGAGTGCATCCGTCCATGCTTCATTGACTACATTTTAATAGTACGACATGACTCCCCATGTGTGTACTAAAATAATGATCATTGCTCCTTTGTGTCTACCAATAGGAGCAGGATATTTGTGCAAGCATGACGCTAACAAGACTCCGCACTCCGTGCATGGAATATGTATGCTGGCGCTTGCTGAGACATCAGTGATGATGTGTGAATAGACTTGAAATGGAATACAGCCGTGTTAACCGTTACACAATCATCATCTTGAAAATCCTTTGATATAATATCTATACACGAGATTGAAAGGGCTATGATGGAGTCAATGTTCCATGATATAAAATGTCTGTACCACCTACGATCTTTTTAACAACTAGGCCTACCCTGTTATATCTGTTCTCATCAGTTGCCAGTATCAGAAAATATATGAAACCTTTATTTATTACTTCTTCATACACATCATCCAGTAAACATATGGCAAACTCAAATGCCCTGCAGTGCTGTACATTTGGACTTTAAATATCCTACACTATATCAAGCATGTGGTTCAATCTGGGTATTTTTTAATATGTCCTCAATAGAAGTGACATTCATCAAATTTATGGATGGCATTCTCATTGCATCATAATTTTACATGATATTTGGGGGTTATAGATCTCTAACTTTCTCCCTTTTTTATCATTTAGATGAACACGAGAACAAAATTGGACCGTGCACAGCATGCTGCATGGAACATTTTGTGTGAGAATATCTCTCGCATGTATGTTCCTTGTCGCACTGCACCACAAATGTGTTTGCATGTGTCAGCCCCCTTTGTCCTACCACTGCCGCTGTGTTAAACTTGACACGCATGTAGGGTTAGAATGTCATACATGTGTGCAGGTCAAACAGGGTTACCTGTGCTTTTAGGAATGATTGCAAGTTGTTACTTTTTCTTCTCCCCCCCCCCCCCAGCCTTTGGTTTTCTTTTTCTATTTTTGTTCCCTCTCTTTTTTTTTTTAAAATCTCTGGTTGAAAAAATACCAGAACGGTCAGGTACAACCACTGAAGTATTCCATACCATGAAAAATGCTGGGATTTTTGTTTATTTTCAGTGCATCTCCCTGACAAAAATAGCATCAATTCTTTTGCATTGTTTCTATAGAGATTACCAACGAAGCTGCACCATATTGTTTTAGTCAAGATATGATGTATGCTTGTACTTAGGTTGAAGAGTCAAGTCATGATTGATGTGCATATGAGAAATGTCATGGCTGAAAATTAATCTACTCTTTTTTTTGGGGGGGGGGAGGGGGTGGGATGGGTGGAGTGAATGTAAGGGGGTCGGAATGGAAATCAGCATGGAAGGGTATACACACACACACACACACACACACACACACACACACACACACACACACACACACACACACGTCTGTCATTCGGTTTGTACAAATGGAGTCTTGTAACGCGATACGCCATGTCGAGTTGGAATCAGAACCTCTTTTTGAGATGCCACATTTGCAGTTAAGGGTCTGCCTTCAAAAGCGCACCGATGTTTGCGCAAATATTAGCTCCAAACACCTCATGAAAACTGAAATATGCTATAAATATTTCAATGTTGAGGCATGTTTCAATTCTTTCTCATTACTTATTAATTTTTGTTGGACAAAACTACAGCACTGGCAAATATTATCAAACCACATGGCAACCAATGCCAAATGATAATTGCTTTCAAAAGCAATCATGCTCAGAAAGACAACACACATCATGACAAGAGACCAAAGGAATATTAAAGGAATGAATCACATTTACAGTAGGCAGCATTTCTGAAAATCAATTACCACTTCCAGGGGCACAACAGAGTAAAATATATGTATCTAAAGCATATTCCATATATTCACGCATTCACTGTCCCACCATGATCAATGGGGCCAGAGTCCCAAATAAAACATATAAATTAAAAAAAATTAGAAAAAAATAAAATTCTGCATCAGTTCGAAGATTTTCAGTTTGGTGTATGTTCCATAAATGTTAGTATGTATACATATTTATGTAAAGACAGAGAAATAATGTGTGCAAATATGAATTTTTCTTCATACATTTTCTGTTATGGATGTATGCCTATGTATATTGTATGTACGTAGATGCCTGTGTATCATACATACCCACATATACTATACCCACACATTTGTATACACACATGCACATGCATACATTGTATGTACAATGCATAATGGCATACTGTTCATTACATTGCATTTGAATTAGTTTCATTGCATTTGACCATTGTTACTAAAATGACTCAAATGGATTCATATTTCCCTCGCGGATACTTGGGCTAGCGCACTGCCTTGGGGCTTTCAGTTCAAAAATCAATTACGTCTTCACACCACTCCATTTCCTAGTCACTAGTGACTCTGGCTCTGTCCAGGTCAAAATGGCCTCCCCGTGTTTTCCTAATTGCAATCGAGGTCAATCTGAAGATGGTTGGGTCTGGATGGATGAACAAGGGAAGAACAGGAGACTATTTCCCTCCCCCCCCCCCCCCCACACACACAAGCCAGTTTATACCAAAACTCAATAAAGAAATGATGTATAAAGAATCATTATAAAGACGACAGACTGTTCAGATGTGGTTCAGACGCTCATCTCGACTGTTCTAGAAATCGTCGCATGGATTCTACCACTGCGCGCATGTTGTTATGGTCCCGATGCGGCTGCCAGTGAGAGGAATAGGGTCACCTCATGTTAAGCCACACCCAGTTATATACCATTCTATGGTTATCATATGTTCAGACGCACATTGAACACGATGGAATGCTGATTCATTATCGAGTTGTCGTTTGAAATGATGCTCTGACCGTCGTTACGTTACTTGTCGTTTCCTTATACGTCGTTTCATTAGTCAGCATTCAGACGTATAAATTCATCATATAGCTATAGGGTATACCGTTTTGGTATATGTAGCTATACCATTTTAGTATTAATTTTTTTGCGTCTGAACACCCTGTATACTGCAGGCTTGGTGGGTGGTGGGAAGACCCTGGTTGGGATGATCCATGCCAAGGGGGAAGGCATCCTTCCCGGGAGATTGGTTGTCAACTCATTCACCAACTGTCCCATCTCCAAGGTTTCTTGGAACAAGTATGTTTGTAAAGACTCTGTTTTTAGGACTTGTTTGCATTCTGTTTTTGAGGATATATTTGTGTTCGGTATTGAGGATATGATTTGACAGGAACTATAAATATGTTTTCTTCTTTTAAAGAAACAGTGTTATAATAAAACCCATCCAAGCAAAAATATCTCTATTACACGGCATACTGTTTGCGCCATACATTTCGCAAGGTTTTCATTTTTGTGAAGTTAGTCAATTGGGTGCTATTTGTGAATGTTGCAACACGCGAAGATATTTACTCTGATCCCCACGTGAATGTGATGTGCATGTATTATGTGCATATTTCTCTGTTCATTACTTTACTCCACACACTTGAGAAATTAACCACTCATAAAATTGTTGGGAAGTCCCGATTCCAGAAGATTTAGACTCGCTAAATATATGACACATACAAGCAGAGCACAGATGCTCAACATCAATGGTTTCTTAGTGGTACCCTTACTGTACTCGAGGCCGTGGTCCCTGCCCCCCCTCCCCATTTAATATGTATGAATATATATTGCATACATATGCACAATCTATGGTGGAAATTGCACTCACAACTGCAGTCTTGAGGTGGTTCATCTTTTGATGATCTGGATATCAGTAACATATCAGAGATTTTACAGTGCAGTAAAGAATTGTTCATCATGGGGATGACATTTTGCCCAACTGTATGTTCTTGCTTTTTTGTTTCAAGACACTTCGCTTTGGAAAAGAAATGGCTCACCATTTAGGCAAAACCAGTCTACAAATAGCTGTATATAACCAGTATAATATAATCAAATTAAAATACAATAAACTGTCAGTGTACCTTTAAAATCAGGCACAAAACAACTTGAACTGAGGATCAAAAACAAACTTTACTGTGGGACTGGGAATGAAAACATGACCACAAGAGACAGGCCCAGGAGTATAATGTCCTGGTTTCCTCATTAGCTACTGCTAGAATAGGGGTCAGAGTTCAAACCACATAATATGCAGTGGTACAGAATACTCTTCAAACTACTTCCTAGTATACAAATATCATTCAATAGTTATTTCTATGCTGCCTCTTCTTTCTATCCTTTTCTTTTTTTCTTAAACATCAAGACACCATCATCTCGGTTCTTCACATCTGTTTTGAGCCCATAGCTGGTACTCACTTGCAATGTCCCTTTCACTTTCTTCACACATTTGCCTGTCGCTCATCATTTCTCGTATATTTTGCTCTTCACTCGGGAAGAGACGGCCGACAGGCATGTGTGGCTGGGAGGGACACGCGGCTCAAGCAGTCTCGCTTTTAGGTTATTGACTTCGGCGCAAATGAAATAAGGGGCACAAATGAAGACAAATCTGCCACAGATTCCGGAAGCAGATTCTCAGGCTGTGGAAGGCAGGGATGCGGGCAGCAGGTACACACCACTGCAGGGGAGAGATGACTCTAGCTCTAACACAGATGGAGCGTCCATCACAGCGGCTCGTTAATTTCCAGGCATTCAGAACTCGGACGGACACCAATCTCCTGCGGTACTCTTAATTGACACGTATGCTTCCAGCCAGCTAAGTGTTCGGTAGCCCACGTGTGTGTTTGTGTGTGTGTGTGTGCTTGTGTGAGTGCACGCGCATGCATGTGCGTGCCAGCATGTGGACGCATTGCCGGGTGCCCTGCTCAAGCGACCAACTGGACTGAGTGACAGACAGGACCAGCTGGACAATGGCAGCACTTGCCTACTTCATCACAGCCTCTCTTTCTACACACTCTTCACTTGTGTGAAAGTGGATGAAAGAAGGAGGCAAGAGTGAAAATAATGAAAGAGCAAGGAAGAGAAGCAACCACAAAAGCTGTGAGTAAGGGGCAGTCAAAGCAAGGATAGTTCATACAGCCAGGTCTTTATGTATCACTTTCACAGGACTATGGTGCAGGCATTGCACTAATCGTCGACGGCACAGAACCTTTTATCACTCTTTCTGTTTTTTCTGGTGGAGACTCGATTGGTCAGCGCGGCACGCTATGGGACTTCTGAAGTTTGCCCGCTACGGGCCGCTTAATCTGATTACCTGGCCGCTTAATGGCGATTTCATGTTCATGCTAGCATAGCTCTGGCGGGATGGAAGTGACCTTGCTTCCAAAAACATGCCTCGTGAGAGAAGGAGCTCATCAATTTAGCTCATCTTTATATCCTAACTGCCTCATCACACTGGCAGCCCATTTCATGTGTCACTGCACAAATGGCTGGAGGTGTTTACCCGTCTATTTGAGCCGCAAACGATCTTGCATTTAAGTTGATTCGGGGACATTAGTATTTCTCCAATGCAATTGATAGCAATACCCATTTCTCTTCCTGTACTTTTTACGGGGGGGGGGGGGGGGCAGCAATTATTGTTCTCCCTCAAAATCTTGTCAATATACATCAGGATTTGCTCCTGTTGACTGTAAAGGCAAATGAAAAAGTTAAGGAGAGGGACAAATAGACGTATCAGAGAACATACAATTTTAGGTAAAGTGAAAAGTCACAGGCAGATTGAGTATGTGATGCACTGTAGGCCTACATAAACAATAAATTTCATATCATTTTGTATACAAATATAGTAATACCATATGTGTAGTAATTTTCTGTTACTTTGATGTCTGCTCTAATGATAACCTAAGTCAATGATGCTGGAAGACATTTGCAGAATTTGCAGAATCAACCTACCACCCCCTCCCCCCAAAAAAACCAAACCAAACAAAACAAAACAAAACACCAACATTTGGGAGCTTTTACACTGTTCTTCAGAATATAAAAAGGCACAGAATTGACACAACTGCTGGCTGTCACAAGTGATTCAGATGTTTCCATAGGTGATACAGGTGAATCGGATGCTACAGGATTTACTCAGTGGTCAATTACCCCCCCACCCAAAAAAAAAAAAAAAGACAACTGCCATACAAAGGGGTCATCGTCCAATTCCCCTAACAGCCCCAAATGTCTCAACTTCACTAGCAACGTCCAAGGACTTGTCGAGTAGTCCATGCCACTAGAATCCCAGCATCTTTTGCATTCAAAATTGTCCCTTTCACTGAAGTAGATTTGGCAGAGAGCATGTCTGTGTGTGTGTGTGTGTGGGGGTGGGGGGGGGGGGGGGGGAGGTATCACTCACCGGTCTATCTCTACATGCATGGTTGATACAGTTTATAAATGAACTCTAAAAGGGGAAACACAACTCTAGTTAGTTGTATTCATGAAGCCTCCACATGAGTGCAAGCAAATCAGACTGCTGATGATATGCACATTCACAACCTCTGCAGTGAAGCAGAAACACCCACATGATACTGCCAGAGGTTTATGCAAATAAAAACCACAGAAAAATTCGGTGAAGCAAGAAGTTGCATAAATCACAAGACGGAAGACTTCCGTGGACTTAGCCAGACATTTTCTGGACAAGTTTTGTTTCATTCTGGTTTTTTTTTCACATGAGCGGTCAGAGTATGTTTTGTTTTCCAATCCATACTTCCTTGGGTTTATTATTTCCTCTCATCTCCACACTGCTACTGTTC
The DNA here is from genome assembly GCF_040938485.1 of Diadema antillarum. NCBI lineage: Eukaryota > Metazoa > Echinodermata > Echinoidea > Diadematoida > Diadematidae > Diadema > Diadema antillarum. The sequence goes on from NW_027270980.1 coordinate 907,196, forward strand.
ATGTGTGCCCAAACGACGCCACCAAATGAAGGAACAAATCTATGGCTCATTGTAAAACATAAATAGCATAAAAATGTGCCACTTCACTTACCGGTACGTAACTTCACTTACGTATCTACACTGCATGATACTATTAGAGTACAAAAAAAAAAAGAAGAAAAAAGTTTATTGTCATCATTCTGGGCTGCAACATGAGAGGAAGCATGATGGTTTGTCAATATATTTATGACATTATTCTCATTTCATGCAAACCTGCTAAGCTGCGACACACATCTTTGTATAAGAGGTTGCTCGCTGCATGCATGATTTCTGGGTCCTATACTGTAATACATTGTTTGTGAATCAAAGACAGTGTGTCTAAAAGAGCATGATCCGCATTTTTGCATTATGACCTCACATTCCCTCTGCATGTCACTGGTTTTCTCCAAGTCATGAAAATCATATTCAGCCTTGTGAATTCGGATTGTATAACTAGCTGTGACTGTACAACAGCTAGGGCTTATGAAGATTCCCTAGTAGATGGAGCGTTTCAAACCAAACTCGTTATCAGGAGGGGAGTGGTTGACTTCACACACACCTGGAATTTAGCCTGTGAAATATGGCCTTCTAATCTATTGTACAGTCAGGAGGAAGTTGATAACTCATACACGTGCCTACTTAACTCACCAATCTGCCAGTTGTTGACAATGCACAATGGATATTATGTGATCAATCATCGAGCCCACTGATATAACCGGCCTTCAAGGGGCATTATTTGAATCACTGTGTGTGGTATATATGAGGAAGCAAATACCCACATTTTTATGTGTAGCATTTCTTATCAGTTTTTTTTTTTTTAACATCATTTACTTTTTTTTTTGCAAAGGTCATCACTCAAACTGCAGTAATGTACTTCTCTTACTAAAAAAAAAACCAGGAAAAATATCTTTGAATGAACTATCTGTGATTTATATTTGTGCATGTTTATTTATAGGCCTATGTGTTCACTTACATATGAGCACAAGAACTTCTGTGTGTGTGTGTCTGTATGTGTGTTTGTGTGTGCATTTTTTTTTTGCTACGGAACTCTGTGACATGAACTATCAGGCAAAGTTTTATACTACCCTTGAGCGCAATGACAGAAGCCACTGTACCCAACTGCCTCATACAAACAGCAGCCACATAAACAAAACAAAGATTTTATTAGGTGATCCGAGTATCCTCTCGGATCACCTTCTGTATCTGTACTGAATCTTTCTTCTTTCTTTGTTTCTTTCTTTATTTCTCCTCAAAAGTTGTGCAGAGGTTAGCTCAGAAAGTGCATTGCCTCTCAATGTCAAACTTATACCATATATGTATCATGTCGCAAAGACGACAGCGCAAGTAAAATCATAGTGATCAGTCGACCGTGACGTCACTATGACGTCATTATATGAAAACACATTTTCATTCATATCTCATTAATTGAATGGACATTTTCAATGAAATTTACGTCACATATATTTCAAGTCAAGCGCATTCTACTCATATTATCAAAATTCATATTTATTATTAAAACGTGCGCGTACGCGCGCGTTGAAATATTTGTATGCTCCAATCGAGCTCAAAATCTTTTTGCACACGTTTCAGACCATTTAGAGCATTTTTTGAAAAATTGAAAAAATCGGACGGACGCGTACGCGCGCGCACATATACGCACGCACAGGTCATATGGAATAGAAATTTCCCGTTTTCTCACATTTATCAGATGCCTAAAATGTCAAGGAATATTTCTTCCAAGTTTCAAGTCAATCCGACTCAATATGACGTCATACGGGCCCGTCAAAGTTGAAATTCCGCGCGCGCGTCAATGGCGATATACAGTGCAACAATGCAAAAAAACCGCCAATTTTAAATCCGATTTTACTCGTCAGGATGGACGGTAACCCCCCATTTTCTTTACATATTTTGAAAGCTGATGAGTTGTAAATATCATTTCATGGGTTGGCGATACTGAAAAAATGATTAAAAGATATCAAATTTCTTAATAAAGTAAAAAAAGTAAATTTTCAAAATGACGTCATCAAATTTCAAGTTCACTCGAGCGTATCTCACTTATCCTTTGCCAATTTTCACACAGTTTTCAGTATGTTGTAGCTTATTAAATGTACTTTCATATTTATAATTACAAAAATTTGATTGGATGACGTCATCACCTCGTAAAAATGGATTGAAAGCATCCTTGTAAAATTTGACCAGTTTACGTGTTATCTCTATGGGAGAGCAGTTTTTCTGGAAGTGAAAATTGACATGACTATCTTTTTCGAGCACTAGCTCACTTATGCTTCGGTGAATTTCTCCCAGATTTCGATATGTTGTAGCTGAGACTTTGGGCTATCGTAAGTGTGCCCTTCATTTTTTCATACGGTGTCGGGATCACGTCCAAAAACTTGGTTGAAATTAAAGCTTATCTTCGATGTATTTTCATATTAATTTCCTTTTGCAACTTTCTTTGCAATAACTCAAGAAAAACAAGCCCTATCTACCCAATATTTCGCACATGTTTAGTTCATGTTACGTACATCATTTCATGAAATAACAATTACTTGATCGGACACAATCTTCGGTATGTAAATTAGGGTCAAAGGTCATAAATGGTTCATCCTGTATCTAAGTGAATACATGTGCTATCTCTCCCATATTTTGCACACGCAAAGATCATGTTACAAGAATCATTTCACAAAATAACCACTCTTTGCTCAGATGTCATCTTGTCTGTGCAAAGTGGGGTCAAAAGGTCATATGTACTTCTTTCTGTTTCTTCGTTATGACGTGTTATCTCTATGGGAGGGAATTTTTCTAGATGTGAAAATTGACATGATTGTCTTTATCGAGCACTAGCTCAATTACCCTTCGGTGAATTTTTCTCAGATTTTAAAATGTTGTAACTTAGTCTTTGCGCTATCGTTACGTGCCCTTTGTTTTTTCATATGATGTCGGGATCATGTTCAAATACTTGGTTGAAATTAAGCTTATCTTCGTTGTATTGAGATATTTCTATGTTTCTGCAACTTTCTTTGCAATAACTCAAGAAAAACAGCCCCTATCACCCCCATATTTTGCACATGTTTAGCTCATGTCACGTACATTATTTTATAAAATAACAACTACTTGATCGGTCAACATCTTGGGTATGTAAATTAGGGTCAAAGGTCACAAATGTTTCATCCTGTATCTTGGTGAATACATGTCTTATCTTTCCCATATTTTGCACACGCAAAGATCATGTTACAAGAATCATTTCACAAAATAACCATTTTTTGCTCAGATGCCATCTAGGTTGTGCAAAGTGGGGTCAAAGGTCATATGTACTTGTTGCTGTATCTTCGTTATAGTGTATACAGATTTGGTACCAAAGATGGCAGATATGACTACCTTTTCTAAATGAGAATCCAAACATCACACGGCCAATGTCTCTGAACACAGATGAAACCTGTCATGGTCATGCCTATTGCGATCAGGACTTGAATAATTGATTAAATAAAAAAATCGGATCACCTTAATTTGTCAGTGATGACAAATTACAATCTCTAGTTCATTTTTTCTTTTTTTTTTGGGGGGGGGGAGGAAGGAAGCAGACAGGGATCTCACAAAACTGGACGCTGTGCCGTTCTTCTATTACCCTCAACGCACTTTGTCAATCTGATATTGGCCTAAGCAATCGCCGACCCTCAAGTTGACAGGAAACGCTGTAATCGTCGGGGAGCATGGCAAGGCTCTGTATGCAACATGATCGCCCAAAGCTCCCCCCAGATTGTTCAGCCGATAATCAGTGTTGTTGTTCGTGCTGCCACGAAAACTCATAGATAGACTCATCTTCCCTCCATAGACGCCTAACATCAAAGCAATTATTTCCCAGTACTTGGCCAATGTTTTGGGAATTTCACATGAAATAAGAAAGTTACAGCTCCGTGTAAGATCACACTGAATCTTCAATTGTAGGTGACTGCAGGCTTGACAGACAGTATACGCCATGTATTTCGCAAATTGGGAACAGTAAGATGATTGGGTATGTCATTAGATTCAGGTATTTGTATATCAGAAGGCAATACATCCATAATTTTGTTATTTTCAAAAGGATCTGCTGACGTGCAAATTCTCAAAAAATTAATACTGTCCCCGCTTTTGCACTGGGTCTCGCAATGCAGGACTTTCCCCTCCAAAACGATACAGTGGACAATCAGCGGGACTTCCTTGGGCTCGAAATAGCGCCCAGCTGTATTCATCAAATGTGTGTATGCACGAACCCTGGTGTCAAATGGGAGGGGTTGCCCCAAACCCTGATTGCCCCCTCAGCCCAGGGACAGTCGAAATGGTAGCGTGGGCGGTCAGTCATAATAAAGATAAGATCTCTCATGACTGTCCCTGCGATGCAGGACCCAGTGCGAACATGGAGCTATTTATCATAAAGCCCGAGTATGATAACTATGCTACTTCGCACAAGAAAGGTATCCATACATTTGGGTTGCCTGTACACAAAAAATTACTGATTTTAATTTCCCTGCCAAAAACACTCGCAATCTTCCATGCATTAGCATATTCATCGTCTTGTGTAAGTATTGCGTTGAGATCAGTATAATTTTTGTACAACTGTGACTCTTTAAACATCTCCTATGCATGACAGCGCCAAGAATAATTCATCCAAATCATTTACCTAGAATTCTCTGAGATCTTTGATGTGATGCATACATGGAAATGAACATGGCATCTCACAAATATCAAATATCTGACTTCGTCATTCTTAAATGCCTTTATTATTTGAATCTTATTTGCCTGTAGCTCTCCTGAAGGCAGATCCTTTAAATGTAGAGATCTCCTCTCACCCAAAACAAGGCAACCTTTAATACAAACTACCACCAAAGGTCACTGTGGGAGACCAGAAAATGTCCCCTCCAAATTCCAGCGGGACAAATCATAAGCAGGAGTGCGGGCTGTTGTCTTCTGTGACTGGCTCAGGACAAAGGCAGTGAAACACAAGAGACATGTATGCTGCAGACAGCATTGGACTTGATGGGAGAGGGGAGAAGGAGGAGGAGGAGGGGGAGGGGAGGGGGGTTTGTTGTGGTTGCATTCCCCTCTATGCACATCACATGATCACAGTGTAGTGGAGAGGGAAGGAGAGGAAAGAACACTGTTTGCGAACAGGCATGGGTAAAAACAAAATTAGAAAAAAAAGAAGAGCATTTAAAACGTGAGAGACCCATGTGAGAGCACCAGATTTCACAGATCATGTCTCCGCTTCAGTGGCCGAAATCATTTTTCTCCCCCCTCCTCTCCCTTTCTCAAATCCATTGGCTGATTCCCTGCGTGACTGATGCAGAAATTATGACTGAAAGTGTCCTCCTTGATGAGAAAACCACGCTTCGTGTCCTCACCCAGCAGGGGAGGGATTTTGGCTATGATCTTCCTCCACACACCGTCGCCCTCCCATGCATGAACGTCTCAGTCGACATGTAACTCCTACCCCTGCTGAGAGTGGGGGAAGAAAGTATATAACCTCGGCTGCACATATGCACGCACGCTACAGACTTTGCAGATATGCATGATGATGGGGGGAAAACGTTAAATGGCCAGAGCTCCAGAAACGTCCCTGCCGTGTTTGAGGAGCCACGTTCGCTCGCCCTGATTTTGGTCTACGAGTATCGCAGGTGATTAATTAGCCCGTTGCACGTACACGCCTGTCACAAGTAATATATGTTTAATGGATGAAACCCAGAAAAAAAATGTAAACCAAAGACAAAAAAACAATAAGAATGTCAGTAAGAATAATGATAACCAGTGCAGACAGAAATGCAATAATCAATACCGGTAGCTGTATCCATATCTCTCAGTTTATTCTTATCTCTTTCAGTCCACTGTTTCTGAGAGAAAATACATGAGTGATACTGCAGCATGCTACATTCAAAGGCAAGCCTGGGTATAATTTTGGTGCAAACCACAGAAAAAACAAACAAACACTGCACAAATTTCCTACTTTCATTTCTACCTTCACAGCAATGAAGAAAAAATAAAATGTCACAGGCAGAGTAATATGAAGATGCTGCCAAAATGGCCATTATTCATGACAAGCATATTTTCAACATTTCTTCATATTCGGGAAGAAAATTGATATACTACTGCATACCTATTTGTACCTTTTGTATGTCTACTGATACACTATTCGTCATGTAACCTTTTTGTTCAAGCTTCATGCTACACAAAAGTCACACAAGGTAATGATCTTGCGCACTACTACAAATTGTCCCATTTAGTCTTGAAATTTCTGGGAAAATAAAGTCTTGAAATTTCTTCTTGACTCCAGTTGGAGCAATAGAACTTCTTGAAATGACATGTTCCTTCTGATTCTCGCGTCACCCGGATACAAAAAAAAAAAAAAAAGAAAGAAAGAAAGAAAGAGAGCAATACCCTTCCATGCTTCTTTTGTGTGACATCATTTGTTTGGTGAAATAAATAACCTATCATAAAAATGCCACTCTACAGCCACAACTTAAAAAAGAATGAAAGAAAAGAAAAGAGAAATGTTGCAGTGATGACTTTCTCTCTTTGCAGTTTTTTCCCCCCTTGATTAATGACAAGGTTGTTTTCCTGTGAATGCGTTGCAAATCGAAATGACACTGCCTTCATTTGCCTGCCATTAAGAGATGATGAGGTATTCCTGCCAAGGTTATTCATCTGCTTGGAGAAACCTCCTACTACCATCCTTACCCCCCCCCCCCCCCCCATTCAACAGCAACAGGCTTATTCATCCGCTCAATTATTCATTATTTCATTCATTATTTCATTCATTCACTCAATTCATTTACTCTTGTGTGAAAAAAAAAATAGCAGGATAAATGTAACAATGGTAGATATATAAACCTACAAAGCATTGCAGAAAAATACTCTTGACATTGTGACAAATTATAGGGATTATTAGTGGAAAATTGAGCAAAGAAAATGGGATTCCATCGGGATATAGGGATGATTACAATACTAATCACTCTAAAAGATTATGATCCTACAAGTAATGATTCAAAGAATGCTGGGAGGAGAGTGTAAAGTATACCACTATATCATTTTGAAAGACAAAAACAAAACAAAAATCTAAAATCTAAAAATCAAAACCAAATTAGGAATGATATGGGACAAAAGACACATAAGATTAAATTTTGTGTACCAGTTTTGATTGTAAGACTTTATGACTAAAATTGTGCATTAATTGTGTACTCCAGCGAATTTAGATGTCTGCTTACAGCAATGAGTTAATGTAATTCCTTTCCAAATTAGAGTATTAATCACTAGATATCAATATTTTGGGCATATATCATTCCATCATCTAATCAGTTTTGCTGTAGCACAAAATATATGTGAAATTTTGAGATACCACAACTTTCATCTTTCTTCGAATCAAGTTCTGATGGTTCTGCCTATTGTTTGACTGTACTACTTTACTGTATGTACTGAAGTCACACGAACATGGTGTTCTTTCATAAAGATGCGAATTAACAATTTGTTCATCAGTCGTTCTGTATGTTGGTTTTTTTGTTTTTTGTTCCTATGAAAACAACCTCTAAATTTCTAACTCATTCTCTTCAGTCGCGTCCTGACGCAAAGAAATAAACAAACCGGCGAGGATGGCGTAATTCCCGAGGCACCATCCAAATCCCTTCGCCTCACCCTCGCAGAAGCAAGATAGCCACAGTTCAGGGCATGGAGTTGTACACAGAGCAAACAGACTGCCCTGACAAAGCCGAGGGGAATGTACGGACACCAAATGTCGTTTGTCGCCTTCCTAAAGTAACGCTGCAGCTAGCCATGCCACACAAGGTGCGCGTCCACACACTGTCCGAAGGCCGAAACGCTGTATGCACTATACACACACGCATTTGCAGTGGCGTCCATCGGAGAGAACAATGATTTTCATTGCCGGACCTGACTCACGGAGGTGTCAGATTGGGGGGGGGGGGGGGGGGGGGGGCTTAATTCCCTTGTCCCCGGATGTGAAATCAAATGAGGGGTTGAAGAAGGGGGATCGGGAATTCTTTATGCCACACGGCCAAGAACATTCACACCTCTCCAGTTCCTGCCGCTTTACATTAGCATAAAATGGTGATGCCATAGATCTCCTTTCATTGTTCGTTCGACTTCGCTGTGTTGAGCTTTTAATACAGAAAAAGATAATCTATGTACATGTACCCTTGCAATTCATGCCCCAATGCAACAAACAGTCATGCTCACTACGCTTAAGTATCTAAATTTTTGGTATATAGTGCTGCAGAAATTTAAAGAAAAATATATACATTGCATTTTTTTTTAGGGGGTGGGGGTTGTTTGTATATTCAACAGTTTCCACTAATGTTAAAATCATAGACACTAGCTGCAATACTTGACTTCTCTAAATGGCAGAAAGATTCCCAAACTGAGGCAATGAGCAATGACGACAGAACATTAATGCAATTCCTAGGTGCGAAACTTTGTCAATTAGTTGCGTGTCTGTTTTTCATGCACACTGATCTAATTAAACGCAGGAAGGCAAAAGGTTAATGGTGAGCATGCTGGTACATGAACACATGGTACGACAGGGTTTCCTTTGTATCCAACCTCTATACCAAAAACTCTTTGCTCTGCTGTAGCTTAATCTGTTGTTGTTGGGTTGTTTTGTTCTTTTAGTTTTGGGAAAATGTGCAGCAATTTGTTGTTGCCGATCAATTGCTTTTTCTTTATACAAGCAACCAAAGGGGAAAATTATCCTCAGTGTCTATCAACAGAGTCAGTAAATTCCATTTATGAGCACTGTATTGTGCACACAACAAGACATTCCATCACTACAATACCTCGTGAACACACGGATGGGTGATATTTGCACACAGCATGCTCACACCGCTCATGCACCGAATGTACTGCAGAAATGAGCCACACAGGAACTCGTGCATGGGCATCATGCACAGTTTGCCTTAGGCTCATCCACGCATTCCCTGCCCACGCAAGCATGGCAATCCACAGCATTTCCAATCGTGTAAACAATTGCTAATCATATGATTTGGGGGTTCAAAGTTCATTTTCACTTGTTTTCCAGTTGTGGAGCACGCTACAAGTGTCCATTATCAGGGGTACCCCTCCTTCCCCCCCCCCCCCCCCCCCCCCCCCCCCCAATCTTCATCTCACAGGGGATATACAGTAAGCTTCCTAGCAGCAATCACAGAAGGTCAAGTACAGGGACTCCAGCTCCAGAGCTGTTTTTCTCACAATTTCACTTTTTTCTCTTTTTTTTTTTGTGGGTGTCCCTACTTGTTCAGATATGAGAGAACTGCAATCATTTCGTGATAACAACAGAACCACTGTAGGCATTATATTGAAGATATGCATTCATCAAAATCTGTCTGACTTTGTGCGTCACCATTTGGCGACGACCATAATAGTTGCTGCCCTCAGGGAAAGTGCTATTTAGCAGCTTAACCCACTGAGGACAGACTGATTTTGCTACGACACTCATTTCCCATAGACACCTGCCCAAGTATTCTTAGGGACTCGTCTTTAATGAGTTCAAGTTGATTAACTTGAATATTCTGTAATCATCCCTACTAACGAAAAAATATCTTTGTTCTTGTTTTTTTTTTTTTTTTACTGATTTAAAATAGGGAGATGTCATCATGATGCCATCGGATGATGGTGCTAAGCGCAAGTTACCGTTATTTCATTTTCCCGAATATTACACAAGTCCAACCTCGTCTGTTGTGGGGCAGTCCCAATGCCTAATCGGGAACGGTGCGGTCTTATACGACAAGCTGTCAAAGTGCATGTTGAGGAAAATGTATATGTGCCTTCCCTGGCCAATAATCAAATGTACGTCCAACAGACCATACCATGATGCCACATCAATTTCAAGGCACTTCCATACAATTTCCCCCATCAACCCAGTCCCATTCACAATCAATCAACTGTACTTGTCTGGCCAAGTATGCCCTAATGTGTGTAATAACGCACTACTTTGTATCAAATTACCCATAAATGAATGTCCCATTCAAGTTCTCCCCTCCTCCAGGATACATCTATATACATATATTTTCCTTTGACTCCCCCCACCCCCTTCCATTCTTCTTACAGATCTGTAAGGGATGGACCACTATTGTCACAATCACCACTCAGAAAGTCATTTTTATTTTTTAGGAGGGGGGGGGGGGGAGAGGGCAATCCCTTGAAAATGGGTACATATCTGATTGTTTTAACTATCCAGAATGTGTGAGTGGCTTGTTTAGTTCTCTTGCTATTGTCTCAAGGTTTGGCATCTCAAGTGAGGAAAGGAAAGTGAGGAATTTCTTAGAAGAAAGGGGTATGACAAAAATAGGCCTATATGTAAGGGGGGGGGGGGTGTTCCTTGCCAGGGTGCGACACTAACTTCTTTGGCTGGTGGCCCCTTCAAACCACTAAAATCTTTAAATGTGAAATTTTGGTGGGCCGAAAGAGATATGTAATGGCCCGAAATACAAGCAAAAGTCACATTCCATTTTTAATCTTTGTTGCCCCATCAGGTCACCAAAATATATATTTGGTGGCACAACACAAATTTTTAGTGGTCCTGGGCCACTGGGCCACTGGCAATGTCGAAGCCCTGCTTGCTAATTAAAGGATGAAAAAACAGAAAGGGTAGAGTGTGAGAGAGACAGAGAGAGAGAGAGAGAGAGGGGGGGGGGGGAGAAGAAGAGAAAAGAGGTCTGCACAAATGCTTCACTCCCACCTCATATATCATTCCTTTTCCATCATCTATGTAAATGAATCTGGCAGAACTCCCATAGAGTCAACATCCAACTCTTGTCGCTGTTGAGTGCTTCATCGATGTCATATCTTTTTCGCAGATGCTTCATTTTGAAGAGAGAGAGAGGGAGAGAGGGGGGGGGGGAAGGGGTGACAGTAAGAGGGAGATGGGGAAAGAAAACGGAGTGCATCATTTTCTATGGTATCATCCATCCACATAATGAAGATAGATACTTCTTCATTTCTCGCCACTTTGATTAGTGACAATGTCTCCCATCGTGATTGATGCTGTTCCGAGAGCCACGTGATTGTGGGCACACCCAGTGGCGACAGCTTCCATATTTCATTTGCCAGCTTGTACAGCGGAGACGTAAATCAAAGCGGTGGCGCTGCACACCTTCTGTCACATTCCACACCACCATCCCCTTCCCTGGAGTCTGAACCTGAACTCAAAGTTGAGCCTTTACTGCACAGCAAAAACAGACTGGGGGTGCATTCATGCTCAATTTGCAAAGACAGAATTTAGCATTTTGAAATGCTGATCCAAAAAACTATTCATTTGGGTACTGTTTATGCTAAAAAAATGTTGAGCGCCAGAAAAAAGCTGATTTCGCCAACATGCACTGCACATTGTTGAAGCACTGTAAACCCCTCTTGTAACAAGCTATTCAGCATACATGTCTACTTCAAGTGAACTGCAATTCCGTTGAGATGACGTCAGAATAAACATCTTCATACGTAATTTTGCATTTATGCTTCCCCATAAAATGCAGTTAGGGAGAATCACCTGATTGTAAACATGATTTTTGTGTATGCCTCCCTATCTAGTGCGATTAAAGAGAATAACTAATCGTAAACACGCCTATTTGTGTGTTTTGAAATGCCATGTATATCACAATGAGTCGTCATGCAACCGTGTTTTGAACTAAACATGTTTTGAAAGCCTAATCATGGCCCTAAAACGTTCAGCATTAATGCACCCGGAGAGCTCAGTCTGGCTCATTGTGTTTGAAAATTGGAATTCATATGTTTCCTGCTTGCCTGAAAATAACTAACCATATTTCTTGGAAATATAAACAGTTAAAACTCTGTGACACTGTACTTGTCTACCGTCATTACTTCACAGAGTGTGCTTCTTTGTTGTTAAACTATGTTCTGAACATCTTTTATAACACTAACGACCTGATCTGCTCTTGCATTTGACATAATCACTGTGAGAGTATTTCAGGATTTCTGTTTCTGCCAAATGTGCAAAACACAAGTGTGAAACTTAACAGCAGAAAGCTCCATATTTTTTTCAAACAAACAAAATAGCAAATACACACATATTTTCCATTTCAGCTGATATTGCTCTCTTTCCACTTACCCCCTCCCGTCCCCCCCACCCCCATAAAAATGGTATATGCTGGGAAACAATGCTGGTAGTACACATAGTGCATATCATAATGTAAACATACCTACTAATGGCCTTCTTATCTAACCAGCCAGCTACATTTGCTGAGGGAAGTTGGAGGCCGCTACGTTTGTCCTGTGGTTATTCCTGTTTTGCGGGCCTATCAGCAGATATGCCTCCACTACCAGAATAACCTTCGCTGCAGTATCTATAGAGCAAAAGGTTGCCACGTTGAAATATCATATACGACCATGGAAAATGGTTGCATTGGAATAGCAGTGGGCGGACAAGAACAAAAAACAAAAAACAAACAGCTCTCCCCGAATCTTGACAGCAAACTTGTTTGTGAAGTCTCGCAAACTTTAACAAAGCCGCACATTCAAGCATACACATACTATAGATAATTATGACAATTAGACATGAAAACAGGGAATTTAAACAACAATACAAAACATCACTTCCAGTTTACCTACAGTCAAAAAGCACATCACTTGTTTTTCTTTCCTATATAACCTATAACATCATAAACAAATGAAGCCACTGAACCTAGCGAGCACCTTTGGTGAACTAACAAAACTAAACATTTTACCACCGGGCCTTGACAGAGATTTATCCTTTCGCTCATTCTCATTATGCTTGTACTGTCCTTCACACACAAAATGTACTTCTGACACAGAGACTGGATTTATTCCAACCAGATAATCAATTTACCAGTCCTGATCACTTTCCAGAGGATAGGAGAGGGAAAGGGGGGGGGGGGGGGAGAGGAGAGAAGAGCAATTTATTGAGCTATTGTTCTTGCAAAACCCCGAAAACAAAGTACGATGTACGAACTCTCCTAACCTCAGCGACACCTATCACAGAGGAACTGAAAGGAGGCACAGCGATCTCTGCGAAAACAAAATCCAACCTGAACCTTCGGATATCTGACAGATACATAGCAATCTTCGACATCCAACGATCCAGTCAATAGTATTGATAAGTGTATCCAAATACAAATAACATATGGCATATTATGTGAGGCAGGGTGGTAAAGAAGCTAAAAAGCTCCATGTATTCATGGCATCATCATTTGCTTTACATGAATGTGTCTGGCATAACAAGGCTATTTAACAGATAAAATGGCACAACACTTGATGCTTACTTTGCAAGAGATTTTCGACATGAACATGCTGTGATAGTTGTACCACACTTACAAGCGCTAAGTTCAACATCTCCGCGTGCAGCATTTCATTTTCAAGCCCCTTCATACTTCTAAACAGTGTACACACTATATACTTCACAAGTACAATATTTAACAAGTTTAGACATGTATAGCAATTCCGAGATTGTTGAATTCGTGATTGATAACCACACATAGAGATGGAATTGGAATGAGAAATAAGCACTGTAACACCTTGAATTTTTGTGCACATGAAATTTTCATGAATTTCATGAGAAGCCAAGATCAAAATGCACATGAAAGTTCTTGTCTACATTATGCACTGAATGTCAGTGGCAAATTTGCAAAATTTCCTTGCTGCTGAAAAGGTTGTTGGCTCAAATTCAAACATACAAACAAAAATCATGTTGCAAATATTTCTGTTTTTCATTATTATTGTATTATCCAATCTCAGGAGAAAAATAAGTTATTTCACACAACGGAAAATACATTAGGAGCATGGGAGGCAATATTTTTTAAGTTATTAATGTCGCTAACATCAGCTGACTCACAAAATTCCTACAAATAAAAATACAATGAAATATTATATCACAGTGCATACAGTACTTAAAGGTATTTACATTGAGCAGATATGTGATCTGTTTCTAGGGCAGTACCTGAACGGGAACTTTTGTAACTGAATCTGTACGGGGTTGCATTTTGATTGATTACACACAGAATGATTCTTAAAAAGAAATAAAAGTTGTCTTTCTTTAGTTGCAACATCATACTGATTATCAAGGCGGCTTGAACCATATCCTCAGGATATGCCCATTTTAGTTGTGTGTTTGTGTGTGTGCATGTGTGTGAGTGTGTGTGTGTAAACCTTTTGTTTGTTTCTGGGTCAATAACACTTAAGGAGATTTCACACATTGATGTGGTCACATTTCTCTCTCTTTCTCTCTCTCTCTCTCTGGGTCGCGTCCCTAAATGCTTTACAGCTACGAAGAAGTGAAACTGATATATCATACCTGCACAAGATGCTTTGAAAAATATAACCTCCCAAAAATGGGGTTAACACTATGCATCGAATATGTGGAAAACACAGCCAGTCACCTTCACTTTTTTTTTTTTTTAATAAACTCTAACCAGTGAAACGAAATATGGCGGAGGTATTAGGCCGCAGAGGTAAACACAAAGGAAAGAAAATCCTGCCGGTTTCTGTTCAGTTCAATTTCAATTACAATCGATGATCACGCTTGAGGCGTAATCTTCGCACATTACACTTGAAGCCTCTGTTCGGCAATAAACCTGCACCCTGAGAGAAAATACATGGGACACTTTGTGTAGCAATATTCACAGTCTACACCAAGGAGATTTGTTTGTTATCACTCATTTAATGCCTGAGTAAAATTTTGAGGGAAACTCAAGACATGAATTTCACAGAATTTTGGCTTTTTCTATCAAGACAATACCATTAAAAAAAATAGATATGAGTGCCAAAGGAGGAGACGTGCCTCCATACACATTTAACATATCCTACAATATTTGCATGCTGATCCTCTAATCCAAGGTTCTTTTACTGAATTTTTCTAATTAGCTATCCCAAAGATTCATATGATTAAAAAAAAAATTGGGAAACAAATTTCTGGTAATCCCTTCCCGTATGAAAATTTAATTCTTTTATGTGGAGAAATTGTTCACAGAGTGGAAAAAGGACATTAATAATTTGAAGCAGGCAGTCCTTGCATGGATATCACACTGTCACTTGTTCCACTGCAATGAACAGAAGCACAATAATGCATACACATGGCTATTCACATTCTGCAAACTGTGTGTATGTGTGTGTGCATGCACACACACTCATGGGGGGGGGGGGGGGGAGGGGGGATTAAATGGATGCACAGCCAGGCTCAGAGTCAAGGTCTTGCTGGACCTTCATTGTACCTATTGGCGGCATACTTAGTGATTCATTTTGATCTGCCAAAAAAATTGACAATTAGACACGTTCCCGAAGCGCAAAGAGAAATATCTCCACTCAGCAACAGGTTCCATTTAACCATCTTCCCCCACCCCCACCATCACCCCCATTCCCCCCCCCCCCCTCCCCATGAAGCTCCAAAGCTCCAGGAAAACAGCCGCTGATCCAATCAATATAATTTGTTTTACTGCAGCATTAGTTGCAAATTAAAGCATGAGACAATTTACGAGGTAATCATCGATTCGGTGGGCTGGAACACGGTTCCCCTCCCCCCCCCCCCCAACTCTCCAGACCTGATGAACCATGGGAGCGAGATGCCAAGGCTGTAGCACGCAGCAGAACCACCTCTCTGGAGTGACGATACCTTGAACAGCATTTCATTATCAAAATTGTGTGCATTTTTTTTTCTTTTCAACGGACACCCCATGATTACCTGGCTGCTGCTACACTTACAATGATGATGATAGCAGAGGCAGCAAGTGAGCCGATTAATAATTTCAAGGTGGAAGGTGAATCAGTTCTTTAAAAAAAAAGGGTTAAGTGTTGCCATCAATATCACTCTTGTTCCCTCTATTATAAGATTATGTTTCAATTCTAACGATATGCACCATCATAAAGTACAGATGAACCTCTTTATAACGAGGTCGGATACTGCAAGATGCCTGACATAACGAGGTAATTTTGCAAGTCCCAATCCTCTGTTATTCTTTTGTTTTTATCACTGATATAACAAGGTATTTGCTATAATGAGGAAATATAAAAATCCCAAGCAGCTTGTTAAAATGAGGTTCCCTTGTAACATGCTCGCTCTTCCATCTTTTCACTACTCTTTCTCTTTTTTTGCTCCCTCCTTTATTGCTCTCCTCTCTTACTATCTCCCTGCACTCCCCCTTCCCCCAATCATTTCTGCAATCTTCATTCCATGTCGAACATAATCTCTCGTTCATCACTAGCGGAGGACTAAGCGTGTGTATTTATTCAACGCGAATCGCTCCACATTCCCTGCTCTGCCCACATCATCCACTGATGCATTTAATGGTCCATCATGTCTCTGGACATTAGGCTTAGTCCCGTGTATGTGTATGTGTGTGTGTGCGCCTGCCACACTGGCAAACCCAAGCCAAGGACAGGGCGTAAAATGCACATCCTCGTCCTGATTATGATCAAATGCAGCAGAGCCTTTGTTGTCAACATTAAAGAACCTTCTCACCAGTGTCATTCATACTCACTGGGAGAGAGCTATCCATTCAAAATGGGTGACCTGCCCTATATTGTATATCATTAACACGTCCACACAAAAGGAAACAATACAAGGAGTATCACAAGATGATATGCAACCTCACTATGCCTGCTGCTTGCATAGTCAATTATGAGGTAAGCTTTTATCAAATTGCACAAGTAGGTTACATGAATATCCCCCCCCCCCCCCCCGAACATGCCCTCAACTAGTCCCAACTCGTGCGTGGGATCAACGCGGGAATGGGGGGCTACTCTGCGGGCATCCGAAACATCCGGGGCATGCCTGCACTAATTCATCACTGGTGCCGAGAAACAATATCTGAATCACTGGCTCACATTTGTTACCTCCGCACATGGCAGCTGACTCCCGGTCAAATACGTCTTCCACAAAACCCAAGCTCAGGTATAACCCCAATCCTTTCCACATCATCTCTCCCCACCCCACCCCCCCCCCCCAAAAAAAATGCAGATATAAGAAGGAGACAAGATACATGCAATCATGCCAAGTCACAAGTCTATGCATCCAGCGGATCTAATAAGTGCTATGGTATTGATTTTCGGGGCTGTGGGCTTTGTCACGGTGAACTCCCTCGGTGTGATCAACACTCTCATTACAAGTCCAGGGCGAGCGCTTTACTCATTATCGACCCATCTCGCCGGGGGGAAAAAAATGCTACCAATGTGATAATCTGCACATCATGTTGTCATGCACCTGCAACGCGTGCCCTGCTACTCAGCACACACAAAAAACAACAACAACAGGGTTCTATCTGTGATGTTCTGGCAAACTGGATTATGCTGACTAGAATGTCGACACAAATAGACTGGATATTTTAGGGCAAACGTGCATTCTGAGGAAGCTCTTGGAAAATTATGATTAATTCCAAGCACAAGATCATGGAGGGCTTAAAACCACACCAGAGCTAAAAAACAAACATATTCTTGGATATCAGTAGGTCATTCAAATATAAAATATGGCCCCTTGTTTTTTCTTCAGAATTGAATGCCGAGATTGTCTGGTTGTGATGAATATGATCACATGAAAGCTACCTTGGTCATGTGACCATAAGAAAACCCATTAAATAAATGTGCCCACTGCACATCATACAACATTCCAAAGACTTCAAAAGCAGACAATTGCTTCATTTTTGTGATTTGTCAGACTTTCCTAAAATTTTGACTTACCTGTCCCCTCTGTGTAATTACATTCAATGCAATGTTACAGCCTCCTCGAATGAACTTCACTGAACTCAAGTATTAGAAAATGTTGATAGTCATGTTCCATTTCATGTTGTATTTGCTGAAAAATTTAAAGGGATTTATGTTGAAACTACAATGACATGCTTCAAAGGAAAATCAGACATTTGAAATATATACTACGAAAAAAAATCCATCTGACGGAAAATCTAATTCATGAATTATGCCAATAAAAAGATTTTCTCACATTCTCAATGGCATTATGATTCTCTTGTTCTGAAACCATCTTGTTGTGTTTTAAAGAAAGAAGAGAGAGAGAGAAAAATCCAATCTTAGATTAATAATAAAAGCTGGAGTAACATCAAAGCCTCATGTACATACTCAGATACTGTATATGACAAAATATGGCATCACTGGCTATGCAAAACCCATTGGCAATATTGCCATTTTTTCATCATCAGTGACATTGCCATTGATATAACTTAATCACGGAAATGTCTTCTTCACCTGGGATATAAAATATGTCACTGTTACATTTGTGTGATTCCCTTGACAATTTAAGCAAAATGGCCCCCCCCCACAAAAAAAAATATATATCAAACAAAAGTGTGAGGAATTTCCTTCCACGGTCTACACTCAAGACTTTTCACAGAGAACAATGGAAAAAATGATGATCACATATGGTGGAAGGAGAAATGTGTTTCAGCAACGGTGGATGGCTGGCGGGACTCCGAAATCACTGGTCTTTTATGCCAGCAAGCCAACAGCTGTTCCTGCCTGCTTGGAGTACTCTCAAGCCGCCAAAATGGAAGCGGGGCCAAAAGCTGGATCAGGAGATAGAGCCCACTACTGCACTTCACCATGTACGCAGCGGCTCCCACGTACAAGCAGAAGCCAACACGTAGACAAGCAAACATGCTCCCGCTAAACTCACATACTGAGGCAGACACGGGCATCCTGTGAACCCACTCGGCCGCTCGCAGGTTTTTCGCGTCCGCCCAGTAATCGAGCATGATCGCGAGTATTTGTGGGTCTGCTTTGATCTCGCACACTCCTGTCATACTGAGATGAAGTACCACAGCTGCACAATGTTCTACTCAGAGATGGAAAGAGACAGACAGACAGACAGACAGACGGACAGACGGAGACACTCAGATAGAGAAAGAG
Source organism: Diadema antillarum (assembly GCF_040938485.1). Taxonomy (NCBI): domain Eukaryota; kingdom Metazoa; phylum Echinodermata; class Echinoidea; order Diadematoida; family Diadematidae; genus Diadema; species Diadema antillarum. The sequence continues at coordinate 926,063 of NW_027270980.1, forward strand.
AGAGAGAGTGCATGAGAGAAAGTTCATTGGCATAAATCCTTTGTGAACTCTGAGAGCTAGAACTGGATTTATTTTCAATATTAATTGTTATCAGACTTTTTTTCCTGAGAGGTCTCTTTTGCTTTGTTCACACAATAAGGAGCCAAAATGTGATATACTCTTTTAAAGTATCATACACAATTGAACAGAAAAGGTAATAAACCTCCATTTTTCACGGAAATCAAAATTGTGTACACTCTTATCTTTGGAGGATTATTTTCAAGTCATTAAGAGTCCTTTTTCAAGGCACATCCACTCTATGCAAACTTAGATCTATGCGTAGATGACTTTCCATGACATTCAAATGGTCCTGAGGAACTTCCTTTTGTGAAACACCTGTCTACATTTTTTTTGTTAACAATGATCAAGTGCTCCTAATTTCATTCTGAAGTTTGTGTCAAGAGCATCTTTCCCATGGGCACATTCTTTAAGTGACACAGACAGCGCCCCCCCCCCCCCCCCCCCCCCCCCCCCCCCCCGATCTGCACTGTACTAACAAGAGTTTCCTAAACCGCTGCTGCTACTGCTGCAAGTTTACCTTGTTGCTGCTCGTTTGCTTGCATGAGCTTAGAGCTGCCTTCCATGTCTTGCTGGGGCTCCCCCCCCCCCCATCTCTTGATGTGACAGTGACATTGCCCTCACAGGTGATGATCTCGTGTGAGTGGGACTCATCTCGTTGCGAGAATCGCAGGTGATGACTACACGGGTTATTAATTTGCTCTGCTAATAGAGCAGCAGGAAACAATTCGTGGCAGCTTAAGTACATCGCCTCTTATTCAACCACCCACATGATTATGGGCGAAGGAAACACGCGAGGGTCGTTGTCGTTGTCAGTGACACACCATGTAAGTGAGACTGGCAAAATCATGGATTCTCTTGCATCTTGTATCCCCCCCCCCCCCCCCAGCCTATAGGCACTTAATAACTTAATTCTTCTCATTCAGGGATGCCTTTTCACTGCACTACAGCCCCTCACACAGCACAACACTCTTTGAATACTGTATACACCAAATATTTCGTGAGGTTTTCATTTTTCTACTTGCAAATCTAAAAACACAAAATTATGAACTTTGATTCTAACATGAATGTGACGTGCAGGCATACAATTCCCTGTTCATCAATGTACATGACAATCGCGAATTTAACCACTCGAGAATTTGTTGAAGTCCCAATGCATGAAAAATTAGACTCGCTAAATAGATGGCGTATACAAATACATCACAACATTACACTACGTATCTCATAGTATAACATTTTCTCCTGACAAGCTGGACATATTTGTGCTCAACAGACGGATAGGCACAGCATTTCACTGGGCTGAGAAGAAGGTTGTAGAGAGATAAATCCCGATATATGCAAATTTTGTCTCCATTAGCCATGAGCTACAAGTAATTCAAAGACTAGCTACAGACTACACAGCTCCATCTAATGCAAACCCACATCCAATGCACCGCTAATGAAAGCATGATACAGAGACAAGAGGTACGACTAGAGCCCAATACTGTGAATAAGCACACAATTTTGCAAACAGGCTCTTGATGGTTTCAGGGGTCACACGCCTACGAGCAAACGACATGATGACAAATTTTTCACCAAGACATTTTCTTTTGGATTTTCATATATGAAGGTGTAGCCCCAGTCCATAGCCCCAGTCCATAGCCCCAGTCCATATCCAACCACTCACCCATTCACCTATCCACAGATTTAGCTTTCAATTTGTCATGTTCCTACCTACTGCACTATCTGTTTTTTCTTTCCTTTCGCCTCACGTTTGTCTGGCCCTTTTGACTCCACATCCAGATACGCACTTTCTACTCTCACATCCTGCATGAACATTCGTCAGAGAATACAAGGCAGTCAATGAGGTGTTGTGAAAGTGTGTCTCCCACAATAACTGTGATAAATTGGCCAGACGTCTTCCCACTTTTCTCAAATAAATTGGGATATCGAATCAGAAGGTGATGAATGCCCCTTTCTTACCAACGAAAGGACAATAAATTAATGACGGGCAATTTATGCCCGCATGAAGAGTCCACACAAACGCAACTTTTGGAAAGCAGTTTAGAGTCATATTGAGAGGTGCGCACACCGCACTGCCTTAGAGGTGGGCATAATGATGGGTATCGGTTGAGGAAAAGGTGTCATCTCCCAGAGATCTCCACTGCACCACTTATGTTGTCCGTCGGTTGGCGATTCTATCTATATTGAAGACCCCCTCCTGCCCATCCCCCCCCCCCCAGTTCTTGATCTCAGTTTCTATACCCTTCAACAATAATGCTTGATATCAAGTCTCTATCCCCTCCCCTGGCTATCATTATTTATGATCTGACATGAATCTAAAGCTAGATACCCACAAAATTCTCTCTCAAGTCTCACAGTAAAGACACTAACAAACAATACATGCATTTGACGATATCCTCTCTTTATACCCCAAAGACCAAACGAGTTGTATGTCCCCCTCCCATAAATTCATGCCATTCCTCCGAGTCTAGCACGTAAATCTGCCTAACAAAATACCCATCAGTGTGGCACACAGGCACCAGAAGAGAATAATCAGGACGCATCTTCAAAAATGCATGGTTTCAGAACACCTCCAAAGAGCTTGGAAGGGAAAGGGGGAGGGGAGGTGGGGAGGGGCAGTGCCCTTACCCAATTCTACGTCCACTTCTCCCACAAATTATGCAGGATCCCAAGCCCTCGCTGATTCCGTCATCAGGTCAGATCAGCGTTGTCGAGGAAAGTGAGGAAAGTGCATCGCATCTAGGAGACAACTCAAATGTCACACCTTCCCCCAGGACAGGATACGCAGTAGGGGTGGGGGTAAGATGGGGTGTTGTGTGATGATGTGAGGGTTAGATTCTGTATCTCATCTCTTGCTGTATGGAAGCCAGTCAATTCTCAGAAGTCATCGCTTAACCCTCCTCCTTCTTGTAAAAGGAATCATGGTTGAAAGATCCTCCTACATCAGCTAACCAACAGGGGTCGTGAGGCTGGGATGTGCGTCTCACGCACCACATTGAAGGCTACCTGCTTTAAACATAATTATGAGCTATTCTCGGGTTGATCTCATTCATTGTTGTGTGATGATAGTCTATTAACCTTCTGATGCAAATTCATGTAGAGTCTTTAGGTTCATGCACCAAATTGGGACACATCACATCTTATGATTGCTGACACAAAAGGATATGGAAATGAGCTCTCCTTGTAGATATTGGACAACATGGGAAAACAGTAGACTGTGTATAACAAATGACACTTTTCCCCACTTGCTCCAATGGGTGCAGGTAATAAATGTGGGCGAATTTCCTTTGCATTTAATATGTGCAGGCATGCACAAGCACATTCATTTCAATTCACTTGCGTAACACAGAGTTTTACTTGCCCAGGGCAAGCTGGTTTGTGGTTTTGTAGCACCCTGACAGAGTACATGTGAGTTTTCGTAGATAACCAGTAAGCTACATGTAGTATCCCTCTTCCTAGTCGGAATAGGTTGTTGTTGTTTTTTATCACACTAAAAATGCACTCTAAGAATGTTCTGCGACATCATTCATCAACCGAACTCCGTGCCAACTTCATGTTTAATGGCTGCACAATGTAGCAACAGCGATTGCAGAAGTACACCTCTCATGATTTTTTTAGGCCTCAGTTCCTCATTCTAACAGGAGCCATTGGAGTAATGCATTTTCCATCATCTCTCGTGAAAAATTCTACCTTGTTCTCAGGGGCCCTCACCCTGGAGTTGAAAACTAGTGCTATTTGTTCCGACCGAGTGGTATCTGCATGCACAAAACAAAATATGCTCATAAAGTCCCATTAAAACTAATCCTTCTCATATTTGTAGCACATCATCGCTTGCAGTTTGTGCTTTATGAAAGACGGACTCGCATATTTCAGGAAGTTTCCTGTGTGCGCGTGTGTGTACATATATCTGTGTGGACGTGTGTCTGCATGTCTGTGAGAGAGGGAGAGACAGAGAAACATAGAGAGAAAGAAAGAGAGAAGGGGCAACATGCTGGATTCTGATTTTCATATTTGGGATATATTGCTTGCAGGAAGGAGAGGTGATTATCAAACATTAACAAAGCGACTCTACGGATCTCTATCTGCCGCTGCTGCTGTGCAATCAAAATTCGCAACTAAACTGGCCATGTCATACGTCCTTGTCAGCAGGTGCACCTCCTGTAGAAAGCCTCTGTGATGCAATCTAGAGTGAGCAGAGTAGCACAGGGCTTTTTCTATTTTTTTTTTAAATATGCCTCAGATATGTGCACCATCAAGTCCCATTAGTTTTGATTCTCAATTCCGATTGATATTTACTCCTCTTACAATTTCTCACTTTTAAGGAGACTCCTGAACGCATGTCTAATATCCAAATATGATGAAACAAATACTATTAATAATCCAATATTATAGTTTCCAAATAAGAAATGACATAAAGTAAACATTAGTGGGATTCACACATGCGAATTAGTGGGATACAAATCTTGAGATTTGATTATGATCCAAATCTTCATATTTTTGCCAGTGTGGACATAAAAATGACACTGAATAGTACGACCAGCATCGCCATCCAAATCTCGAGAAATCTTGAGATTACTTCACAATGATCATGATTATTTGAGAAATAGCACAATAGTAACACTGAAGGAAATATTCTTGAGACCTTTTCATCCCATCATTCAACGCATGCATTACAACGGCACATGAAGACAAGGGCAAGGGTCACCATTTAAGCAGAGGTTTTGGGCATGCGCAGTTTGGTCAACAAATCATCACAATCAGCAATTAGTGGGACATCTCCTTCCGTCTGAATGGGTGCAAAAAATCTCAGTACAAAATTGGCGATCCTGTGAATGGCACTAGTAATGGCCATCATAATGGTCAAGTGTGCATAGGTTCTAATGGGTCATGTCTGACTAAGGGGGGGGGGAGGGGTATTTCCATACATCTGGAGCATTCCCCACCCCACATTGCTGTTAGAGAGTGGGCACTCATGGGAACTCAGGCTTATATGATCTACTGGGACAACAGCTGTTGTCTCCCCTTGGGTAATGCTAGCTAGCTAGCTAGATAGATAGCTATCAGTCATCCTGCCACTGATATCTGTACCAATATTAGTAACTAGCCTGTGTCTCTTCTCAAAAAGCTATGTAACTTCATCCAACAAACCCTTCATATCATTTTCATATCAACACGTCTTTATAGCTTCAATTGCAGTGAACAGAGCTTTCTCGCACTACACATAAAGGAATTCACAGGGGCTATAGTTACTGACTCAGACAAATTGCTGTGCAATATGTAGGCAAATTGCAAAAAGCGCCATTATATCAATCTAAATATTTGTGTTTATATGTACATCATATGGGCATGCATGTATAGTAGTATGTGTGTGTGTGTGTTTGTGTGTGTCAGTTAGCGCACATGTGTAAAATCCTTCTTTTTTTTCTAGTCAACTCCCCCTTCCCCCCTTCTCCTCCAATCCCAAGACACATTAGCACGTACTCCCCCATCTAATAAGCAGAGCTGACCAGTTTGCCTAACTGTGCAAATAGCAGGGAGGCATAATGAAAATGACAAAAGCCATCTCTGGCGAGGTGTGTACAAAGTACACATCCAGCCATGATTTGCAGGCCCACATCCAGAACAACAAAGATATTCCTCCTATACCTGGTGCAGCAAGCTTCAATCTAGTACCCCTCCCCCCTCCCCCTTCTTCTCCCTTCCTCCTTTGTTTCTGCTCAGGGGGGCCTCAACAATATGCAGATCTATGCTCCCCACCATCTTAATAAAAGGTAATCTCCATGCAGATCACCATTCTGATTCTAATTGCCGTCTAAACAATGAATGCAAACAAGAGAATTTGCATCAGGCTCTGCATGAGGTTTGGCCAGCCAGGAGAGCCCAGAGTTCAGTGTGGCACAGAGTTAAAGGGAAAGTACAGTATTTGTGGAGATGAGAATTGGGCTTTTAACTTTTTGCGAGATACCAAGAAAACACTTATGAAATAGTACAGAGCATACCATTTTAAGAGGAATTCAAAGTTTATTTGATGAAAATCGGGTTTGGAATGACTGAAATATCAACAAACAAAGTAAAACAAAGCCATCGTAATAAAATGTGGGTCCAACACTTTATTAGAATCGCTCTGTTTTGGATATCTCAGCCATTTCAAAACCAATTTTCATCACATAAACGTTGAATTCCTCATGGAATTACATGCTCTTTCATATTTCGTAAGAGAGGTTTCTCATTATCTCACCAAAAAATGTTAGAAACCTGAAATTAGGTCTCAACCAAAACTGTACGATCCCTTTAAAGGAGATAAAACCTATTCATATAAATACAGGAGGACTGAGGAAATGCAGCAATTAGTAGAACACATCGGCAAAGTTTGAGTAAAATCAGACAATCCGATCAAAAGTAAAGAACATTTAAAATTTAGGTGTCGCTATCACTGCAAGAGAATACTACATTTTGTGATAGCACGTATGGACAATACAGGGAAAATATACAGAAAATTCAACATATTTTCACTTTTCCAGCAAACTGAGAGAGCACTTGACTTTCCTCTTTCAGAAGACAAGCGGAATAACATTACCCTTAACATATGTCAGTAACAAGTCAAGGGAATGTGCAGTTTCATAAAATATTTTAATTTTGTAGAATTCTCTTGATGTTTTCTTCATTTTGTTTTCTTACATGTGATGTCACAAACCATGGTAGTGTTCTCATTTAGCGATGGCTGCATCAATTTTCAAAATTTTGCAAATTCGTAACATTTGAACTGATCATCTGATTTCCGTCAAACTTTGCTGATGTGTTCAACTAATAGTGAGCAGCATTCACTGAATATACAATGTGTGCTTTGGGATTTCCTTCCCCTTTAAAGTATTGCCTCTGCCCGAACACACAGGCATGGTGAGAAAGGTCAATCAAACAAGAAGCACAAGGCTATTCAGGAACTGACTGGGTTTCTAAATGAGTTGCATCCTCGGATGCCTTGATTGCTATTCAAGCTTGCAAACTATGCTAAATGCCATTACAGGGTTCGAGGCGGAAACCTGTATCTCCAATCTTGTATGAACAGAGCTAATTCCCTGAGCATCTCAAGGGCTCTGAAAAGCATACGTGTTACCAACTGAGGTATCCATCTTTTGCATAGCTGTGACATATCACGGTTAACTCAGGTGTGTAGTTTGTTGTTGTACTAGCAAACAAAAGTACATATTATTGTCCCTCGGGTGACAAGACCTTATATCTCACAATCATTAAACTTCAGGGGAGCAAGAACACTTGTGCCATTTTCACAACAGTTTGCAAAATGACATCAATGTAGACGTCAGATAATGCAGAAATATTGTTTGGGATACATTGATAATTATCAAGTTTTAGAATTCAAATCAGTATTTTTGATTACCAAACTTGAGTCAGGATGATTTTTGAAATGCAAATTAGAGGTTGTGTCATCTCATAGATGAAGTTACTGAGGTAGGTACCCACATCAAACATTTTGGTTGACATACTGTTGAAATTATTAGAATACCATACACAAGTCAGACTCTTAAAGAGGTGTACTTAGCCACAGAAAAATGCAAATGCCTCAAAAGCAAATGGTTGGAAGCTTTGGAATGACTAACATGGAAACACAGGTAAAAGTTAAGTCAGGACATCATCAACATTTATAACATCCTGCTTTTCAATTTGGCAAACTTAATGCATGGTGCTCGTGATTTTCAACGGGTGCGTGCTGTTGATCATGAGTTTGAATGGCAAAGAGCTGCACTTTCAATTGATATGTTGGGGATGACAGTATTAACAAACGATCCATTTGAGTGTGATGGTGCGTACGAGAGCTCATGAAAAAGCGGTTCAAAGCACAGTGAGCTCGCAGAGAAGCTCCAAATTAACGTCTGCCGATGCTGCGTTAGTTACGGTCTGAGTAACTGATGACATACGTACTCCCGTGTTCTAGTGGCAGGGTGCTGTTTGATAGGGACGTACGACAAGCCGGGTTGCGAGAGTTCTGCTGGAAATGAGATTACGCCAGGCCTGTCAGTCACTCCGAGTGATGGGGGAGGGTGAAGGGAGGGGCGGTGACAATAACTTCCATCGTGATGAGCATTCAACAGCAATAACAACAACACATATGAAATATCTTGACAACAAATACAAGCCTGTGGTTACTGCAGATTTTGAATTGATTAAATTCATAACTAATTTATTCTTTTAACTTGGCCCCAAAGCCCATTCTTTCATTTCAACTGGTCATTTTGTGTACTGTTTTTGTATTGAAAAGACTAAATGGAGACAAACTGAATTGAAGTGGGCATTTGTATGGACAGATCAGCAGTACTGAAAAAAAAAAACCCATGTAGTCCTACCTAAGAAACAAAATGAATCATCAGCATACCGATAACATCATCTATGATTGGCAGTCCTCAATTATCACAGGCCTATTCCTTTTGTGAATAACTCATCCTTTTGGCACGAAAGTCACCTGTTTTGGGTTGATTTCTGCCAGTCTACCCCCTCTCCCCCAATTTTTTGTCTATGATTCTTATACAGGTCCTTGATATCCATGTTGTGATTGTCAATGATCACGTTACTCAATACTTATTGTTCAAATAATTTCCTCAGTCTGAGGAGGGCCTACAGGTTCATAACATATCAGATAATCACTGACACTTTTATTTGTGGCAGCTAGTGGGTAGGCCCTGAATACATTGCCATAAACAGAATATATTGACTATCTAGTGCACAAAATATTACCGGAAAAACACTTGTACGAGTTCCTCTAAAGGTATCCATTACTGTCACTTAGTGTGCAAGCAAACTTTCACTTATGAGGAATGCTATATTTGCCTGGGACAATTTACAGAGATGCATGACAATGCTCTCATATTGCACGAGAACACAAACAGATTATTCATTGACAGAGACCGCCAAAGACAACCCTGCAGAAAGTGTCAGATGCAGCACGCCAGCTCTGTTGGACAGTAAGTGCACACACATCCCCACTAATGTACCCCTCATAACCCCCCCCCCCCCCCAGGAAAAAAAAAAAAAGCCCACGTCCATGACTAGATACTCCAGAAATAAAGCAGCTCAGCTATGATTTATGATACCTTCCCCATTCAGTTTCCATGGCAACTCAAACTCCTCTTGAGAGAACCTCAGATATTGTACTCCCCCCCCCCCCCCCAAGTTACCGAGGAGCCCCATCTCCCTCGGAGAAATCAAGCCACTTTGAAAGGGAAGATCTGCTCCGCTGCTCTACATTTGCTTGATGCGCCACCCTTCCCTCCTCGGCCTGCGAGAGCCTCAGTTGCCAGGTTGCGGGCAAGGAGACAGAGGGCAGGAGAGCGAATCTAGACTGCTGATGCTGCGCAGTCTAATGCACTGACAAGATAAACACTTTCATGAATTATCTCCGTTTTTGTTTGGGACGAATACAAACAATCTTTCACTCAGGGCATCCATAAAAATCCTACCCCTTTTCCTCTTCTGCCTCATTTTAGGAGATAGAAGAAAAGACAGGATTCTCTTCCATACCAGCCCCCCCCCCCCCCCCATCATCTTCCTCGTTCTCTCTACAATTCCATCATCCGAAGTTGATTTGAACAGAAACAGTTCAAAACATATCCTCCCTGCCTCAGCACATTGTTGATGATGGATCACAGGCTAGATTACACCGCAGTCCAACCACCATCCTTACAATGTGTGTCTTGGCTGATGCTTTTCCTTCTCTTTTAGTAGGTCTACTCAGCTCTAGAAGCTAAGTTGTTGGAAAATGAGCACTGGAGTTTCATTTTGTTTCCCTTTAAGAAGGTACAAAGAGGGAAAAATATGAAAAAAGAAAGAAAGAGACAAACCTGGGTAGAAGTCGTTGGCCTTTGAGAGTTTCACGTTCGTGCCTGTGTCTCGCTGCAACTGGGCAATGGTCTGACCACCTTTGCCGATAATGGAACCTGCTGCAGTGCTGGGTACTAGCATCTTCAGGATGTATTTTTCCTCTGTCAGACAAGAATCGATCGGAAGACAAGAGAAGAGGTAATAGAGAGCACGTTATTGAATATCAAAGTAGAAAGACAAAATGATGGAATACAAAACTGGAACAATTGTAATGAGGAGTCTCTTTGCTGCCCCCCCCCCCTACATCCATTAAATACAAATGAATGACAGAAAGAAAGAATGGACAGAGAGGGAATGAGAGAGAAGGAAGAGGAAACATGACAGCTCCATCATACACTGGAAGAGTTAGAGGGCTTGACACTCATAAAGTAAACATGTTATCATATTATGATATTTTTGCACTTGCCTGGGAGACAACTTGTCAGTTGCTAGCATCATCAACATCACCAACATGGGAATGGGGGAGGGACAAGACACAGGGGAGAGAACGGTATTGCCATTCACACTCATGAGATTTGTGTCGTGATCCATACCTTCAGATTTTTGTCAGTGTGGACATAAAAATCTCACTAGTGTAAAAAGCATGGCCAGCATAATGCTCCAAATTGCAGAAAAGCTTGCAACTATTTTAGAATTATTTGAAAAATAAGGAGATCATTTGAACTGCAGGTGCCTGAGCAGTAGAGCAAATAATCTCAGTATTTTCTACCCTGTAACATTCAAAACACACATCACGACATCAAGAAACACAAGGGAGATTTTGGCAGATTTCAGGCATGCACAGTTTGGTTCAACTCAAGGTATTATTTATCATTTGCAGATGAAACAAAAACCTAGCTTTAGTGCTTCAAAATACTTCTAAAAGGTGAGTTAGGGATAGAAACAACTAATGTAAAAATGTTAATCAGTATAATCAATGTTACATATTGTTAAATATATACAAAAGAATTATGGTTTTTGCCTTGCATCGCAAAATCAAGTCTTTTAAAAGCACTAATTTTGGGTGTGCGCGAATGCAACTGTAGTGGCCAGTGTTACTAGCATGTGACTGTACTGCTCTGGGTTGCACTGAAAAGATGGATGCCCTGTTGTCTAATGCAGAGTAGGTGTCACATGATACACTCGCTGACTTCAACCCCTAATGGCGTTATTTTTATACACTTGGTCCATTTGCATCATACTAAAATGCAGTTACATTTATCTAGCACTTGGACATCCATTTACATGGAAGCCTTTTCCGAGCATTATGGAATGTCAGAGGTGTCTATGCTTACAATGTACTGTATATTGCTCTCTGCACAAGAAATGCCAGTGTGGTAGTCTGCCTTATATTATATCCAGTACATGCAAGTAACTGTTGATTTACTGTCAGAACTATTTATCTATGTAGATACAACTGCTTGGCTGATGATACAAAGTTTTGAAAGCAGGTACTCTCAAAATGCAGCAAAAAAATAGCATGTGTCTCTACTATTTTAAGCCTAATTAAAGGACAAGTTCACCTTCATAAATTTAAGGACTGAGAAAATGCAACAATATTAGTAGAACACATCAGTGAAAGTTTGAGGAAAATTGGACAATCGATGCAAAAGTTATGAATTTTTTAAATTTTTGTGTTGGAACCGCTGGATGAGGAGACTACTACAGCTTATGAGTCATATGCGTACAACAGTATAAAGAAAATGTAAAAGAAAATTCAACATATTTTCACTTTTTTCGCATAATAAAAGAGCACTTGACTTGCCTCTTTCTAAAGGCAGGGGGAATAATATTACCCATAACATTTGTCGGTAACGAGTCAGGGGGATGTATACTTTTTTCAACAGATGGAATTTTGTGAAATTCTCTTTATATTTTCCTTATATTGTTGTACGCATGTGACATCTAAGTTATTCATACACTGCAGTAGTCTTCTCATCCAGCGGGTACTGCACAAAAACTTCAAAAATTCATAACTTTTGAACGGATTGTCTGATTTTCCTCAAACTTTCAATGATGTGTTCTACTAATATTGCTACATTCTGTCAATCCTTATGTTTATGAAGGTGAACTTGTCCTTTAAAGTAACACATGTAGTTCCCATATGCCTGCAGAAACTGTCAATTTTTACTCTGAAATGGACGCATGCATTGTATGCATAAGAAACGAGTGAAATAGTGCTGTGATTTAACAAGATTTCAGTTGGGTTAAGATAAAAATGTGAAATATTGGTTAAAAATAGTACACTGACAGTATTGAAGTCTGAGAATATATCCGATCATGGTTGCTGTGTGATGTTTCATAATTGATTAACGATAATCAGCAAATTGGGCCATCGATCTTCCGCACGAGAGTAAATCGCTTGCAGCTCGTTGGGAAATACGATTGCAAGGGCACAACTGATCATCACATTCACTACCATTTACCTACCAACTACTAAAGGGGGAGGACTCTTCAATAATAAAAGTCAGGTACGCAAACCTATCTAAATCATTTTACATTTTTGTTAATCTCAAATTATTCAAAAATAATTCATTATCCTGACAACTTGTGTCAGGCATGATCCTAGTTTCTTAGTAGACCCTTTGAATGAATGGCAAGCAAATTCCCAACAGTAGAAGATGAATTTTGAGCCCTGCTGAGAACTATGTTTTGCCTTTAAAGGACAAGTCCACCTTCATATACATTAGGATTGAGAGAATGCAGCAATATTAGTAGAACACATCAGTGAAAGTTTGAGGAAAATCAGGCATTCCGTTCAAAAGTTATGAATATTTTAAGTATCTGCGCAGTCACTGCTGGATGAGAAGACTACTACAATGTATGATGTCACATGCATACAACTACAGCTGTATATATTATAAGGAAAATAAAAAGAGAATTTCACAACACTTTACTTTTTGTATAAAGTGCACATTTCTTCGACTTGCTACTGACGTATGTTAAAGGTAATATTATTCTCCCTGCCTTCTGAAAGAGAAAAGTCGAGTGTTCTTTTGTTATGCGAGAAAAATGGAAATATGTTGAATTTTCTTTATTCTTTCTTTATATCGTAATACTCATTTGACATCACAAGCTTACTTAGTCTTTTCATCCAGCCGTGACTGAGCAGAAACTTCAAAAATTCATAACTTTTGAACGGATTGTCCGATTTTCCTCAAACTCTCACTGATGTGTTCTACTAATATTGCTGCATTCACTCAACCCACATGTCTATAAAGGTGAACTTGTCCTGTAAGGAACACTGCATACTGTAGTGGATGACAACAGCAACAATTGGCAAAGTAACAGAGCACATCCCAGCCTTCAACCTTTTCCATGATTTCTTATCTTCTCTCACTAGTATTACTATGTAGGCTACTGCACATGTCTGAATATTCATCGTCCCTACAAAACAAACAAATATTTTGGTGTAAACTGTTAAGAGATATGAACTGCATTTGACTGGTGTGAAGCTACAGGGTGAGGTCACAGACCCCCCCCCCCAAAAAAAAAAAATAAAATAAAATAAATAAATAAAATGATCAGAATTTTGATACAAGGTAACTTTGTTTTCTTCTCTTTATATTTCTGGTCTCTTTATAGGTCTTATCCTCATGAAGTTTATTCAGTTTATATACCAGTCTGCCAACATGATTTCTACTTTAGGCCCTCATTATAAAATATTGGCTGGACTTTAAATAAGTTGACAAATTTTGAAAAAGATACTGAGATTAATAATGATGAGAAAAGTTATTAACAACATTTAAAATCAATAAATTATCAAAACAATAGCACAATAATACTCCGTACTATGAATAACGACAGTAACAACAATAATAACAGTATAGAAAATACGATTGAAAACAAGGTAATAATAGTAGTGAGCACAAGTGATACTTCAATTAATATCATAATGTGTCTTCTTTTTTTGTCATTGATAAACCCAGATATGAGGTACTGTACACTAAGCCCTACGAGATAAGTTTATCCACTGGCACAACAAAAATGCATCATCGTCTTTTTTTACCGAGTGCGTCAACTTGCCTACCACACACCTCTGTGCAGTTGCAAGCTTACAGATTAGGTATCAAGAAGAATCTGAGCAATGCCCTTCTCCGCTCCCCCGTGCTTTTAGGCACAGATAGCGGGGCGAGATTGCCTATGAAAATGGAGAACACCAACCCTCCACCACCACGTATGTTGGAAGTAACTCTGGAACGACTCTGGCATGTGCCCTTTGTTGTGAGCACACGCTCTCTGGCCCTGGTATTCTTGAAGAATTTCACTCATATTTAGTTATCCTTTGTGCGCAGGACTGCTGAGGTCACTGCGAATATCAGAGAAAAAAAAAAAGAGGGAGAGTTGCTGAAGAGGGATTGCAAAGAAGAGGAGTTTTATTCCACTTCCAGATGAATTTCTTTTTAGATTTTGTTTAACATCAATCTAATGGAGCAGTAAGGCTCAAGCTACGGATTCCCCCGCCCCCCTTCTCTTCTTCTTTTTCTTCTTTAACTGTACCTCTTTACAGTGACCTTTGAAAATAGGAATGTAGCTGATTGTTTCAGTGTGCTGTTTATACTTGGCAAGAATGGGACCATTCCATGGGCAGAGCAGCAGCATCTTTTTTTTTTTTTTTTTTTTTTTTTGGGGGGGGGGGGCACTCTTGTAGAAAGCTGGTAGGGAAATGGGTAACTGGAGCCCTTGATTATTTATCCTTGCATCACGCCCCCTGAATTTCACTCCCTCTGTAGGTCTTCAGATGTCTTCGCTCGCTGTAAATTTGCAACATGATCCATGCCATGTGCTGACAAATTCGGCATCTCCGTCCTCAGACGCTGGTATTTGAGCGCTACTTAACACCAAAAAAACCCCAACTCACTACACCGCTCATCACTCCTTATAGCGTTGTGCCTGAAATCTGTGCATGTGTGTTTATGAAATCAAGGGGAAGACTTAATGTGTCATGTGTCGCAGAGTACTCATGCTCAGAGCACATTAGCGAGCTCCCTGCATGATAAATAATATTTTTCCCTGATTAGTATAAAGTGGAGTGGCACAAACACAGGAATAATACCAACACACAAATACAGTAGGCCTACATGTACAATATTATCTATAAACTGATGGCTGGTTTACTGAAACACTGGACTTCTTATGATGCAGGCCAATCATGCCTTGTAAGAAGACATACCATACATGTAACTCTGGGAAGCAATTTATATACCCTTGTTGTAAAAGTTGATGAAACACAATGTGAGTGCTTGTTGAACCTATTCTACAGGATGTACACTCCTCCAACAGAAAGAACCACAGAGAAAATCCTATGTGTTATTTGAATCTTCTGCTATAACTTGCTGGCATTTAGCCGCCTGGATCATCTTGTGTTGTGAAACACTGATTCTTCAATAGGACAAAGCCGGAACTGGGCAGTTATTGCATAATGCCACTATTTACACCATTCATCCTCGCACTCTTCAAGCATAAGCGGTCACCCACACCTTAGTGCACCTATTGTGCCGCGAGCCCTCCACACCAGTTTGGAACAGACCCTGCCAAGAAAAACCGCAGCTATAGCCATTCGCGCCCATTCACCACTGTGGACAGAACCCTAACTGGTATTGATAATCCTTTTGTGAAGTCAAAGACCTGAGCCATTCAGAGTCCAGTAAACCACTGGAATGGGAGAACAATGGGACCGAGCCAACAAATCAATACACCTCCTCCCCCTCTGGTCCTGCCATGCAGTGCCTGCGCTGCCAGTACCACAATGGGCACCAAGCGGAACAGTCCCCCATGTAAGAGGATTGGGGAGCTGGTATTCAAGGAGTGTTGCTAAAACAGGGACTTAGCAGTGTCAATGGCCATGTCTCACCGGAGCTCTGAAATATCCTTGGTGAGGAGCCCCAAGACTGAATTACCTTTGACCCAATTATACCCTGGATAGACCAACTTTAGAATTAATAAGGGTAATATTTAGTCACCATTTTCCTGTATCTGGGTTTAAAAGCATCAGCTTAGTAGTGACAGGCATTGGTGGTGGTGGTGGTTGGGGGGGGGGGGGTGGTTAGAGAGAGAGGGGGAGACAGAGGGGTGGGTGTACTGCTCAATTCACTGTTGACTTCAGCATTGATTTGCTTTGACAGGGAGAATTCTACTTGGTCTTGAACATAGTGTATTGATAATATCACTGCTAGTACCAGATAAGCTCCAACTTTCTTTCTTTTTTTTTACACCCAAGAGTTTGGAAAACACATAACACTAGCTACTACACAACACGCCACTATTGTTACATTCTAAACTATGAAAAGTCAACAAAACAACACAATAGTAAGTCCATTCAAATTAAAAAAAAAAAAATCAGATCCTCTTCTGTAGAAAGCCCAACACAAAAAATGTATTATTTAAATAAATAGAGATATTTTCTAGCAGGTGCAAAAATAAATTCTACAAAAGATACTAATAGCACTACTGAACAGTGCGTTAAATAAATCCCTAAGTTATACCTGCATAGAGACTGCAGAATACTAAAGATGATATACATGTAATTATTTTACAGTCTGATTTGTAGCACAATGATTTTTTTAAAGCTTGAAGTTATGTCATCCCTCCCAAAACACACAAAATCATACAGATAAACTATAATAGTGTGGGCAAGAGTTCAGTACTAACTTGCTTTTAGCTAAAGGTAAAGGAACCAATCACCATGCAGCTATACATTACATGATTACAAGATGACTGTAATTAATTGCTATAAACCATCCCATTAATCATTATGCCAAAGGGCCTGCCTGAAAAAGACTGAAAAATAACATTTTCCTGTGCATCAAATCTATATGCACATATTGAAGTGAACTATTAAGAATGGTGGTCAAAATCACACACACAAAAAAAAAAAAAATATAGAAAAAGGAAAACACTGCCCAGCAACTGATATTTATCTTTTTTTTTCTTATTAAATCTTATTCAGAGTGATTTCTATGTCCAAACAGGCATAAATCTTGAGATTTGTATCTCACACTTACATTTGTAATAAAACACAATTACATTTATACCCACAAGAGATGAAAGCCTATACAGAGATACCTATCCATAGAAAGAATGTATTCTTAACCTGTTGAGGACCAGCTGATTTTTCTACAACACACATTTCCCATAGACACTGGCCCGAGTATACTCGGGACTCGTCCTCAACGGGTTAATGAGTACACCTATTATACTATTCATATATAATGTATTCAAATTTTATGTGCCAGTACTATAAGGGCAGGATCATCACCTAGAGGGTAACCATAGCAACCTCAAGGCTTGTGTAGGTTTACCTCCACTGAGGTTCATTCAATGATCAGGTTTGTGCAATAAGGGGTCCATTTTGCAGCAAGCATGATGGTATTTCTGAAATTTGATGAGTTTCAGACATTAGTTGCGCCCTGGAATATGATGGATTTATGCGGGCAACAATGGCGAATGTGCGGACGGGAATATTATTTTCAAATGCACACACAAAAGCTGCTCTTTAGAACTCCCATGAGACAAAAGACTGACAGGCATTTGCATTCAATTGCTTGATATACAGTATAATGTATCATTATATTCTGATTTGACAGCACAGAGAAAGGGACAAGCGATAAAAAAAAAAAAAATGACCTACAGACTGGAAAAAGGCCATGTTGTAGATGGTAGCTGAGAAGAAAGTCTTGCTGGCAATCATTCCCATCTGAGAATGCCAGATGGAGCCAGAATCAGCCTGCAGTTGAGGGGAAGGGGTAAGGAAGAGGGAGAGCAATGGACTTAGGGCCTACTGTAAAAGTGGATATTTTCGCGCGACTAATTTTTCGCGCTTGGCCGGGTGAGAAGAGTTTCGCGTGTTTTTAATTCCGCGGAATCAAGACATCACGCACAGGAACATTATGGCAAACAAAAATATTCGCATGCTTTTATTTTCGCGCTAGTTTCTGGTTGCGCCAAATGCGCGAAAATTTCAACACCGCGAAAATTTCCACTTTTACAGTACACTTGACCCAGAGATGCAAACATCACACATGAGACTAAATTCTGCAAAACATTTTTACAGCACTTTTCTCACTTACTCGGTTCCTTTGTCCCGTATCATCCTTAACCTCACACTATCCTTCGCCCCTTTTCTCATTTGCATTCTTAGGACTATCGATGCAACGAGGGCCTTGAAAAAAAAAAATCGATAATCATTTCACATGCTTTCATTATCCCTGGACTATCAAGGCTTCGTGAATATTCATGACACCAGAGTGGTTTTGCTTTAATGCAAAATATGGTTTGATGTCATGTGATCATGTTTGTGGCACTGAGTATTCATGATCGTCCTGCCTCAGATTGGTCGCAGTGCAACCTGTTTTTGTAGCTCTCCTATAATATGTATCTGTTCATACGGTCTCTCTTAGCATGGCATGTAGTACTAGACAGTCCCATACTACAGGTAGGGCTAGCCCACTTTTCAGAAAACCAATAGGTGGGTCTTCATCAGCTCGAGCTTAAAGAATAGCGTGCTTATGGGGGATCAGAGAAATAAGCCCGAAGTCAGCTGAAATGTGCAATCGCGTCTTCACGTTTATTAGCTTGATGCTGGCGCATGCGCACTTTAACGAACGGTACCGGTGTGAACAAACTCCGACCAGGGAGGTGCATCTCCCTGCTCTGACCTGACTGCCTACGTGGTGCACAACACATGCAGTGCCGATGTTTAAGCTCGAGCTGATGAAGATTAGTTAAGATAAGTGCGCTATTTTGCAAATTAGCTGGCTATGCTGCAAATAAGTCCAAAAATTTCAGTGGTTTGTTTTCCAATCAGAATAGCACGATATTTCGGTCTTCATTGCAAAATTAATGGGCTATTTTCTGATTGGGCTAATTCTTTGGATCAGAAATAGCGGGCTACTCTTCAAGCTCGAGCTGATGAACACCCACCTGATGAGAACAGAAGCAGTGCTAACTTTACTCTGGGTAAACTCCAGAGTGTCCCTGGACACTACTGGATGATGCTGTACAAGTGTAGTGTGAAAGGCATCACAGGTAACAACTCCCGGTTGAAAAGTGAGGGTCAGTATACTACCAATGTCTGGCAGGCTGTTTCACGCATGTGCTACAAGTATAGCATGGACTTCCACTGCAGAAAAGCGCACAAAAGAATTTCCACCAAGAGCTCATTCGCTACTTTGAAAGAAATTTTTTGCCGGATATTCAGTCACTCTGCATCATCTTACATATTCGATCATCAATTTGTAAGAGGCTTTTACAGTCAGTGCCTTCTTTGCTGCTAATCAAATCATGAAATGTGAGCACATTACAAATCTCATGTGAAAATGGGTATATTGGGGGTATTATTTTTGTACATGTGCATTTTTTAATTCAATGTATGTTCTATTCACAAAAACAGGAAAAAACCCTTTTGAAGCGTTGCATGGCTTCATTAAACATAAATGATCCTTCAGCAAATTTGGATGAGTGATGCATTATGAACAACAGGATAGCAACTATTTTGTTTCTTATTTAAACTTTCTAATGAATGATGCCTCCTTCAAGATAGCAATCCTGCCACATTACTAACACATCTTTGTTATCTGACTCTTTACACTGTATATACAAGTCCAATCCATCGTCCATACAGGAGCTCCCCGTGATACAAGCTCATCGCTGGCTGGGACGGACACAGAGTATTCCTTATTCATGAGTCATGCACGGAGCTCATCTGGCGTCTCCCAGAGTCAACACCATTGTTCATCAATCGTCTGCATAAATAACTCCGCTTTCATTCCTAATTAAAATCACTGCCACAGATTGAGGAAATCTGGGGGTCTGCCTTTAAATCATAATCAATATTTCAAGAAAATGAACATCAATTATTGCGATCTTCATGGGCAACGCTTCCCTGGTATGATTAATTTGCGAAACTTTTTTTTTTTTCATTAATATGGCTGAAAGCGCCGCCACTGTGGAGGTCTGGGTAATAACGCAAGGCCAAGGGCAATCAAGCATGGCAAGCAGAACAGGATATAAATTAAAAAAAAAAAAAAAAAAACAGAGCTGCCACACTTGGGTATTATAAGATCATGACCAACCTTCCTCCTGAAGTCACTGATTCTCTGCCAGCATCTTATGGCAGTGCCCTCGTTTCTCCACAACTTTGCCTTCCCCAAGTGACTTTCATTTTATGAGATGCTCACAGTCCCTGGCCAAGGACCGCTGGCTAATGCTCCTACGCCTGACTGGCTGCTCGTACAGAAGGGCGAAGAGGGTAGAGGGGATATTAATTGCACACACGGGGGCAACTTTTCATTAACCCTCTCAAAGAATGAGTGCTTCTTCGCACCGGAAAAAAAAAAAAAAATCATCCAAGAATCCAGGACACCAGTGGCAATCAGGGTTTCAGATATATGCAGTAGCCATAAAACAACTGACACTTCTGTGTTACTTTCCCCTCCACGCAGGCAATTGTCACCACTTGCCAGACAGTGACCTTTGTAAAGAGCCAATAATGATAAAACGAATTACATAAAGAAACAGAATTGATAAAGGAAGACAGCAATTGTAACTTGTTTCAACCCCATTCCCTCCTACTCACTCGTTACACCTTCTCTATGACTACACCTCAAGCGCCTCCCTACCCTCCCAGGGAGGTGACTGGCACGGGCGTGGGAGAGCACTTATTCAATTTGGCAAAATCTGCCCCCCAGTATGGGTGCAAGCGTGGCCCGGGGGAGGCTTGCCACGCTCCCAGCGTGGTCGCACGGCGGACACCAGGCTTCCGGCTCGCCCGAGAGACACACAACTCACAAATGGCGAAGAAGAGTGTGGAAAATCTACGAAGGCAGGAAGCACTGGGGGCCAGTCACTGGAGGATCGTGGGGCAAGGATTATATGGATTAATGAGAGAAAGAAGGGAGAGATGGAAAGAAAAAGAGAGAGAGAGACCGAGGGTGAGATAATGATTACTGATGCACCTTGAATTTTACAGAGGGCAATGAAAAGATTGCTTTTGGAACAATAACAAAAACAGAAAAGGAAAATATTCTAGCTTCCCATCTAGCTCACTATTATTTGCCATGACTTATCTCAATTGAGATCAGGTGCAGACACGTTTATGAGACTGTACGATGCTGACCTTCAAGCCTATTGTAGAGTGCATAAGTGACATCAAAAAGCTATGCAAAAAGCTAGCAATGACTACTGTAAGTTGGTCAAAAATTAAGAACTTGCTAACATTCTTGCAGACTTGTGTAAGTATATGATTCACCAGTATTTCTGGTTATACTATAGGTGTTAACACTTATGAGTTATAACGGATGAAGCCTTCATATTTTAAGAATCACCTCCATGGAGAACTACTTGTATAATTATAAAATTAGCTTGCTTTTGATTGATCTAACAACATTTATACAAAATGAAAGTTGATTTATGGTAAAGGTAAAAGCTCTAGGACTGGTAACTTCTTAAGTTTGAAATTACAATTCAATGCAGACATGATCTTGCAAGCCATATTCAGTTTTCATATTAGGAGATCACATCACTTGCCAATTTGCTTGATTGAGCTCATAATTGTTTCCATCCTCACCCAACCACAAATGATGTGATTACGTCCCCGCTGAACAATTTCCCATCTTTCCACATGTGCAGTCGTGACAGTGCAGTATTGTCGAGCGCTGGTAATGACAGAGAGGCAATGAGGAGGCAAAGAGAGGCAATTCGAACGCAATTTTGTGATTGCAGAAATCACACATGAGGCTCGTCACATTCCCCCAGATGCTGCGCTGCTTGCGCAGGATGCAGTTTGTGACTCAACTCTGCTCAAAGTCACTAGCCTCGCTTCCAGATTATGATTACATTGCCAATCTCATCGCACTTATACTTTCACATCTTGTTTTCGGAACCCTGGCTGATGCCTTTGTTCTGAACTCTAACTAAATTGTGAAAATTATGCTAGTTTCATATACCAATGCACACATTTGTATGTGCATTTGATAAGCAATGCACAAGTTTGACTCCAGAGGGGGTACTCTCTTTGGGATAAGGCTACCGTGTATGTTGTAGCTGTGATCCCCCAGTCAGCATCTTGCAACTCGCGCTGTTCCAAATCCCATCCTCGTCAAGATGCCAACCCCGTTTCATAATTAAATATGCACGGCCATGATTTGCAGAGAAAAGACACCGCGTAAATGCGAGCGTCTGATGCGATGAGCTTGCCAGGCTCCCACTCCACTGTATGGAGGGGACACATGTTCAGGCGCCGTGGCGGTACTTGCAGCCCAAACTGCAAACGCAGACAAACACTTGATGTCACATTTCAGTAATTGAACAAGCAGGAATATGTATGTCTTCATCGTTAGCTCTTTAGAGACTCTTCGGACTCAGCTCACTGCTGATCCACGGTGCGTTCCTTACTCGGAGGGAGGACTGGATCGCTATGCTCTGGAGCCCTTGCTGATGAATGCCATACACACATGTCTGCCACAGACTCAGTGACATATTGTAGTGTATGCACCAACTGATTACAGCTTTACAAGGGATAATTGCATTCATGAACAAAAGGTAGTGGCAAAAAAAAAAAAGAATATTGGCAATCTTTCCATGCAATTTGCAATAGGACAAAAGTTATCTACATTACATTGTAGTTCCCCCAATTATAAAAATAAAAAACAATATTAAAAAAAGACGAGTCTTTGTCCTTGTTTTGTGCAGATATCATGAACACACATACAGCCTGTATTGCATATATTCAGTTTTCTCTATAAGCTTTCCCTAATATATGAAGATATAGAATGAATTTCAGCAGTGCCAATTACATGTACATGATAACAAAATAATAACTCTTGCAGGGAGATTCCCCCCCCCCTCCAGTTCAAACTTCTTCCTTCTTCTCGTATGAACATTGAACTTCTTGATACCAGACTTTAGGCTGTGCATATGGTGGATCAGTCATGACTTCAAGTCCAAGGAGTTGACAAAAAAAACAACAACACAACATGAAAGCAAGAACACAAACAGCAAAGAACACAACGGCCAAATTATAACATTTCTGCTTCTCCTGCAGAGTGGACTGTGTATTGCGATGTTGTAGGAAAGGGGGAAAAGACATATGGCTCGGGTCACGCTCGGGAAGAATTTTAAATGATAAAATAGTCATGATAGCACTAGTGATTGATTCTCTGAGGGAAAGAGATGACAGAAAGGAACTAAAAGGGGGAAAACATGAATATACAGAATATAAAAACAACATAAACAAAACAAAGACTTACAAAGGAATTCTGCTTCTATTCACAATTCAGTAACAATGTTAGAGAGAAAAAATGAGTATTCATGACAATGTGAGTCTTGGCTAAAAAGGGAAGAGAGATATATTATCTTTTTATGCCTCTGTTTCAAAGGGTGCCAGAGGCATTATGGTTTTTTTTTTTTCATTTTTCAAAGAGGCACATGAAAGCAGCGAATATCACCAGGAACACCACACTAGACTGGATGCACTACTGAAACCTTTATAACAAATGCCAAGCTGCTCTTTGTATCATTCTGAATGTACATGTAACAACAGATATCAATGGATATCTCTTCATATTTAGCAGGTCTGTGTTTAAAAAATAAAAAATAAACACTAAAAAATTTTAGGCAATAGTGTGCAGATTCTACAAAAACCAGAGAGGTCCTGTAATTTGTCTAACCATGTACCGTGATCCTGACAGACATTTATAATCACCCCGATATTTAAAATAAATTAAAAAGAAAAACCTACAAAAAAAACATTGAAAGATATAGAAGAAATATAATCTAATCTAAGTAAAGGCAAGAAAAGAAGATGGAAACTTGCACATTTAAAATGCATGAAAACAAAGGACCAAGGCATAAACCTTTATAAGATTTTGGGCTGGTACTCTGGTAAGTCTGCTATCCTGTTTTATCATATACTTTGTACTCACAAAAATGTACTTTCTCAATAGATATCTTTTCCCCTTGAACTTTTGCAGTTGATTTTTTTTAAAAGTCAAAACTGCTGAATCTTAAAGTGGCAGAATTGAGCAGATTTACAGTTCAATTTGCATTAATGATAACTTTCAGGTGTTCCATCAGCCATGACGCAATGACAACAGAACAATGCCAAAAAATACCCAAACTTTGGCATGTTTAGCATACGTTAAAAAAATAACAACAAATCCCTGTTCCAAATCACCATCGAGAATCTCGTAACAGTGTCAGTTGACATACTTCACACCTGTAGCTTGGCAATACTTTGCCTGCAGACAGGAAAACAAACAAACTAGTAAAGTTGAAAAAATACCACTGCTATGTACTCAACCGACACATGTGTACAAAAACTGCAATTCTGAAGCAGCTGCTATTGTAATTCATAGGCACAAGCAGTTAGCAGCAAGAAGACAACTGCCTTTTATAAGGTATTCACAGGGTTACCGTGGTACCCAGTACTGCCTGTAACAGTGCAGGCAGCAGAAAATTATGTTTAGAATCAGGTTCTCTGTGGCATTCACGTTGTTTTTTTCCGCAGGTTATTCACCCGCTTCGCCATTGACTGAGCTGAGCGACTGCGCTTCATTAGACCCCGACAATGGGCAGAAGAATGAGGACGTGCTAAGCGAAAATATCGGTGCTGGTGGCCATTTCAATTACAGTAATATACCTTTTGGTCGCAATGCATAATGCAGCCAAAAAAGATCAAATCGATTGCTTCTGAAGTTCAAAGAAGGGCAAGGAGTTCTTAATTTCACAAGTTGTCAGTGCTTGGTATGCGTGTACATTTATGACTATGAATTTCTAACTCCACATTTTTTTTTGACCCGTTGAGGACAAATCCTGAGTATTCTCGGCCAAGTGTCTATGGGTAATGTGTGTTGTAGCAAGGTCAGTTCGTCCTCAACAGGTTAAAGGCACAATTTACCATTTGCAGATGAAACAAAAACCCAGCATTAGTGCTTTAAAATAGTTCTTAAAGTTAAATGTGAGTTAGGGATAGAAACAACCACTGTAAAAATTTGAATCCGTATAATTGATGTAAAGTGTTGTTAAATACACAAAGCAACAGTTATAATAAAAATGTTTCCAGACTAAACCGTCTACAGTTAGTTTATTGAAAAAAAAAAACACTGATATCTCCCTAAATTTTAGGCTTTATTGTGAAAATTTTATATGGTAGGTTTTTTTGTGATACAACAGACCTACACGTATGTATCAAATGTGATATTTTGAAAATTTTTTAAATCACTGTAGAGTGTTCCCAAAGGTAAACTGGACCTTTAAAGGGGATGGCTAGTAACCGATCAGTGGGAATCAGTGGGAATGCTGAGGGATGATTGTTCCGATCCTTGTGGGATTCATTTAAGAGTACATTATATCTACTGTTGTGTGAAAATTATTTGCTTCAGAACGGTCTCATATTCAAGTAATGTGCAGATTAATGCCCCGTCACTGACCAGGCATGCTAACCTGGAAACATTAAACTGCACATTACCTGAATATGAGACCATTCTGAAGCAAATAATTTTCACACAACAATAGATATATAATGTACTCTTAAATGAATCCCACAAGGATTGGAACAATCATCCTCCAGCATTCCCACTGATTCCCACTGATCAGTTAATAGCCATCCCCTTTAAGAAAGCACTGGGCCCTAAAAATATGCAGAGAGGTCTAAATATGTACATGGGATGAATACATTGTAGGGGGAGGGGTAGAAATTAGTCAAGTTGGAATATGCAACGGATACTACATCAAAAAAGCAGAAATATTATTGGTAAGCTGATCAGCAGGCAAAATCTCTCCGGTTTAAAATGTCTTATAAAGAATTCTTCAGTAATATAGCAATTAACTGAAGACATTTGAAAATACTGTCTGCACAAGAGTGCCGAATTAGAATGAAAACTGACACACACAGTTCGAGGCAAAGACAGAAACTTGAGAAAAATGGAGGAATGCTGAGGTGGGGTGGTTACATGGGGAAAAAAAAAAGGAATCTAATTATTTCCTCCCACTGTGAAGTATAAGGAGAACTTGTGCCATGGTTACCCGCAGCACCAATCAAAGGCACAGAAAATTGAATCAGAGCCTCACAGACGAGGCTGAATCGCAAAAATAAATACTAGCGACAGCAATGAACAGTTTAGCTGCGAGGAAGAGAGCAACTTCCGCCCGCAAACGAGCGCAGCAATTTATTGCAGAACTTCGAGGGGAAAAACAGTAATTTCTCCCGATGATTACAACGCTTTGTCATACTGTATGTGTGAGACAAGTGCCATGTCACTGCGTTTTCCCGTCTCGGGTCACACAACCGAGAATCTGAGAAACCTGAAATTACTTAGTCAGTTGAGACAGTCCTGAGTTTCTCTTAAAGGGATACCATCTCCTCCATTTCTCAAATAGGAAAAAAATCTCTCAAAATTCACAAATGCTACACAAATTAGGGTGTATCAAGTCAGAAATTCATGACAAAAAAAAAATAGTTACTGCAAGAAAAACACTACATTGAAAGTGGCTAGGGCAAAATCTTTATGGAAACTAACCACGGGGAAACGTATCTGCAACATCAAATTGGTATGGTGCGGGCAGGAACTTGTATGGTCCTTAATGAGTTACAGTCAGCAAGATTTATTTGATTTCATCTTTGCTAGTTGTTGTGCAATTTTGTGGGTATGACACCATATGTGCAGTGACCCACTCAACACACTACAGATGTACAACGTACTGTACACATATACCCATTACCCTCACTGCAACAAAACGATGAGACCACATTTGTCTGATCCAAACTCAGTTCATTTCATGGTACAATGTAATTTGTAAATAAATATAGCCTACACGTATTACAGAAACAAATGAATCTACAACTGTAATTCTCTTTGCAAACTCCCCACCCCCCCCCCCCCCCCCCCCCCTCCTCCTGGAACAGTTTATAGTACTGTACATAAAACTTAATATCAAGCTTACACAACTTGAGGTCATTAATCAACTGTCCAAAAAACTTTAATTACCAATACAGCTTATTCTATGTGGATATGATAGGGTATGTGATGTGTTGGGTATGTCCAATGTGTGTAGGCCTACAGCTGTAAATATGGAACTATCGAGTACACCACTGTTTCACCGTATAGTCATGACTATATATATCAGCAATAAAATTTATAAACTTGGTTGTACAATACTGTACTACATACAATGTACATTACACAATATATTAATGGACACGAGCATACACGTACGACTCACACACACACACACACAAACACACACGTACACACAAACATACACACAAACACACATTATACTTAGCACTTCATGGCAGTTCCTCAGAGAACTTTGTAACCACAAACACGCCCCTCTCTGAGGATTTTAATGGCAGAACTAAGCAAACAATGCTAACCTTATCCCACATATCAAAAGCAGCAGGGACACAATCCAAAATTTATCTCATTACTCCCAGTTAATAGGAGGCTAACGTTTAATGATTAACTGAACATGAGGTGCTCAGTAAACAGCGTACTAGAGTTGGACAGGGGGCTCAAAGGTTGTTTTTCCTACACCAGATAAAGCACTACACACATTGCAAGTATGCCTAGTTTGATTTCCCCCTTTCTTTTATTATCTTGGACAAACATGTGGTCATTACTCAGAGCTTTAGTGCCTCACAGTTATTACCTAACACTGATGTGCCTTATCTGGAGAGCAAACAGCCAGTTTGTCTCCCAACAGTTCCTCGTTTTCCCAGCATCCATCCCTAATCATGGCCCAGCGCTCTGCCTGAGCTCTGTGTGGAAGACAGGCAATTTGCCGCGATTATTACACCCCGTCAGTCTCGCTGCCCACACAGACCTACATGTACCAGCATAATAATTCATTTGCATGAAGCTCCGTGCTGATCAAAGACAAACAAACATGATGTGAGCCTTGCCATGTAGATCTGGTGTAGATTTGCCTCCCTCATACTGTCCTCTACCGAGTACGAGTAGTATACAGGGTACTTCAACAGCAGCAGCCATATTTCTTTTTCTTTTCCGTATAAGCACAGACCATAATATGTCTATAAAGTCCATGGTAACATACAAGTTTAAAACATACTTTGAAGTCCTGTTGCAAGGCAACTTGTTGTCCCTGTGTCGAGT
Source organism: Diadema antillarum (assembly GCF_040938485.1). Taxonomy (NCBI): domain Eukaryota; kingdom Metazoa; phylum Echinodermata; class Echinoidea; order Diadematoida; family Diadematidae; genus Diadema; species Diadema antillarum. Next base: position 954,106 of record NW_027270980.1, read on the forward strand.
ACAACTATGAATGTAGGCCTACAATGTGTGTAGCCTACAGTGTAGGCTACACACTACTATGTACATATAATATGAAGACGGAATACAAAAACAATGAAATCTCTATGAAATTGATCTACAACCTTCTGCAAATTCTGCAAAAGCAACATTCAGACTTGTAGGCCTATTACTCAATAGCTCCTTGGTGTATTCCCCCTCTAATACACATTGTACGAACTTCCAAGAAAATATGAGTGATTTAAAAGAGAGCATTCATGGCCAACTTTTCACAAAGAGTGTATACAATGTACACTGTATCTTTTTGAAAAGACAGAGACAGTTGGTACATTGTATACAACATTTATTCTGGAAAAGGAAGGAACCTGCACTTCATGCACAAATTTCAGCTTACAAACTCCTGCACTTCCTGTGGTTTCCGTCTCCCAACCCCTCCCCCCCCCCCCCCCCGAAAAAAAAAAGAATCATTTCCTACTGATCATATTGACCAACTGCGCTGCTCTCTGCATGCATTTATGTTGTGCACAGTGTAGATGTCGTTGCAGTGGTACTTGTCTGTCTAGCTCAAATTTGTGCAGTGTATCGGTCATGACATGAAATCACAGTCCACATATTGTACTGTATAACACTGAACAGTACATACTAAATCACATTCACACTGCTGGTTAAACCCCTTGGGTCTCACGATTGTCAAGTAGACCTTGATATTAGCCATACCACATTGATAGAAAAGGAAGGGAATAGATGGTTCAACTCATGGTTCACTTAAAACATTTATGATTATGAATGAGAAAAAAAAATTACTAAATCATCAAGTATTACATGTACACTTGTATGCACCCTCATGACTTTTTGCATGCATTTCCTATAATTTGTGACTTGTGCTACAGAGTCAATACAAAACTGTACTTAGTATGCAGATTATCACCAAACAAGTCTTTCATCAAGTTTTGTGGTTACATGTGTTCTATTGTTCACATTACATCTGGGAGTCACGTGTCCCCACTGCTTCAAGTCTGACAGGAACATGTACACTACTTTCTTATGATTTTCTCTGTTCTAAAATAGCTGTGTTCTAATATGTTTAATAACAAATACAAGGAATCAAACTAAAACACAACCTACAAAACACCTCAAACTACATACACTTGTACAGTTGCACGTAATCTTGTCTGTGACAGTGTATCGTCGAATTGCAGAGCAACCTTTGTCAAAACACAATACTGCCCTGTCAGCTGGGCTAAATTCCATATCCCCACATACTATAATATAGTTTGTACAAGTGTTGAATGTTCTCAACACACATTCACCAAAGGGGCAGTAAACATTTGACCAATGATAGACTACAACACATAATACAAATAAGGGTAAAAGCAACTGTATCATTTACTTGTACAAGTATGTGATGGTGTTCTAAAGAAGCCTTCTGACGACCAGCAGAAATAGCGTGAAATGCAATTCGCTGCCAAATTTCCCAGATGCAACCTGCGCAACTCGTAACAAAAAGGCAGCAGTGATGGTTGATCACATTGAGTGGTGTCAGGCAGGCCTGGCACTGGGCGTGATTGTACCATGGAGCTACTAAAGTACCCTGTGTTTACATACAATGTTATGTTTTACAATGTAGGCACCTACACTGTACTCAGTAGATGTTATGCACAAGAAAGTCAGAAGCATCGGAAGTCTGTGGCAATAACGCAATCTACAAGTTCTCTGAGTATTTTACTGACTTACAATGTACAGCAGACAGTTGCTCAGAAGATGGCACCAATTTTTTTTTTTTAATCATTTAAACAAAACGTAGGACAAAAACACATAGTAGTGAAATTTTGGCTAGTGTACAGATGACTGACACAAACACAAACACACACACACACAAATTGTTACGACTATTTGAACATCAAAATCACCACAATGAATTTACAAACTCAAGTGTATGTTTGTGTTAGGAGTGGCTGCTAAAATGTTGTGCAAAATGCCTGTACTCTGTATCAATATGAGTGCAGGGACATTACTTCTTTGAACAAATCTTGATACACCTTGTACAGAGGCACAATTACTACATTGTGTTATACTTTAGGCCTACTGTATACGCTGTTATTTTCGCGTACAAATATTTTCGCGAATGAGGAGGTCACAGACATTTTTGTGAAATGATGATTTCATGAACTGACAAGAGAGGCCTTCAAGTGCACTATTACAATGTACCTTAGCGCATGGTGACATTTTCGCGAGTTGTTAAATTTGAGGTCCAACTGTGATTCCCGAAATTTGTGAAAACCCTCGCGAAAATACCAGCTTATACAGTAGTACGTGTACATTGTATGTTGTTTGTGAGCACAAAACAAGACATTAGTAATGTATCATGCATACAAAGCACACAAAGTCACTGCATCTAAGGATGTACAACTGTACACTGTAAGGTCACATGACTATGAAGGCTTTTTCACAGTCCCATGTAAAACATTGTAGGAATACTATGACTTGCTGATCTTTAAAATGGCTATGCAGGCTGTAACTTTCATATTTTCAATGATCTTTCGATCCTCAATTTCATAATTTTATTCTGAAAGAATTTCTCCCTGGGTCACTCACTAGCTACAAATATATCTGTCGAGTGTTCTTGTACAATGTGTACGGTACAATATTTATGGCAAATACAACACTGTATTGCAAAAATGTCATGTCACATACACTTTACAGATTGATGAATTTCATAAATATGACTCCTGATTAAGTTTTTAACTACTTCGTGTTCACTGCTTTTTTTAAAGTAGATTTGTGTTAACACATCAAAACATCACCAAGTCCTCATACTGAATGTATCTTACATTAAACATGTGCACACTGTACTATTATTATCCTCAAAGCCATTAAACTTGATTGCATGCTATACACTGTCAGGTGAACAATACTACTGCATAGCTGTATCAATCTCAAGATCACCTACAAATTGTACAGTTGTGATGTGAAACTTTACCATAATGGGAAGGATTTGCGTAAACGTGTGTGTGTTTGTGAGTAGGTGTTACCCTCACGCAATGGAAAATAAATGACATTCCACTCCGGCCATGTCACGCACGAGCATAATCACAGCTTTTGTGGCCGGACAACAGAGATTATGGATTCCAATTGTGCACCGTCAAAGGGTATAAGCAGGCTTTGTGAAAACATCAATATTGTTGCGCTGACCGCGACTACCTCGTATTGATTTGCCTTGAAGAGATGCTAGTGGGGCAATGCCGCTCGGTGACTTTCCATGAAAAGCAACAGTGTGGCAACCTGCTGCTAGCCAATGGCTGGGTGAAGCATTTCTGGTGTCACGCAGGGGTTTTGGACCGCATCGAGACGGTTATCATCTTTTGGGCCACATAATTAATCTCCCCCAAAATTAACCTATTCTATTTCTGCAAAACCTGATTTGGCAAAAATTTCTTACAGTGAGAGCGAGGTTAAGAGGGAAGCCAATCAATTGCAAAGCTGGTAGATCAATGCTCCGAGGGCAAGCCTGCCTTTCACAGCCTAAGGAGAAGTGGAAGTCGATAAAATGACTATTACAGATAAATATTAGAGATTTGGGGGATATATCACAGGTTGAAAAGCAATATACTTAGACAAGGTGTGGGATCTCCTTCCGAAGTCACTCTCCAGAAGACACAGACATACAAGTTGTGTACAGACACATGCTAGAAAATCTCATCCTAAATCCCTTCCCACTGTAGCAGGTACATGTACAATGTAGCTAGCTGCATGCAAGGGCAGTGTGCCGGAAGGGCAATCGTACAAGGAATCTAGACTCTAACCGAGCCAATGTTTGGCTTGATGATGGCTATGAAACGATATACTATAGTAGAACCAAAATACCCTGGGAGAACAACTGCATGATTCACCATAGCCTCACGGAAAGCTCCTTGATTGTCTAATGCATATTTGGACTGAAGTTCCACACATGTCAGTTACTGTTATCACTGAACAAGAAGCAGTGCCTAATGCTGACACAATCAGACCCACATACAAACTGGAAGTTGAAATGTAATGTGTAATCAGCAAAATGAAAGAAAGGAAAAATAAAAAAAGGAGATTTTAGCTTCATGAATGCATAATTGGCATTTTCTGCTTTGAATCTGTTTCCAATGCACACTGCTCTTTCAGAACACCAAATAATGCCCCAGCCTTCCACACAGATTCCATGTGATAGGAGTTACTACTAAAATGTACAATTCCCTGTTCACAATTGATAGGACATTAAAATGCATAGAGAATACTGGCTGCCCTACCATACTCCACACGGAGGCAAAACAAAAACAAGGGGGGGGGGGGGGGTAAGGTTTATTACCATCAACTGAGTAAATCCCCAATTATTCAACAAATCATGCATGAAAAAATCCATTTCACCAAACTTTTTGATCTCAGCCAAATATCCAAATCCCTTACCCTAATCCTAGGCTCTACCCCCTTCCACGTCAACCCTCCCCTAACATCACCATACATACGCTACATATCCTGGTTTTGCTTCCCTACTGCCAGGATTAGAACCAAATTAATATCAAATGGCACTATTTATCAATAATTAAAGGGTATTACTCTCACACAAAAGCTGTCACTCTGTACCCTGTGCAATGCACCATGCAGCTTGTATGAACACTATAATTGTAGCAGTGTACGCTATCTACACACACAAGGGCTAGATTTGCTGATAACTTTCTGACTAGCATGAGACAAAGGAAATACAATCTGAATTCCTGTTGCAATGCAACACTAGACTGACACGTACAACACATTGTGTAAATCCATGTTTTTAATTAGTTGCTTGTTCATTGTATGATATCTGCTTTCACATCAAAGACTGCTGTCTCTACACTAGCTGATAAACGCACTTGGTAAAATATCATTGTTGTCAAAGAACTGCACGATCTGAGATTAAACAGAGGGTTGTATACTGTCTTGTCACATCATGTATAGTTAATGAGGTGGCCACTGCTGGGAACTGCTTTGCTTCAAATTTACAATGAACATGTATATAATTCTATCAGTATTTCACTACATGTATTTCACTGCCTTATTGGCCAAGGTTGAAAAGTCAGCTGTCTATTGCAGAGTTCTCCTTTATAATATGATGCCACTCAGATAAGAAAACAAAAAATATTAGTACCTGCACCACTGTACTGTATAAAGCTGTGGTAGGTTGAAAGCCTTCAAGAAGAACACTTATGGAAACTTGCATTTCATGATACAGCAGTTTTTACTTTTATCTTGTAACCATAATCTGAGAAATTAATGGTAGTATAAAAATGATATCACAGTCAACTTTGTATAGTGAGGCATACAGTACAGTCTTCAGCTGTACATTATACAGTCAGGATAGATGTACTGTATACGAAATTCTTCAGGAGTTCACATTGGGTAAACAACAAATTTTATGCATCGTTGTCTAATATACAACACCTGACATGTAAACACACACACACAAACACAAAAATCTTACTGAATCAATGACCTCAACATGCTTCAACATACAAATGATTGCACTGTACGTGCTAAAACATTCAGTCCTGCTGGAATATCATCTGCATCAATTTGGTATTCTAATATCTTCAACATACCACTAACGTACAGTATAAGTTAATCAATGAATATTACCGGTAATTTCAAGCAATTTCACTCGAAACTACAATGTCTACTCTAGTCAGCACTACGAAGAAACCACCAGGTCATCATGCTGAAAGTGCAAGTATGTAGATCTATGTCAAACATCATTAAACGAGGAGTGTTGAAGACATTAATTGTGGGCATGTTGTAAAATTAAACATAAAACAACAGATACACATACAATTTTGTACATTGTACATACACGTACATATTGTGTAGTACAGGCAAACACACAGACTTTGAGGATGAGACTATTGTAATTTGTATTCCAGTATCAATTTTAGAACTCCCTCATGATATCATAAATCCTGCAAATGATTCTACATTCCATTTGAAACATAATCAATGCTTTACTGGGTGATATTATAAGAATTTGGACTTCTCTCGAAAATGAAAGGGCTCTTGAACCTCATGACATTTGTTGGCTGATATCCAAGACATCAAAGCAATGCAAAAAATAAGCGAAAGTTTGAGAAAAGTGGTACAAAATGCAGGAAGTTACAACACTTTGAGTGCTCTATCATTAATACAGCATCATGTGAGCTCTCAAAATAGTGGGCTATTTCACATGACTGTGATGCTTTCCTGTACATTCTCAGTTGCCATGACTACTAAGATCACAAAATCATTCTCCTTTTATTAATAAATCAAATTCCTTCAGTTGTGCAAGATAAATGTACAAGACAAAAATCTTCTTCTTCTTCAGGGTTAGTGTCCAAAACTCCTATGCAGGGGCCAATTGGACAGGTACTGGAGAAATAATAAAAAATATTGTTTTAAGGGTGGTGACTTGGCTCAGTTGGTAGTACCTCTGCCTCCCAATCCAAATGGCTCAAGTTTGTTTCCCCGAGTCCGGCTGAGTACCTTGATATTGTGTGTTTTCATACATTGTACCCTCCCCTATCACTGGTAGGGTATGAGGCAAACACTCTGTCCCTAAGAGTGGACATTTTAAAATGGATGTCCGGAGTGTGAGCCACTTTTGACACAACTTTACAAGCACAGAAAAGAACCCACTTTACTCATTCATTATGACGAGCAGGTTGCTACTGCTAACAATGGTTCACACTACCTGTACCCGCACAAAATCATCTTATCTTTGTGATAGGCTTGCATAGCTCTTTAGAAGATCAATAAAGAAGAAGCTACAACTCGTAAGATTCCTGACAAATTTTCCGTTGTATGATAAATACAGCATCTCTCACAATCTAAAATTACAAAGGAAACTAAATGCTTCAGACTAAGTAGATCTACTTACTGTTCAACTTCCAAGGGAGAGAGAGAGATGTACAGTTGTAATATTATGTGCTGCTATTTACTGACTTTAGTAGATGGTCCTCAGAATACAGAACTGACTGGTCAGTGGTATACGCAAGGCATTAATACTCACAGTCACAAGAACATCACAATTTCTTCATATAGTGGGCCATTACAAACATATCACTTATCAATCAGATCATTAATATCTCTACATTCATGACTTTTTCCATATTTGTCATATTTCACAAAAACTTTATTTGACAATGTCTTGATTTGTGTGTTATTTTGTTGTTGTTGTTTTTATCACATACATGTATTATAAAGGCCAAAGGAAGTGATGGCCAGGCCAGATGGATTTGGTATGATTCGACTACATTCAACAAGGTGGAATTTCCTTTTTGGGACAGCCTCCATTGCTCCAACTGCAACTGATGATAATTGTGCATGAATACAAGCAAACCCTAATCATAACTAACTGTACTAGTCTGTAGATATTGACTTCATCATATCAAACAATACTGCAATGAACAATATGTTTATTTTGTTTTCACTTTGAGTGGCTGTCCCAAAACCTGCCATCAAAGTTCGACTTTTAAATTAATTTACTGCTTGTTTTGTCAGTCAGATACCAAAAAGGGAACCTTAATTTCAGGCCTTTTAGACCGCTAGTGGCTTTCTAACTTATGAGCTAAATGAAGCAACAAAAGATAATTCGTAATTGTAACACTGCACTGTCAACTGAGTTTTTGAAGTGGGATCATGAGCACAGATACGTGGAGAGGCCAACACTGAAAAAAAAAGGTACAGAAAGAACGTAGGTCAGGGATCTCAGGTGAGAACTGAGAGCGAAGGGAATGCGTGCTTACCACCGATGGAGTTCGGCCCGAGATTTGTTCGCTTAGTCGCCATGCCTGTGTCGGATTCTCCTTCCAAAGGTCTCTTCCTAGAGTCACAAGCGTCACCGTTTAGACCGTTAATATCGAGGATTGGCGTGATAGAATGGATAGACGGAACTACTGAATGAGAAGCTGGTTGTGTTCCTGGGCCCGTCACGAATTCGGCTGTCGCCATTTTTGCTAGGCCCAACAGGCTGAAGGGATTTCACGGGTACTAACCACCTTCCCCACGAACCCCCGTAGTTATCCGCTTCTGTGGTGCGCCAAACGAAGAAACTCGAGCTCGGACAGTACCGTGGGCACCGTAGTCAGATGGTTGGAGGAGTGGAGAAGTCAGTCACATAAACAGCTGCCTTGACTTTGGCCCGACTCTGTGAAACAGAAACTAAACACCGTGCGTCCTCAGATGTATACAACGCGACACTAAGTCCAAATAAGCTCAATCGGTAGACAGAAATTGGAGTGCGCCGAACCATTCAGGAACTTGGAATGAATTGATGGCCTCCACCGCGACTTAGCACCGAAAAGCCACTGAACCTGAAATTGTTTCTCCCTACTGCATGCGTCAGCCAGCTAGCCAGAGCTTCGCCGACGGCTTTGACTCGGTTCTTCACGAGCGAGCGCAAGCAAAGCCCGAAGCACAGTTAGCTCTCCCTCCCTCTCTCGCCAAAAGAAGGCGTGCGCATGCTACCAAGCTTTTGTGGTATTCACATAGCGTGTGTGTTGTAAACGCACGACGTAGTCGTCACGGCTTTACTGCTGTAGTAGTATGTCAGTGCGAGATGTATGCACTCGACTGTGCACACAGGAGTTTCACAATTTGAATGCTAAAGCTGTTGTGATGATGCTGCTTTGAAAGTTGCAAAAATGCTCTCATGATAAAAAGATGAACTCAGTTTGTTGTTCTTGGTTGTTGCTGTAGTTTTTTTTTTTCCGGGGGTGGGTGGGTGGGGGGGGGGGGGGGGGGGGGGTAAACTTTCGTAGCAAAATGCTGTCGGCACGCTGAATTGTTTTTAATTAATTCAACATTGTAATGATATTGCAGTTTATTTCTATACTTGTCGTTTGTTCGAGTGATTATTTTTTTTTGTCATAATAAAAGAAGATACAGTAATACATGTATCATAGTTCAAGGAAATCTGAGAATGTATGTTGCAAACTTCTTCGTTCAACACCCTTAAACAGAGGATGATACCATCATGGTGAAAGTGGGGTAATTTTTTTTTAAATAAAAAAACAACACTATACACTATTGTCATATTCCCGCTTTACCATGTTTGTTGCATATTTTGATGCAGTTTGAGGTTAATCAATTGGACAACTAATGAATATTGATGGTTACTGTGTTGCTCATGATCGCCATCATGAATGTGAATTTTCTCTCTTTCAGCGTTTGAATTTCGAATTTGTGCTAGGACCTGGATTAGCTCTCATTGTTGAGCATGCGCTGCGTGGCGACTCTTCCTCGCATGGTTATTTCAAAATGACATTATGCGTGGCTGCAGAAGCCATAGAAGTGCCTTTTCTCGCACAGAAATGCACATTTCCAAACGTCTGACAAAATCAAGCAGCGTGTGTTTGCAAGGCGACATCATGATAATAGTTTTGCCAAAAATCAAAGGCTTTGTAAAAAAAAAAAAAAAAAAATCGTCGTTTTCAAAGCATCATTGGGGGTCTTCAAATGAAATGAGGTATTGATTAAATCAAAACATAATGATTATGATGCCGAATGTGGTAAGCATGCAGCTGTCAAACAGTAAATTTCAGTCGGTATCAGCACTGTACATTCAAAATATGAATAAAGGGCAGTATTTTAAACTGGTACATGTATTACTGTATAAAGTAGAACAATATTTGTTTAATTTGGACACTGACAAACACGCACTCGCTCCAACGTCATATATTACACACTAAAATAAAATTATTTCACTCACTAAGGAAAGAAATGGAAATACGATAATAGCTCATCTGGTGCGGTCTTCTTATAATAAATCCTTTTGTACTGTGCTGAGTTGTAACTTCAGTTGATGGAGCGAACTCCCGTTGATGGAGCGTTACTGACCATAGCAGTTATATTCCAAACTTTATGGCACACATAATTATTCTCTCCTTCGTCTTGAAATCTTTCAAATACATACCCGAAGCACATGACTGCATGTGCACCTATTAGTGAAATTAAAACAGTGTAAAAAGCAAACAGGAACAAACAACAACAACAACGAAACCCGTGAATTGTTTAGTGATTCTTTCATTTCTTTCTGTTTGTCATCATCTCACTTCTGCATGCTGCAACTGGAGGCGGTGGTCAACGCACATGCTTTAGTACAACACGAAAGTGGCTGCGCCTGCAACATTGCATGGCAAAAAAAAAAAAGAGGAGAAAAATAACAACAACATATCACAAAATGGGATATCAGGATCTCTTGTGTTCGGTTACTAAAGCCAGATTCAGACTGGCAGAAATAACCATAGATACAAAAGCTAAGCCTTGCCTGATTTTCTATTGGAATCTTCTAAACTGACCAATGTGTGACTCACCGCGGAAGGAATTCACGTTGGTTCGATGCAAGACGCCACGAAGCGTGCCGGCATAGAGGGGGCGCTATTCTATTTCCATATAGTGGCAAAGAGAAATCTCGTGTTTCAGGGGAGTTAGCACACAGAAATATACATCAGTATAGTTCTGTGGGTTAGTGTTTAATATTAGTTTCATATTTTGGATAAAACAAAAAAATATCCTCGTGTGATTGGTAAAAAGAGCTCCACGTGATTGGACCTATAGATATTTTCAGCCATTGGCATGTTTGACACTCCATGAAGTACTATTTGCAAAATGACATCACTTCTATGACGACATTTTGCAAATAGGCCTAGTATACTATATGCAAAATGATGTCACAAAGCAATTCTGAAATTGTGCGCATTTGAACCGTCACTCTGTGAAATGTAACATTTTCAAACTAGAAAAGCACTCTGAGAGCGCAGATCTCCGCCAAACATGTTTTGTTAACCACTGATCTTGTTCTTCCATAGAGATCAGTGATTTCCACTCATACATGCATCATACATGCCGAAAATAGCCCACTTTCCCATTGCTACGTCATCAACTCTCAGCTCCGCGGCGCGCCTTGCCCTAGCAGAAACTAGAGCACGCACTTTGGTGCGCGTATGAAAACCTCAAAAATGCGCAGCTTGAACTCCCAAGTTCGTTGACCCTACCTGCCAAAATGTTGAAAATCCTTCATAATAAGAATCATAAAATCCATAAAAATTTCCGGATCACTACCAAAATTCAATCATCTGTTCCTCATGTCATTCTCAACCTTCCCGCAAGTTTCATCCAAATCTGTTGACAACTTTTTGAGTTATTTTGCACACGGACAAACCAACGCCAAAGAAAACATAACCTCCCCCCTTAGCGGAGGTAACAAAACAATATTGTGACATCACACAGCAATGCTGATATCGCGCAGTGCGCCGTACCGTCTCTTTGTGAAATGTAACAATTTCTAATCAAACAATTGTGACGCCACAAGGCAATTTTGACATTGCGCACTGCTCGTATCGTCACTCTGTGAAATGTATTATTAATTTCTTACAAAACAATTGTGACGTCATAAAGCAATTCTCCGTCACTCTGTGAAATGTAACATCGTGCGCTGGTCAGTGTAGGGTCCCTGGCCTTCACAACATCGCTTCCACCACACGACGTCTCGCCTCGCATATTTCCCATTTCCCCTTCTTTTGTTTAAAATTTTGACCCAAAATATGAAACAAATATACTTTGCCTAATTTCGAGTTTCTTGTTAAAATCATAAGCCTCGGTGCCTCCAAAAGAATTACTAGGGAGCTTTCGATTGAGGACGCAATGAGATCTGCGACGTAAATTGTGCGTGTCGTGTGCAAATTTCAGCCGTTGGCATAGTTACAAGCTTGAAGTCCTGCGTCCATCTCTAATCTACTTCGGTAGTAGGCCAAAATAACGTCGTTCTAGAATCACGGACGTAAGCCACTTGGTAACTAAGGGAGTTAGCCAATCAGAGACAGACGGACCTTATTTGGCAAGTCCCCGTTTATGAATGGAACCCCTGCCCGCCCGCCTATTTTGCACACTTCACAGCTAGCTAAACAGCAGCAAACGATTTAACCATTTCTGTATCGCTTGTAATGCCGCTAGCTAGCGCCCTTGTACAGTATCAGTGTACGCGCCTCGCGGAGTAGTAGGCTGTGATCAATTCAATTCAATTCAATTCAATTCAAAGTTTATTTCATTTTTCGACAAAACATATGTTTCACTTCTTTTGATAACAGAGAATAAGGTCAATAGAACATAGTGAAATGAAAAGACTGTACAATAATTGAGGACCTATAGTAATCATACATTGTATAGTAAAAAAGAAACAGAAGTGATCGAAGTGAATGATACCGTTGCTTAAAGTGCGAAAAATGGAGGGACCCACTAAAAAGACAGAGCTTGTAGTGTGTGGGCCCCTCTTGTAGTGTGTGGGCCCCTGCATCGGGGCCAGGGTGGGGGCTGCTGCACTGTACCCCCCCCCCCCCCCCCGTGTGGGAGGACTGCAGCGTTGCATAACATTCTTGGAGGGACCGATATGGATTCTGAAAACAACGACGCCATTTCGGTAAGTTTAAACTAGAATCTAGACTATAATAACTATTAGTACCTGTATTAGTGATACTGTCTAGTAATAGATAAATCAACATCTATCTAACGTTAAATTGACAGATCTAACGACCAACGTTAGCTATTTTTAACATGTTGTTAACAAAGCTAGACTTAGAATCTAGACTCTAAATAACGTTAAGTCTAACGTTAAAAAAAATTAGGAGGTTGATCTGACAAGACTTCACAAGAATCTCTCTAACAAATAGGCCTAACGGTTAGGCCTAACGTTAGATCTAGAAATGAACTAGAACTAGGGTCTACTGATCTTTCTTTCTAACACGGTCACGGGTACTTCTATTACACTTTACAGGTTAATAACTGGTTAGAATTAGATCTAGCCTACCTATACTATTCTAACAACGTTAATAATCTAACGTTGTTAGGCCTAACGTTAACACGTAACTTTAGTCCTAACGTTAGATCTAACGTTAGATGTTCCAAGACTAACATGTCAGACCTCCTTGTCTAGACCTAGGCCTAGTTAGATCTAACGTCACTCACTACTGTAGCCAGATCTAACGTGAGAGTCGTTAGATCTGGTTAGGGCCTAGGTGGTCTATTGTACTTGTAGTTGTACAAGTAGTTGTACTTGTAGTAGCCTACAGCTAGTACCTTTTCTACAGGTGTAGACTCTACGCACACCTAACGTTAGAATCTGTTTAACAAGGTTAGATCTAACGTGTCACTTAGGGCCTAGTGTTTTGCAACCCTAGCTAGATGATTATGAAAGACACGATTTAGGATAGATTCTAACGTTATAGGTCTAGGCCCTATAGCTAGCCAAGGAAGTAACATTGGCTCTACGTCCATGTGTACCGTTAAGTCGTTAGACATCTACATGTAAACGTTAAAGTTAACGTTGGTTATCAGGCCTAACGTAGGCCTTTGATGTCAAGATCTTGGCGTTAAGAACAGCACCGTAACACTAACAGTCACACTGACACTACAGTTAGACCGTAACATTAAACCTCCTAACATTGAGTTAGATCTAACGTTAGGAGGTCTAAGTTAACGTTAGAAACAGGCTCTTAACGTTAACATTAGATCTAACGTTAATGTTTTAATCTGATCATGTTTATGAAGTGGTTGTAAACATGCATGTGTTTAGATTAAAAGGGATCGTACAGTTTTGATGGAGACCTAATTTCAGGTTTCTAACATTTTTGGTGAGATAATGAGAAACCTCTTATGAAATATGAAAGAGCATATAATTCTATGAGGAATTAAACGTTTATTTGATGAAAATTGGTTTTGAAATGGCTGAGATCCAAAAAAAAAAAAAAAGCGATTCTAATGGAGTGTGGGACCCACACTTTGTTACGATTGCTTTGTTTTATCTAACTTTTGGATGTTTCAGTCATTCTTGACCGAAAGATCGGTCTGTATCTGTCCGTCGGGGAATGTTCCGCGGAGACTGCGTCTGGCTTCACGGATCCCCTGGGGACAGCGTTAATGGCAAAATATAAAAGAGTCCTCCGGACAGACGGATCTTTCTGTCTACAGTCATTCCAAACCCGATTTTCATCAAATAAACTTTGAATTCTTCTTAAAATGGTATGCTCTGTACCGTACTATATAATAAGTTTTTTCTTGGTATCTCGCAAAAAGTTAAAAGCCCAATTCTCATCTCCACCAATACTGTAGTAGTGTATCATTCCTTTATATAATCCATATAGATCTAGTAATCATAAATCCTTATTGCAATGCAATAGCATTAACTCACGAACCTTCTGTAAAATGCAAAATCACTAACTAACTTCTGCTTCTAATACATAGAAATACGAGACTGTGAAGACAGAGTCTGAAAAATACCAGTGGTGTTAGGTAGTGATTGTTTTAGCAAGAAAAGAGTGGTGCTAGTGTATTGTTCCCTTCAGCTAGCTACGTCGGTGATTCTAGAACGACCTTATATTGACCTACTTAACGTAGTAGATTCGAGATGGACGCAGGACTTCAAGCTTTTTTGCACACGACACACAGAATTTACGTCGCAGATCTCACTCCGTCCTCAATCGAAAGCTCCTTTTTAACCTTTTTGAATCACCGACGCAGGTGAAGCGAACAATGGCGTTGATGACGTGATACGCAATTTTGACAATAGCAGCGCGCTCACACCACTCGAAACTACGCGTGAGAAAGTTCACTTGAGGCGGGGTTTCACTGACTGCATGCATAAATTATTGACGTCAGCCATACATTCCCCAATCATGATGAAGCAAAATACGCCCCACGCCCATTTGTACCTGGGACAGCCCACTCGGCTGAGCTGCTCCGTTGCAGATTTTCGAAAGCGCTTTTTAGGGTCAACGGAGTGATGGACGCGGACAGTCCGCGTGGGTTGCTTTGTGCGTCCCAGATTTCACTGCGTCCTCAATCGAAAGCTCCCTATTCACTGAGGGGCGCAGCCCCTCAGTGAATAATTCTTTCGGGAGTCATATCTGCCCATAGTTTTAACGAGAAACTCTCAAGGCAAAGTACATTTGTATATCATTATGCTCATTACATAATTGTCAGTGGATCAACGGTTTCTCACTTTTCTTTGTAACCTTTAAAAAAAAATTAAACTTAATTGCTTGCAGAAAGCGGAAGTGCTACGTGCTAAATGTGACAGCAGCAGTTTGACCACAGTTTTTTTAGTCACAATGAGTAGGCCTATATTTTCAAGTTAGCTTACACTGTGTTCAAGTAATGTGAAATGCTCCATTATGATTATTGCTATTATGATATTCTATATGATTTTCCTTTCAACATGCATATTCCCATATCAAACTGACTAAAGTTGAAGCACGTGTCAAAGGATTATGCCTACATATTTCATTGGCACTGCATGGGCAACTGCTGTCGAGAAATGATTACTTAATGAACAGTAACTTATTGGGCCAATGATGACTGATTATGTTTGAATCATGCTCAAATATTTCACACAAACATTTTTCACCTTCACCAAGCATGGGGGGGGGGGTGCTTGGTTTTTTTTTAAATAAATAAAATAACTATTGTACTAAAAAGAAAAAAGTGAGCACTGGGCGGCACCCCTTTAAATTTGTGGTGTGTGTGTGTGTGTGTGTGTATGTGTGTGTGTGTGTGTGTGTGTATGTGTGTGTTTTATCACACAATTACCTTCTTTTTTTTTTAATCAGCTGATGAAACCCGGAAGTGGTATGAGAATATTCCTGTTATGGAAGTGGCACCAGAAGTATAAACTGGCCTGCGTCTCCCCCCTCCCCCCCCCCCCCCCCCCCCCCCCTTTACTGAATTCCTGGCCGGTGGGTCTACTGCCCCTGACAAGAATCACTTGAGAGCATACAGTTGACTTAGAGGAAACCCAGGGAGGTGGAAATTCCACCTCCCTGCCCAAACCCAAGAGAAATGTGGATTGAGTGAGCAGCAACATTAGTACAACACATCAGTGAAAGTTCTAGGAAAATCGGACAACACATGTCCACGTCATGACATCATAGCCTCTAGTAGCAGGGGCGGATCCAGGAATTCCGTAAAGAGGGGGCGCGTTTACATAATTAAAGGGGGGCGCACGCACCCCTCCCCCATTTTTTTCTTTTTATTTCTTTTGTTTCAACAAAAAATAAAGGGGGGGGGGGGCATGCGCCGGTTGCGGTCCTCCCTGGATCCGCCCCTGAGTAGTCTCCTCAGCCAGTGGTTTCAATAGCAAAACTGTAGAAATTAATAACTTCTGCATCGATTGTCCAATTTTCCTCAATCACTGATGTGTTCTACTAATGTTGCTGCTTTCACTCAATCCACATTTCTCTTTGGGTTTGGGTTTCCTTTAAAATAGGCCAAACAACAATTTTCCATAAACAGGATCTTCGAATTACATGTAGGGCCTACAAGTGTATATTTAAATGACAAGTTGCGCTCGTCGTTTATCGCATGTGTAAATCGATACATTCCACATCATCTAGTTCTCTTTGATAGAATATAAAACCCATAACTTCAATTTGTGATAGAATTGTTTGTCAACGTGTAACGTAAAGAGAGAGAGAGAGAGAGAGAGAGAGAGAGAGAAGTTTGCAATATAACAATTTAGTTGCATCAAAGTGTTGTTTGGGTTCCTGCAGAGATACTGATGCAAACAGTGTTCCAAGGATGCAGCTCATCATTCCAACATGAAAGAAAAGCAATGACGTGTAGGACCTATATAGGGAATACTATGCGTCTGAGACGGAAACTATTTGTGACATCCGCATCATTCCTATAAGTATTAAAAGGCAATATTTGATATTCTACCGATTCAGGAATTCTAAGGGGCGCCGCTACAGAATTAAAGGGGGTGCAAGAGCCCCTCCCCCATTTTTTCTTTTTATTTCTTTTGTGTTAACATGAAATTGGGGAGGGGGTGGTGCGCTCCCCTTGGATCCGCCACTGTTACTAGCCGTTCCTACTCGCCAGATCTCATAGGTCGTGCTGGCCTGTTTCTACGCTCGAAGGTGTAGGAAAAGGAGATTACAAGTATTCATATGTCATGCCGTTTTTCTAGCGAATATACTGTTTTATACTTTGATTCAAATGTGCGCCGTGTAGACAAGGCAGCGAGTATAAAACCTCTGAATGTAGAGCACTCCACCGCTCAGCAATTCGTGAGATATCGTGAACAGTGTTTATGTCAAAGCATGGACCTATATATAGGTCCATGGTCAAACCATGGAGGTAAAACCTACCTCCATGGTCAAACAAGGAGTTGTAACTCCGTGGTCAAAGAGATTTTTCTCCTCCCCGCCACTGTAGGGAAAATCTCTTTGGGTTATGTATAAACTTTGCCCAGTCGTTTCTTGTAATTTGTCGGAAGTATTACATTATATCAACATCTGCTTCGAAATTGAAAAATTAACCCTGTTTTTCAGATTGTTTGGAGGCTTAAAATATATAGGAAAATCGTTGATGTTCAGGTTTTATTTTCTTGCCGTTGTCTCTTGCAAGCATTGTAAAAAAGACCAGCTTGATAAACGTCTAACCGTGTCACGTGATATAAACAAGTTTTGTTCAAAACACGAACAGACACAACATTAACACCGCACCCTCGTAGCATGCCGAATGTGACGGAGACGGTCATCTCAAACAGCGTTTACGAATTGAAGTTCTTGTTATTGTGGTGAGTAATTATTGCAGCGGTAGGTTGTGTTTGTGGCATAACTTGTAAACTACCTTAGAAATAGTAATGTCTAATGAAATACACGTAATATTTTATGGTCTATGACTGATGCGTCGCGTAGTGCAAAGCAAATACTGAGTGTAACTGCGTGGGTTGTTGAACGAGTTCCGAATGCAATGTGCGGTGTCCACCTTGATCACTGTAGTGTTCTGTTGCATGCGTGCTGTGCCTGTCTGAGCTGTGTGGATATCACTCTTGAGTTGCATCGCCCGATACATAAAAGTAAATTAAATTTGTTAATCAATGACACCGTTACTAAGCAAAAAGGATGTTCTGACGCCTTCTATAGCAGCCTCGAGCAGCAGCTCAGTATAGAGACTAAACAGACAAAAGATAAATGGAGCTAGGACTGCACATCAGTTCGGGAAACCCACTCACAAGGGGGGCCCCTCCTTATAAGTACCCGTCCCCCTTATAAGTAACCCCGTCCCCCTTATAAGTAACCCCCGGGGCACCCCTTATAAGGAGTCTCCACGTTTTTTTGCAATGCAACGCAAAAATGAAAGGACTGCAGCAATTCGCTTGATTATGTCCATAAAGCTTCACAAGTTTCCTAGTTACTCACGAAATTTGAGCAAAATCGGTTTGAGGCATCATATCTAAAATCATGGATTTAAATGCGATGTCAAACGACCCATGCGAATGCTGAAATGCGAGCGATTACTGGCGTGAGTGTCGCCAGGCGTGGCGGCGCGGCAATGCTTGAGTGCAGACGTGGCGACTGAGTACGGAGACTTTCGTACTCAGTCGCCACGTCTGCACTCAAGCATTGCCGCGCCGCCGCGCCTGGCGACACTCGCGCCAGTAATCGCTCGCATTTCAGCATTCGCATGGGTCGTTTGACATTGCATTTAAATCCATGATTTTAGATATGATGCCTCAAACCGATTTTGCTCAAATTCTGTGAGTAACTAGGAAACTTGTGAAGCTTTATGGACATAATCAAGCGAATTGCCGCAGTCCTTTCATTTTCGCGTTGCATTGCAAAAAAGCGTGGAGACTCCTTATAAGGGGTGCCCCGGGGGTTACTTATAAGGGGGACGGGTTACTTATAAGGAGGGGCCCCCCTTGTGAGTGGGTTTCCCGAACTGACATGGTCTGAGTTAGGAGATCAGCTCAGCTCAGATCAGATCAGATCAGGCTCTTAAACCACCTATTTTTACACTTCAGGGGGTGGTTTCAGAGCATGCTATACAGTTGACCGAAAGATCGGTCTGTATCTGTCCGTCGGGGAATGTTCCGCAGAGACTGCGTCTGGCTTCACAGATCCCCTTAAGGAGGACAGCGTTAATGGCAAAATATAAAAGAGTCCTCCGGACAGACGGATCTTTCTGTGTAGCTATAGATCTACAGCAACCTTAGGCTTTGCTGCAGTATAATTTGATAATTGCTAGGGGGTTCAAGGAAGCCGCTTTTCATGGCTTTTAGCCGACCTGGAAGTTATCGCTGAAGGTCATCTCTTGCTAACAATAACATAAACAACCCAGCCGTCGCGACCAATCCCCTCTGAAGAAAGCCACGCAACTTGCACACTTTCGTGCAAAAGCCCGCGCCATGTCAAAGGCTCCAACCCCAAGCACCTTCTGATCTGGAGATTCTCCCACCTGAAACCCCTAGCGAACGGGAGACTCCAACTTGATGTGCGCGAAGCACACATCACGAGCGCGAATAGCAAAGTTCCTTGTAGCCCGACCAGACGCTGTAATTACGCCGTGCGAATACAGTTGCGACGTACCTACGTACAGCGACTGGGCTGTGTATAGTTAAGTTCCTTGCAGCTGGGATCCAGGGCCCACTTTAAGGGCCCTGGAAGCTCTAGGGTTCTAGTAGCCCCGGAGACCGCGCCACCAGGCGCGGTCCTGGCGGCTTCCCCCCAGTTTCGCTAATGTGAGAGCTCCCCTATTCTGTGTGCTTGTGCGAGTGATTGTGAATTCTGTGAACATCGGTGAGCTGCTTATAAGACATCATTTTGTGCATCACAAGCAATGAAATGCCTCAAACAGTCGCCGATGATAGTCATTTAGGTTTCATCGACCCATGTAAGTATTCCTAGTAGTTTCTGTTGAAAATTTAAGGAAATATAGCGCCGCAAAGGCACCCGTTTGTTCAACATGAAGATCTGAAATGGGAGCACGGCGCAGCCGCCACACTGCGTGTGGCGGCTGTCGCAGTTAGGGTTCTAGATGCTCTCTCGTGCTATCTAAGGCTTATTTTTCAACATACGATGACACTAAGTAAGAAATCATTTCAAGTGGGAGACATGGACCCAGGGCAGGAGAAATCTCAAGCGGGAGAATGGGAGATTTTGCAAAAATGGGCTTTCGGCGGGAGATCTCCCGTCGAAGGTGGGAGAGTTGGAGTCTCTGCCATGTATCAGAGGGGAGGAACCAGTTGGGTCTGCTAGGGTTGACCTCAGGCGCAGGGTGCTGTAACTCGCTGGTGCGGTTATGCAAGGGTCTGCTTTTGGCGAGCAGTATAAACAGACAAGAGGCAGCTTTTTCAGAGCGGGCTTTCGAACCTCCTCGAGGAGACTCTGAAACCTGCTCGCAGTATACATGGGGTAATAGATGTAAATTTTGTATCCCTGCCCCGCTTCAAATGGTGTCATGTAATTGTAGGTCGTTCCGTATCGCACATGTTTCCTTTGTTACCAATTGGTTTTGAAGTATATTCCATGGGTTTAGGGAAAGACTTCCCCTCCTTAATAATAATATGTCCCACCCACCCCCTCACTTTGGTGACAGTATTAGAGTGCACAGTGTACATGTACAACACTTAATTGTAATTGCCTTTCCTAACAAATCCAAGAAATGGTACAAACCCATACATAGTCAACTTCACCAACAATACATGCACTAAAGCCTGGTAAGCGTATAAGTCCTACTGTCTTAATTTTGTGTATGAAGTTTATTTCACACTCAACAAATAGAAACCCTATTTGATTGCCAGTCTTAAATATTCTGGGTACTGCTGTCTTCCACAAAAATGTGATTAACTACATATTATTTTTTCTTACACTTGAGAGAGATAGAAAGGGTGCGTAGGCTGAGGTAAGCTTGAGTTTGCACTGCATTTCTCAGTGTGTACTCTTTGTCATGATGGGGAGCTTTAGATTTGCAATGCAGGCATTTAGACAATGATTCACATTGGCTTTTCTCTCTCCCTGTGTCATGTTTTAAAGTAGCTTTAGATTTAATACATGGAGACAAAACCTCTACAAAGTAAAATGGTGTCCCGATCATTGCATCATGTAGCTCTCTGTGTAATGAATTGAGTGAATGCAAAAATAGCCCGAAACAACCGTGAAAATTCAGGCAATGTGAGATTGATTTTGATAAGCAGTTTTGTGCATGTGCAGAACAGGTTTTTTGTTTTTTGTTTCCTCTAAATGTCTGCATCGTGAAAATCAAAGCTCCCTAGTTAGGCTTATTTTGTTTTTGTTTTGTTTTGTTTTTGTTTGTTTTTTTTGGTCGTTGGAGTTCTTGTGTGTCTGTTCATGTGATTATGATGTTAATTGTGCAGGCCCAACCGCACTTATGATGGGATTCCGTAGGAGCGAATATCGGCGCCGCTTCAAAGAGCCGTCATGGGAGGACCACCGGGAACGCTACAGGGAAAATGTCTCATACAGGGCCTACCGTCGGCAGTTGGAGCACCACCACAACTTTGTGGAGTGGGACTGGGACACGGAGAGTGAGGAGGGCAGGCAGGTGGGCATCGCCAGGTCTCGCCGTGCTGCTGCAAAGAAGGAGAGGACCAGGACTGGCGGTAACGACAGAGAGGATGTCGGAGGGAGGGCGATTGCGGCAAGGGGTCTCTCCAGTCGCGAAGTGCAGATGCCAGACTTGGAGACAGCCGAGCATGGGAAAGGGAGTGACCAGGGAGGGGAAGGTAAAGAATCTCCTGCCTGTTGATTGTTGATGGAATTGCTGAGTTGAAAATTTGCAATATATGCAATGACTCAACATTGTAGATCTAGAAAGGATGAAGCGATTGAGCACAATGCAGAATTCCATTTGATGATGTTTTCTTTTAGCATCCCCAAGTTACATGTTTGTTGCATATATGACAATGATGTGACTCAGTTCAAGATGTAAGTCGGGGGGGGGGGGGGGGGTGAACCACGATGCTCTTACACACTGTGTAAAGGAGAAATGAATTCCTTCATTCAAATCTAAAAACAATTTCAAGAAAATGCTGGTTCTTCTGTAGAGTATGACTGTCTGAGCAATAGATAATATGAGTGCTATGTGAACCGCAAAAACTCCTGTGGCAAAACAGAGTTGCTGTATGTGCTGAGGACACAAATTTCCGATGACACGCAATCCTCAGCTCTTTATATTTATCTCAATTTGCCTGTAGTTTCTGTGTCATATTATCTCTTTTCCACTGTCTGATGAAAACAATGATATCTGTGACGTCTGCCATCCATCACTGTAATCATGATTAAAGTTTTAAGCAGAATGTTCGCATGCATGATCTATGCTAACCAAACTATGAAGTTGATAACATTTGTGCAGTTGTAAACAATTCCCACTGTCCTTCATTGTATTTGTAGGTAGAATCATAGTCGGCCATCCTGAAGTAGCAACCAGGCAAAAACCCAGGCCTATATCGGCACCAGAGAGAGGTCAAAAGGCAGAGATTGGGAGGCCGCCAATGCTGGCTTATGGTTGGGCAGATTCCAAGCGAGATGTTGGTGGCAAGAAGACATTCAACATCAGAGCATCAGCACATGGAGATGTGAGTTTTCAGCCAATTCATGATTCATTTGTCTGCTTGTTGATTACTGTAAAAGTGGAAATTTTCATGGTGTTGAAATTTTCACGCATTTCACGCAACCAGAACCTAGCGCGAAAATGAAAGCATGCGGAAGTTTTTGCTTGTCATGTGTTCCAGTGGTTGATGTCTTGATTCCGCGAAATTAAAAACACGCGAAACTCTTCTTACCCTGCCGAGCGTGAATAATTAGTCCCGTGAAAATATCCACTTTTACAGTAGATGATGAGACTTTATTGAGCAGAATCTGTTCTCACTTTCCTTGATTCATATCAGACTTTATTTGCATGATGTGACTTCTGTTTACCACTGTGTCATCTGGACTTAAGCCAGAGCAGTGAGATGGTTCAGTCAGTAGCGTGTCTGGCTTGCAATCAAATGGGTCAGGTTTGAGCCCCATTGGCCCGTATTCATGAAGGTGGTTTTAGGCAAAATCATGGTCTAAATCTAGTCCACGGACCAAAACAGGTGTGAAAAAGGCATACTTTTACACACGCGCAGTCATCAGTGGACGTCTGTTGGATCTGTCCAGCGCATTTACACATAAGAAATTTGCATAAACCATGGACTAAATTTCAACCACCTTCGTGAATACAGGCCACTGAGTCTTGCTGAATGTTGTGTAATCATGCCTTCCCCTCTAGTAAGGGGGGGGGGGGGGGGAAATGTCCCTCAGAGAGAACATTATATGGAGGACCAGTCACCTGTGTATGTAGGAGTTGTGTCTCACAGAGTAACTACCCAGTGAAATATCAGCCAGGGACATATTATGGTGTGTAGTTTCATGATGAAAAAAAGATATATATGATCATGAAGGAAGAGCTTGATACATTGTATGTCAGTCTGTTAATTGGTGCTGGCTGTAATAAGTCTCTTTTTTTTTATACGAAATGAACAACTACATCTAGAAAAAGTTGGTATTTATTTGTCACTTCATGTGGTATTTTCACTCTTTATATATTTGTGGTTTCAAACAGCACACTCAAGTGTTCCCAGCAGCACTGCGTGCCATGAGGAGAAACGAGTATGCCATCAAGTTCCGTGAAGAGGAGCGCAAGCGGGAGAGCCTAAAGATGCGCCGTTTGAGGGCAGCCTTCAACGTGCCTCCTCCCGAGGATGTGAACATATGGATGACAGAATACCAGCGGAGTTACACAGGACGGCCTGTATCAAGATGACGGAATCAGAAGGCCAACTGTGCAAATTGATCTAATCAGAATAAAGGACTACTTTCAGTACACATGCAGCAGCTTCCATTCAAAACATGCTTTAATCAAACTTTATTGTATATTTTTTTGTATTCAGATTGACATTGTATGCTTCCATGTTCTATCTTTCTTGCCATTAGGACAAATTTAAGAAAGGCTTCTGACTCAAAGGCCTACTGCTTCAAATGTTTATAGGTTTATGCAGACCATGGAACTGCTGTGAGGAGCTTACACAGCTAACGGAATGTCTTGTACCTGTACTATACTCTAGACTAACACCTCAGAATCATAGCACCTTGAAGGACAATTCTGGACCAGTTATAAGTTGATTTGTAAAGAAAGAGTACAATTTTACAATCATGACAGCGAAACTTTGATGAAAATCAATACGAATTCTGGAAGTTATGGCTTTCACAAAACCTTCCTGGAACAGTCAACATGAATTTTTATGCACATAGTGAGTTGATGAGGGTCATTACTTCACAACTTGCCAAATGATTTGTACATAAAATCTTGAAATGCCCTTTTTTTGTGTGTTCAGACACATTCATGCCCCAGTCTCAAATCCTATCTGACTGATCATTGTTTTGAAGTTCGTCAGCCATGAACATTATCTTTTACACTTTTATGGTAGAAGAATTGAATTGTCATAATTTTAATGCAATCAATAGAAAATTGTGAGGTGATGACATCATCATTTCACTCGTTTGCATATTATTTGCTGTTTGTTAACTGTTTTGCATAAATTAGAAAATTTTTAGAATTCCTTAACTTCTTCACTCTAAATTCGATTTGATCAAATTTTCACTGTGTGTGCTTGTAAACTTTACTCCTCCTTTTTAGACTGACTTTTAATTGGTCTAGAATTCCCCTTGATATGAATAATGTAAGTTCATACTATGCTGAATGCTTCTTGCTCGGTTAAAACCCTCATGTGTCCTGTAAATGTGTATGACTAGTGTTCATACAGTTTTCTTTCTCTTGATATTTCTTTGATGGAAACAATGCAACAAAGCACTTTTGAATCTGCAACGCACCATGCTCACGTAATCATGTGAAGAATTAAAAAGAAAAACAATATTTAAGTGCACATCATTTAGTAACCTGAAGTATCAACCATTTTTTTTTTTTTCAAAATAACAGGGTCTCTCGTTACTCTATGTGAAAAATTCTATGTTTGAACGGTCTGGAAAAAAAAAAATATGTGAGAAGTGACAGTATCAATCTGCAAAATTTTCAACAAACATAAATAGGGAAATACTTCTAGAGTGCATGCATGCAACCCAGTATTGAAACTGTGTTTGACGTAACGTTCACTCAGATACCCACTATGTGCAATATGTAAAGTAAAACTTATCTCTTGGAAAGCTGTTAGAATAGATTTGTGGTACAGTGGAATGTAGTGTTTATGACATGCAGACCAAGCACTTAGAATTTCCCAAAGGCTGTTTACATTCCTTGATCCGAACTCTTTGAAAACATGGATTACTGTCAGAATCTGTCTTCTGAGTAATATAAAAAATTTTTTTTTTCCATATATGTGATGCCTTCTGTTTTTACCACAATGGAATCCACAGGGCGTTACATTTGTAATGATTGCTCACACTTTACTGTGAGTTTATAAAATGTGTTTACATCAAATCACCACACTTCAGTATGCATATGACTTGCAGTTGACACCGCGTTCAAGTTAGCTTTAACCCATTGGAGACTAATCCTGAATATACTCGGGCAAGTGTCTGTGGGAAATGCAAGTGATAGCAGAATTAGCTTATTGTAAATGGGTTAATGAATAGGGTAAAACGAATGGAATTGGAGAAGTTTCATCCAAACTGGACGTAAAAGAAGAAAGTTGTGGAATTTAGTTTTTTTTCTCCCCCCCCCCCCCCCCCCCACAAAAAAGAGATCTTAGTTAAAGCCACATACTCAAATTAGCAGAAGTGGTACCGTTATCACCCCACAAGTTTCCCACATCTTCACTAAATTTCTTTTGTTGACGTGAAATCATCCAGAATTAGATGTATCATTTGTGTTAGATCATTCTGGTCTTAAAGGGTGTTTATCCCTTTTGCAAACGTCAAGAAATTTTGCATAAAGAATGTCTTCCAAGTCCCAACATCGAGTAGGAAATCTTAAGGTTATTCCCCTCAGAGTTTTAAAAAAAGATGTGAAAAATTAACACCATGTCACTCGAGAATATGCTCCCTAATTGTACCGAGAATAACAGTTTTAATTATTTTGGGGTCCAAATAAATTTCCTGTAAATCTATAGTATCATTAAGAAATTTCCAGTTATTATTATCTATAATACATTTATGCCAGCTTATGAAAGGAATCTAATTTTCAAGGTTGGAAAAGTGACACACAAACTTTAAATCAGGGGGAAAGAGTGTGCAGTTGTTAAATTATCAGCTAGAAACATGATTCTAGTTCTACTATTTTTTTTTCTGTTGGTGAGGAGAATTGTGGAGTGATGATATGATTGTTTCAATTTGTGTAAAGACCTGATGCTTTAAATTTTAAAACTGTTGTCATATTGGGTCTAATTTTCATGAAACTTGGATGAAACATTTTGTTTTGTTGGCTTTTACTCTATTACTGTCATATTGAGCATGGTGTGGAATTGTTTCACTCAAGACTAATCATGTCATATAAACTCTGCATATCAATTTGGAGGCAAAATAAGGGGTATCCCTTACTCAAATTTTGCAACTCTTGTATTAAAAAAAAAAGTCACTGCTATTTCATGGTGCTACCCAATGGTTTAAAATACAATCCCTATGGCCGTCAACAATACCCTGTACGAGAAGTTCATTTATTTGTTGTTACAGTCAATCAGGCCTCAGCTGACAAGCGAGCAAGTGATATTTGTGACTGGGTCTCCTTTGACAAAGTCCAGGTTTTTCTCCTTGCTTTTATAATTGTTTACATGTGTATTGGACTTTCCTTAAAAGTTTCAATGCTTTTGAATGAATGACATGTTTAAAGGACAATTTCACCTTCATGTACATGTGGTTGAGTGAATGCAGCAATGTTAGTGGGACACATCAGTAAAAGTTCAAGAAAATCAAACAATCTTCAAAAGTTGTGACTTTTTAAAGTTTCTACGCAGTCACTGCTGGACAAGAAGACAACTGCAGTTTATGTCACATGTTTAAAAGGATAAAATCAAAATAGGAAAAGAATTTCATAAAATTTCATTTTTTGAAAAAAAGTACACATTCCCTCAATATGTCACTGACAGTGACCCAACGTTTGCTCAGACTGGGACAAGTGCTCCGGTCTTATTTTTTCCATTCTAACTTGGGGTTAGGGTTGTTATAGGGTTTTAGGTTTAGTTTGATGTGAGGATAAGGACTAGGGTTAGGGTTATGTTTGGCTTAGAGGGCAGATATTTCATGGGAGCAATTGTCGCAGGAGCAAATGTCATGGAACCGTCACTGACGTATGCTAAGGGCAATATTTTTCTCTGTGCCTTCTGAAAGAGGCAAGTCAAGAGCTCTTTTATTATGGAAAAAAAATGGTGAAAATATGTTGCATTTTCTGTACATTTTCTTTATATTGTTGTTCACATGTGATATCACAAGCTGTAAAAGTCTTCTCATTTAAATAGCGATTGCTGAAACTTTAAAAATTCATAGCTTTTGAACGGATTGTCAAATTTTTGTCAAA
The DNA here is from genome assembly GCF_040938485.1 of Diadema antillarum. Taxonomy (NCBI): domain Eukaryota; kingdom Metazoa; phylum Echinodermata; class Echinoidea; order Diadematoida; family Diadematidae; genus Diadema; species Diadema antillarum. Next base: position 981,421 of record NW_027270980.1, read on the forward strand.
CTTTCACCGATGTGTTCTATTGATATTTTTGCATTCATTCAATTCACATGTATGTGTATATGAAAGTGAACCTGTCATTTAACTACATTTGTTACTTCACAAGCAGAATTTGGCAACATAAAGAATAAGATGCACGTAGATATGAAACATACTGTATAACACAATATTTTCGTGAATTGGAGCCGACAGCCTTTTTTTGCGGCATGTAACTTTCGCGAATTCCCTCTAACATTCAGTGCATATAGTGTAGACAAGAACTTTCGCGTGCAGTTTAATTTCGCGAATCTTGGCTCTTGTGAACTTCGCGAAATTAAAATGCACGCGAACATTCTTCGTTTTACAATAACTGCTCCCTCTACATCTTTCCATCCATTTAACATCTATAATAACCTATCTATAGTGATTGTACGTACAACTTCCTAAGGATTAAAGGATAAATTGGGCAAATCATTGAAATAGAGAAAGCTAGCCTAATTGTTTTACCAAAAAATGGCAACAACATGTACAGGGAAACCCTGTCATAATGAAGTTGCCAGGAATGCCAATCTTACCTCATTATAACCCTTATCTCAGTGTAAACATACTAAAAAAGAGACTAGTCAAATGCAGCACGGTTTTAATGGAAAATCAGGGCCAGCAATTTCATCGGGTCCTTGTAAAATTGGTACCTCATTTTGAGCAAGCTTGTTACCAACAGGTCTTTCCCCCTACACATATTTGGATAAGTACTCTTCAGATTCGAAATGTTGTGGGCCAAAGTGACAGTACATCTAGGTCAAATGTGCTTTCTTTGTTTGTTTTTTTCCCCCATAATGATGTTAGTTTCTTACCAAGGTATAGAGATACGGTGTAGAACTTTTATCCTTCAAATGCAAAGAGCACATATTCACACATTTATCTTTTATATCTCTAAATGATATTTATTTCCATCCAATCTCATCAGTTTCCAACTTGACACATCTCTTTCTCCACGAAACAAAACATAGAAATACTTTATACACAGCAGTGAAATCCATAACATACATCATAATATTTGCAGGACAGGTACCATGCTTCAGTCTCACATTCTGACACTTGTGTGAGCCTCCAAGTATTGAGTCAATAGCTTACACCACCAGACAAATCTTGGTGCATTATAGCACAAATCCATGACACACACACAACACACGATTCATGTGTTGCTCAAGCTGCAATACAAACTGAAAGTTATATACTGTAATACACGTAAAAACACTTGTATATCATATGCCAGTAAGGTTGATTCCATATGCATGCACACATGAATATGTATTATCATCTTGGGCGACACAAGAGTGACAAAATATAGAGATAAGGCTAAATGAGACAGGAAGATTTGAAAGAACTACAGTCAGAAATCAGAAGCAGTCTTGTGTGTTGGCATGTCAAATGACATCTAATTCCATATTTTCTAAAGAAAATATAAATACAGTGCTTTCTTTTAACAGTTTTTAAGCCCTGCTTCATACTACCCTCAACATCAGGAATTTGGCGTAACACTGTTTAACAGCCATTGGTCATACACCATGTACTAGAGCCGAGGAACTGGTGCTGTATGATGGACCAGTCCATTCAAATCCTTTATATGCACCGAGTGCCAATTACATGTACAGAGACTCCAACCTAAAGCACCTTCTGATCTGGAGATTCTCCCGCCCGAGACCCCTAGCAAACGGGAGACTCCAAATTGATGTGTGCGAAGCGCTAAGTTCCTAGGGTTCTAGATGCTCTCTGGTTCTATCTCAGGCTTATTTTTTCAGCATACAATAGCAATAAGTAAGAAATCCTTTCCAACGGGAGACACAGAGCCAGGGCGGGAGAAATTAAATATTAAGCGGGAGACCAGGAGATTCTGCAAAAATGGGTGTTCGGCGGGAGATCTCCCGTCGAAAACGGGAGAGTTGGAGTCTCTGCATGTAGCACAAAAAATACTCTCATAGCACTGCACACACTGTAGAAAGTTCCTTGCAGAGAAAGGGTTACGGGTGGACATTTACATGTATACCTGTAGTACATATACCATTCCCACCAGTCCTTGACAGAAATGAACTGTCAAGACGCAGTGGTATTGGGCTTTACTAGTCTTGGTTGTGCAAGGATGATGAATGCTCGTCGTGTGTCGTTACCAATGTGACCAGGACCACAAACATTCTAGTGGCTGGATTTGATGAGAAATTGGCCCCTTGGTGCGACACCAGTCAGCTGCAAACAGAGAATGCATTAATTGTTCTACATTCAATCCCGCAAACCCCTCTAAACCACAATCCATCGAAACTGGCAATAGGGAAATGCGTTATTGTGTATTACACACAACTGAATGACTCCCGAGTGATACTTTTCCGAAGACTCTTGAAATGATGTCCAGGCTCAAGACTGCTGTGTTTGTGCTTTAACCCATCAAAGCCCAGACACCACCCTTCTGTAGTTTGGTACTTTGTGTTTTCATTAATATTTGTACTATTCCATTGGTAGTGCTTCATAGGTAGCATAAAACATTCTTCCAGTTTGAGTCCTTTGTTGTTTTATATACATAGTATTGTGTTCATTTTGGTTATAGTAGTTCTCAAAAGCCTCTTAACTATCAAATTATTCTCAACTCTTAAATTGGCCACACATTTCATAGGATTAAAGTTACTACCTGTACATTGTATTAATTTACAGTACTACATGTATCTCATCTTGCGAAATTTCTTGAAGATTTCCATGTGATTGTGGGTGGATGTAACAAATTTAAGCAGTTCCACATACTGTCATCTTTCTAAAGTATATGTATATGATATGCAGTAAAATGCAGAGATGTTATTTTAGTAGTGACAAAATAATTCCTGGCGCAAAATGCCCTCAAGGACTGAATAGGTTAAACTGCTACTTGAACACTGTGCTACAACACTCCAAGGAGAGGGGATTGCTGTGTGTAAAAAAAAAAAATCATGTGCCGTATGTGTGAGCATTTGAAAAAAAAAAGTAGAACAGAAGTCAAAAGGATAACTGATCTAACAGGATGCCCTATTCCAACTCTCAGGCAAATACAGCTGTATGGAGTTATCACCTAAAATCAATGTCTAGCATCATTAATATGACACTTATCTTGAAGGTGCAAACTGCCTTCACAAAACCTTTGACAAAACAAATGGTGAAATAGGCATCACAATCACCTAGGCTTTACATGCAAATAGAAAAATAGAATTCTTTATACACAACAAAACTAAGGATCTTGTTAGTCCAAATATTCCAAGCCTTAACTAGGTTTGGGAGACCACTTCAAAACCAAGATAACTTTCATGACTTTTCTTTTCATGATTGTACATAAAAGAAAATACATGTTCAACAAAATGCTGGCCAGTATTGTTGTAACAAGAGTCCTTGAAGACTGACATCTTTACAAACTTTATACTGACTTGTGTTACGTTTTGAAACAAAAGTACATGTCTTACTCATCGATGTCCCTAATAATCAAAATTGTCTGTTTGAATTGAGCTGGTATGTGTGTGTATGTGAATGTGAAGCAGGTGTCATTTTGTGCCTTGTACTGCAATAGGATCTTTTGCTTGTTTGCCTCATCAAGATAAATGAGGTCAGCATAATCATCTGATCAGAAAAGAGAAAAGGAAAATAAATAAACTGTTTTGGGAGTGCAGTAAGAGAGATTGAAGAAGAAAATTAAACAGAAAATACAGAAATCTCCCCATGGCAACAATTTATGTGTTCTGTATGCTCAAGGAAGACAAAATCAATACCATCTGCATTTTACTATTCCAGTGCAATCATTTGCTTTTCTACATCTTAGACCAGACAGTTCTTGTAGTCAGCACTCTTGTATTTTTTTTTTTTCAAATATAATACATGTACTTGGTACGCACCTCTCGCACTGTTATGCTATATTGCATGAGCGGAATCCAGGAAAGGAATTATGTATTTGTACTCCTGAACACCAGGTGATTGAATGGGCTCAATTTCTTTTGAAAGAAATGGTCCCATACACAGAAACAAAGACAAAAAGAACAGCAGTATGTATTGGAAGATGGAGAGAAATAGATATGGGGAAATGCATCAACTCAAATATCATATCTGAATACATGTAAATGATTCTTCTCTCAAGGATGTCAGTTTACCAGATTTATTGCAATTTAGCATTTTCATGTTGACAAACTCTGTTTAGAAAACTTCACAAACATCTCAGAATTAAAGCCCATAACCATTTTCACTCTTACAGAGACTCACGATACAAGTAGTACAAACATATTGAGCTGCATTCATCACAGGCATGCAGCTTTGTGTACGTCGGACAGGGTTAGCTGAAATCAATGTGATATTGATTCTGTCATCTGCTTTATTAAAATCGGTTCAGATATGCCGTACATGGGCTTCATGCACACACGCATACCTGGCATTTCGCTCATGTTGGATCAGAATAACTGGATAATCTTTCTCTCTCTTGCTTGTTCTTCCTATTGTTACCATGTAAGTCTTTCTTTGAATGCCATGGTCAATACGGTAAATCAAACTTGTTGGTTCTAGCATGGACTCTAGTACAATCAGGTATTTCTATGACTAATTTATTCAAAATACAAGTATAAAAAATGGGACAATGACATATATAGGTACTGCTGGCTATTTAAAAGCATTTAGTTACTGCATACATGTATGATAATATCAGCTATGGTAAGGATAATACATATAACTTTGTTTGGAAAGCTAACAAAACATACTGCTATACGAGCTCATAACAACTGATCACATACACATTTGTCTTTCACAATTTTACTTAAAGATATTTGCATGATGGAGTTTATACACATATATGTACATGATCTACTAAATATTATTTACAATAGTATGCACATAAATTAATTTTTCATCTTTATAATCATGAACATTTCAGGTACGTTACAGCAGTGAAATGATATAAGCAAGTCAACCCAATCAAATAAATGACAATCTTTTAAAAGAAGTCAAACATCAATACCTAAGAATTATTGACACAGAGGAAGCAGAAAGGGCATAGACTCGAGGGCCTTGTGCAGAGTCAAATTTTAACACCCTTCGTAAGTTGCAGTTTGAGTACTGCACATGTAAGATATACTCGGTTTTTATCGAGGAGGTGCCTCTTAACCTACAACAGATGCGAAATAAGCAAGTGTTTATCACATTTTAATGTGACACAACAATTCTTTCATATCCAACATTCTGATATGCCTTCACTACTTGGTCTATGAACAGAGTCACTCACATACAGTCGAGAATCACATGGCCAGGACGAGAGACTGAACTGAAGAGAAGGTGATGCATATCACTGGGGAAAATGCAATAGAGTGTTGGATTTTGAGTCTTTTAATTCTTTATGTGCCACGTTCGCACGCCTGACTCGGTCGACGGCGTGCCAACTTCGCATATTCTACTCTTCCCACAAACCCGCCCAAAACGATCGATAAATCGCCAAATGTTCCGGTACAATGGAGGCGTTTCTCGCAATTCCATTCCTGTTATATGTAGCTTGCATATTTCGTGGTAACTGACTATCAAGGGGGGTTCCTTACGGGAGTTGCTAGTACATTCTTAGATTCTGTCACTGTTTTATGTGCAAAAGTCATGCCTCTTATACAATAATGTAGCTATTGGTCATTAGAAAGAAAAATAGTCCTAGATTTGTCGTACAATTTAGTAAGAGCGAAGCTTGATATTTTCTCTACAAGTTGCTCATTATAGGTCCAGGTAACAGAAATCTGCAAAAGTTTCATAGATTTTAACAGCATATCGTTTTCCCAAGGCATTTACTACGTCGCCATCTCTGAATAATGTGGCACACGGGGGGATTTACACCACGGCACATAAAGAGTTAAAAACACCATTTCCATTGAAGTTCATATCACTTCAATGCTGTAGCGTACCTCTCACAAGAAATCTACACTCTTAGCCTCTGCATACAGTCTTTAATGACGATGGTGTGATTTCATATCGTCGTAAAATCATAGATTCATATCTATGCAGGTTTCTGCATCGAATACATATTTTCAGAAGAATGATTGCAATTGTCCATACTTAGTGACTTGACTGCTATGGCTGCCCATTTCTGCTACAATATCTCCGCATGACGTCAGATTGAGCCATGGTTTGATGGGGGTGTCATCTACCAACGTTAAATTTCACAATTTTTTTTTTCCAGGTAATTTTATTATGAGTGTTATATGTACAGGCAAGACTTTTGTTATTATTTCACACTCAAAGAGACATACATGTAGTTCAGAAACTACTGTTGCTTCAAAAACCTCAACACTGAGGCTGATTATGTTCACATAACTTGCTCATCCAATGTCAACAACTCTCATCACAAGGGAACACTTACGGGGCAAAAAGAGTGCCTTCACATTGGTCTCAACTTCATTTCCTGCTTCTCCAGCTGTTTCACATTTTGATGGAACCGTGCAAGAAAATAATTCCAAAATTACTACTGATTGATGCCAAATTCAAATTTTGGAAAGAAAACAAAAAGAAATTTGTGAAATTCTGAATATTACACTACCTGGCAGCTGTAATTTCTGAAGATACCACAGGCATGGTGTGGTAATGAGTGTCTTCTGACTTCTGTTCTTCCAGATTATCGTTTAATTTTTTGAAGTCTGAGTATACTGATAAGTTTTATTTCATATACAGGGGCGTCACCAGCTCTTTTTTCAAGGGGGTGTGTTTATATATTTCTGGTTCAACTTCTGGGGTTCATCAGCTAACAAGCAAAAAAAAAAAGGGGGGGGTGGGGGCCTTCAGTGCAACTTTCTGATTTCACTTCCAGGTTTCTCAAGTATGACAAGCAAAAAAAAAAAAAAAAGCAAAAAAAAAAAAGCCTCTTACCCGTGTAAAGTGACTGAGTCCGTGTGAGCGAGCGGGGGAGGGTCTGGGTCTGGATGGGGAGTGTCCCACCTCCGAGACCATAGAGATTTAAATTGTGCGTTCATACTTGATAAGTAATTTTTCTTTCTTTTTTTAAAGCGTCTGAAGGGGGGGGGGGTGCGTTTGCACCAATGCCCCCCCCCCCCCTCCCCCCCCCGGAGAAAGCCCATGATATATCACTTTTTTTTTTTTTAACTGTAAAACATTTATGCAACATATCTATTGATGCTACAGGGGAATGCTCGAATCATGTTGCACATTACATGGAGAATACATGTATCAGTTGAAGTTGTGAGCCAAAGGTAATACAATTACTTAGCTGTTCATGAGCAGTGTTTTGATGGATGAGGCTGTTGTGGGTGAAGATGACCTAAAAACTTCATGCACTCATACATGCACAGGAAGCCACTAGGCTGGTTTATTGTGGAGTGCATGAGGTAGTGAATACCTCTAGTACTAGTTCAGCAGGAGTTTGTTGCTGAATTCACACAGATATTTTACAAATGCACTCCCTGCCTAAAAGAATACAGATGCAGCGGATCCTGTGACATGCACTCCTGTGCCGTTGACTGGTTACTCAGAGTGAATATCACCAATTTCATTTACAGGCCGTGAGAATAACTGCTGTATGCGCCATATATTTCACACATTTGGGGCTGTAAGACAATTTTGAGAGTGGTTAAATCTTGCTCACATGAATTACTGTGACAGAATGAGAAATGAGAATCACCTCTTTTCAAGAAGCAAAGTTTCAGTGAATTCCGAACTTTGAGACAATATGCATACACACACTGCACTGGTGTGGTGTTGAGAGTGGATAGTATATGCCCCCCCCCCCCCCAAAAAAAAAGAGGAAACCCTCATCAAACACCACCACGAAATATATGGCGTATACAGTACTTGAGTTTGTTTTCATTGTTGTTGCCTTTGGCTATCTGCTCCTCTCAGAGAACGTACAGGCTCAGCACGAACATGACTGCGATGTGCGGACAGGCGGTCTTGTGACTTTCCTCAGCGTGGAGTCACCGTACTGGATACCAGATCCCATTCTCTCAGGGTCCAGCTCACCTGAGCAGGGCAAACAAAATATTGTGGTCATAGTTGTTCCATCAGGTCCAATACATTGTGCCATTAATCCCTTACTTTTCTCACCAAATTCTTGTGCAGTTCCTCCCCCCCCCCCCCCCCCAAAAAAAAAAAAAAGCAAACGGAATCGAAATCGGGTTAGAAATGGCGAAGGAGTAGCATTTTGTAGCAAAATGTACAATATAGGTCAAAAAATCAAGGTCAAAGGTCAAAGAAGTCAAAGGTCAAAATTCTGTGTAGAAGTTTTGAAGCCCTCACCTAGTGCCATCACATAAAGCAAACGGAATCGAAATCGGGTTAGAAATGGCGAAGGAGTAGCATTTTGTAGCCAATGTACAATATAGGTCAAAAAATCAAGGTCAAAGGTCAAAGAAGTCAAAGGTCAAAATTCTGTGTAGAAGTTTTGAAGCCCTCACCTAGTGCCATCACATAAAGCAAACGGAATCGAAATCGGGTTAGAAATGGCGAAGGAGTAGCATTTTGTAGCAAAATGTACAATATAGGTCAAAGGTCAAGGTCAAAGGTCACGACTGAAATTCTGTGTAGAAGTTTCAAAGCTCCCATGTAGTGCTATCATATAAAGCAAACAGAATCAAAATCGGCTCATAAATGACAGAAAAATGACACCCTTCCTCTTCTTGTCCAATTGGTGCTTGGTGCTTCGATTTGTTTGAATAGTGAACACAGAGACTCATAGATTAAAAATCTTTTTGTTACCTCTATATAACTGCCCTCAGTGTCTTCAGAAAAATGATGTGAAGTATAGCAAACAAGTCATGACCATATTTCAAATGATTTTCAACGTAATACCCAAAGAAAATTAATGAGGAATCGGCTATAACGAAATAACTGCTATAACGAGATAAATTTTGTGACTTCCAAACAAAGAAAAACATAGTGAATCAAACCTGCTATAGCGAGGTAAAGCAAAATGCCTTCGGTAAAGCTTTACTTCGCCTGTGCTATCATCTTCCGAGATTGTAAAGCTTGATGCGCCAAAAACTGTCTTGTATACACATAATCATTTTCTTCAGTGCACTCCAGCTAGAACTGCATGTTGTACGTGTGGAGTGTGTGTGTGCACGCACACTGATACATGCAGAAAATGTGGTGGGACGGCCATATGTATACATGACATCATCATGACGTTTAGCAAGTGTGAGACAATCTGATGCTGTGAATGGCCTTCTACTTAGGGAATTCCCCGTCTTCACACACAGGCAGTCATAATGTACATACAGAATGTGTCACATACACACACAGCATTGTGCAGACCATATTCAAGCTTTCCACACAACACACACCCATACGATAACCACATACCAATCCATACTAATGAAGCATTCATTTCCTTTGATAGACAATGAACTGTTTAATAGAACAAACTCTTAAGAACTTGAGTACAGCAAAAAAAGAAGAAGAGGGATTTCCTGAATGTTCTAAAACCAATCATTCTAACAATGGTACTCCTATTATATAATAACTACCTTATCTTATGCATTATCTCTTCATTTTGATGATCAAACAGCAATATTGCATGTAACAGATTTCATAACTTGCCAACCACTAAAAAATACTGATTTCTCTGTTATTGTGACCTACAATTGTATTCATCTAATATAAAGAGGTATTGTAAAACCCAAAATTGGGGTATGAAACTTTCACAAATTGGAGCCAACAGCCAATGTTGGGTGCAAATTGAACCTCATGGCCTTTTTAGCAGCATGAAATTTTCCAAACCTTTTAGCAGCATGAAATTTTCCAAACTGCAAAATTGAAAAAATTGTATGTAGACTACATGTACTGGATTGTGTTGACAAAAAACCTTTTGCTTGTGTTTTACTTGCACAAATCGCTGATCATTGTGAAATTCATGAAAGTTTCATCTAAGTGAAAATTTCTGGTTTGACAGTATTTGAATCTACCACATAACACTTGCTCCTGTGTGATGAAAGGCTAATGCAGGAATGCATACTAATTCTGCCCCATGAAATTTTGTACCTTCCCCTCAGATGTCATAAGTTTCTCCAATAAAAATTTTTGCTACATGCACAAGAAAGGTGAGGACATAAAATTCCTGTTAGCACCAAAAATGTTGCAACCAAGTAATTTGAATAATGTCTGTCTTAATCAAAAAGTTGTCATTCACGCTTCATTGTCTTGTGATGAAAGACATAAGACATGCATCACAATTAAGTAGCTTACATACTGGAATCCATGTTAACCTTTTCAGCCCCATCAGCAACATGTTTTGGTATATCAGATGCTAATAGCACTTCAGGCTGACCTTCCCAAGAGGGTTAAACAAACACAGCTGGTAAGTCAAATTTAAAATTTTCTAGGGATTCACATTTACTGCATTGTCGTTAATTTTGAACAAACTTCAACCATTTTTTCTTGAACTATACTTTCCATACAAAAATTGCACAATGTCTTTCATATTCACAGAAAGGATAAGTGATCTCAACAAATAATTTCAGTTGCAACCTCGGTGGATTTGTAGAAACATAAACTTGAAGAAACTTGTGAAATAGCTCTCTACGCTAAGGATGAAATCAATTGCACTGATGCTGCAACACTACTGGGTCGCAAGAGATATCCTCTGGCTCGAGCCAAAGGCAATTTCTATCTGAAGCAATGTTCATAGCGATGTATCTTACCGATTTCAATCTTGTTGAGTATTGACCTAGCACACTTCAGGAAAGCTTCTTCCACATTTTCACCAGTGAGGGCGCTTGTCTCCAAAAACATCATTTCTGTGAAACAATGAGAATTACGGTGATAGCAAAGAAATCCAGCAAAATCAACTCACTGCATCCCATTTGGCCTTCATATCATCACCATCCATTAGGCCTTTTAATTCCTATTGGCTGAAAGGATGTTAGTGACTCCTGCACATCCAATATAAAAACCTACAAACTTTCTGCGCTTTTCTGACCTTACAGTCATAACACTTTGAACGCTGATGTTGGTATTTGTTTTTATTTTCAGCTACGCCATAGTGTATCACTCCATTTGTATTTTACCCATTCTGATGCAGTGTTCTGCAGTGTAGATGTACCTGGTAACCCATGCACAATCCTGATCAATCCACATTCACTGAATACGCGATACTATCACACCGCACTGTAACAGCACAGTCATGAAGAACTTCAGCTCAATCTCGTGGGAAGTTTGAATATACTTCTAGCCTTCAGTGCATATGAAAGTGGCACTAAACATAAGAAAAAGATACAACTGCTACAAAAATACAAGTTGAGAATAACGGCTTCTGTGACATGTCCAAACTGCAAAAAAAGACAATGAATATTGTGGAACAATGTCGCAACAACCAGAGATGGATGGTAGTGTATGTTGTGGGACTGCCTTCTATTTCTAACAAAACTAGGTAAAACATGAAAACTCTACTAGGTAAAACATGGATATTTCATGGTAACATCTGTTTACATTCCATCAATCTATGGGAACACTGAGGAAGTAAATTGCTAGTAACTGTGCCTGCATGCTGCACACAACATCACGCACCATTTTCTTGAGCAAAGCGGCTAGCTTCCAGGAATGTGACTTCTCTGTCTGCGTCCAGGTCTTTCTTGTTGCCGCAGAGGATGATGACGATGTTGGGGCTCGCCAGCGTCCTGGCATCTGTCAGCCATTTTGTGAGTGCGTTGTACGTCTCGCGACTGTATAGGACACAGATAAGGGGTTTTTGTAAATGAGATCGTTGCCATACACATTCACACAGAGTGTGTTTTTATATTCATGAAAGGATACAGTCCAAGTTTAATGGCAAATTGCACAGAAAATTGTATACCTGGTACGCATATGTGTGATGTTGTATCTACGCTCACACAATGCATAACATAGTTACAGCTACTTTTAAGACAACAAAATTAATTTACAGAGCACTGAAAACAAATATTTGTTATATTTTAAAAGTTAGGAAGTCAAAATTGATACTAAAGGCCAATGCATATCAACAAATGGCAATGATATCAAAAGAAAGAAAAGAACTGGCAGACTTACAAAGAATTTATACATTTGTGGTTTGCTTCCACAAAAGTGCTTCAGTTTTTCAAAGTATTTTACAGAATAATGTGTTGAATGAGGCACAACTGACATTACTCTGACTGCATAAACACAGCAGTATATCATTGGTTGAGCATGAGAAGGGCATTAAGTTGCCACTAAACCCATAGTGTTCAAGACCACTTCACGCCCTTCTCATTCTCAACAGATGATATGTCTGAGTGCAATTCCAATTCTTTTATCAGAAATCACTAGTTTTGTCCGGGAAAGCACATTTACCTTGATTTTCATAGAATATGTTAACAGGCGTAAGGATGAGTGTATTGTACATCTGTGTGTGTGTGTGTGTGTGTGTGTGTGTGTGTGTGTGTGTAAACTTTTAATACACACATCAATGGGATGAGGTACATATTGTTTTTCCTATACTGTATAAGGAAACTGAATTTCACTTCACCTCGTGATATCATACACCAGCAGTGCACCAGCAGCTCCTCTGTAATAACTCCTTGTCACTGACCTTCAAAATTGAGCAAAGAAATAAAATATACACATACAGTCAATCCGTGAAAATCAATCTTAGTAAGAGGGAGGAAAACACATCAAATTAGGCGACGTTTAGGACATAGTTCTGTAACAAATATGTTCCCTACACATAAACTGTCATTACTCAACATTCCTAGTAGAAAGTTTTTGACATGATTAACAGTAGCAAAAAGGGCAAATAATCATCATTTAAACTTTCTGTATGACATTATATTATTTCATTTTTCCATACATAGGATTACATTCATATAACATATATATGTCATTTTGGTCGTACAGGCTTTAAGACTAGCAACATATACAAACTCTGTATTTCACCAGAACCTTAAAAGAGACTCTTATTCTACATTTTTAAGATTCAAGTTAGGGAGAAAAATAAGTACCACACATTGACAAAGTAAAAAAAAAAAAAAAAATAGACCCTACAGTTTAATCCATGTGGCGTCTTCGACTGATATGAATGATACAATAGTTTTTACATGTCAGAGCAGTTGAAGGGTAGAAATGAACTATAAAGAGAGTTCCACACATTTTCACTTTTTCCAGCATAATGTAATCGAGTATTTGACTTGGCGCCTTCATAAGGTAGGGGGCAGGGTAATATTACCCTTCACATAATTACGTCAGTTGCAAGTTGAGGCAATATGTAATTCATGACAAAGTCTAACATTGTGGTTTTCTCTTTCTACTTTATATTGCCGTACTATTACAACATCACATATCACTACAGCATTTCCACCCAACAATGATTACAACCTAAGTTCAAAACTTTTGACATCTTATCTAAATCTTTTTGAGCCGAACTGATGTGTTCTACTGATTTTTGCTTGGGGTAAATCTATAATTTATATTCGCCCAGTCATTCAATATTTTGCAGGTCTTTCTACAATGTACTAGCAAAAGTGGTGCACCTTTCACAGGTCTTCCTCATACCTGAACCTTTCCTGGCCTGCTGTGTCCCATATCTGAAGCTTGACTGACTTCCCTCCAGCGTTGATGATCTTGGAGCCGAATTCCACACCTATTGTGTGGTTAGAGTCCTGCTTGACTGCAGACAAGTGGCCACAGGGCATGCACAGAATACAGAGATGGATCAGATGGACTCATGTTAATCACTCCCCATTTTGATAATGGAGAGGAGTCAAAAATCATGCATCAAATTATAAATTATTCAGTGTCCAGCACTTTGCAAAGCAACACACAGCTTTTGATGCAAGGAACATCACACTGACATTTTCATTACTTTTTAATGATCACCTCACACATAGAATAGTATATCATAAAAAAAAAAAAATCAGATCTTCTGATTGCATAATACACACAGGGAAGTTGGTAGTGATCCACAGGCATTGATACGGATAAGTTAACGTCCATTCAATGACAAGAGAAGATAATGTAAGCACAATAGAGCAGAGTATCTGTCTAAAATGAACAATTACATTCAATATGTTGAAAAGGACTACCGTTACAGGGGATTTTTTTTTTTGTGGTGTGGAAATATTTGCATATTTTACGCTGCCAGAAACTAGCATGAAAATAAAAAGCACATCTTTTTTTTCGCTTGAATTATTTACCACTATGCCATATCTTGATTCTGCAGAATTAAAAACACACAAAATTCATTTTACTCAGCAGAGCACAAAAAATTACTTGTGTGAGAATACCCAGTTTAACAGTATATATATCCAGTCATCAGATTATAGGGTAAAATAAAAATGAAAGGCAAGTGATTCTGCAGACCATTAATGAAGATGACATTCAAGTACTTGGAAAGAAAATGTAAAGGCTGTCATCAAAATATACTCACATTTGTTCTCAATGAATTGATGGAGAATGCATGACTTTCCTGTTCCTGCACTGCCAATGACCAGGAACTTAAACAAAAAATCTGTCGGAGATAGATAAATAGATAGTTAGATAAATAGAGGATGCAGATAGATTGAAAGAGAGAACCATAGTTGAATTTACACAAATTTACGACCTCCAATGCAGTGCAAAATTGCACTGATTACCACTGTCTTGTCAATGGTATATTTGTACATGAATGCATGGGTTGAACAACAGTTATAAAACACGATGTTAGGATATGGTGACATCAATGGCATTGCTATAGAGGCAAATATAATATGTACAGTGCACTCCCGTTACAATGAACACGGTTATAACGAAATTTCGTTTTAATGAAGTAAATCTTCTGGTCCCAAAATTATCACCATTAAAGTCTATGGTACAAAATTCGCTTATAACGAACACGGTTATAGCGAAATTTCCGTTATAACGAAATATTTTCCGAGCGCCACAGACAAAGAATAACAAAAGAAATGTGCTCCGTTATAACGAAATGCGAATTGCTTTCGAAAATACGTAGCGGAACAAGCATAATATCGTCTGTTGAGAATGAGAAGGGCGTTAAGTTGTCTCGAACACTATGGGTTTTGTGAGAACTTAACGCCCTTATCATTCTCAACTGACGATATAGCGTCTCTGCATGGGTGAACGCTTCACACCACTGTGTGTTCGCTCCTTGTGTCATGCACAGTTTCTGAGGGGAACTTGCGTTTATTATTGTAATACAGTTATCCCATCACATTTCACATAGCTTTCCAGTGTATGATAAGTATTCAGCAAACAGAATATGATATATGTACGTGGTTTCCTTGTTTTCGTTATATATTGTATTTGTTCGGTTATAACGAAATTTCGTTATAACGAAAGAAAACTGCCGGTCCCGAGCATTTCGTTATAACGGGAGTGCACTGTACCAAGATTTGTTTTAAAGTGCTGGACTAGAGAAACACTGTATCATTGTAACAAAAGTCTCTTAACCCATTCCTGCAATTCTCCAAGTGCCTTCAAGGACCCACAACGAGATTATTTTTGCAGGGGACAGAGAACAGACAGATTGGTACTTCACCCTGTGTGAAAGCAGTCAAGTGGTACATGTACTCCCTTTCCACGGTCAACTACATGTGCCATAGAACAACTGAAATATAGATCGGGCGCAAGGTATGAATAGAGCAGGCGCTGATGGGCTCGCAAACTCTTTTGTTATGGGTATACACAGAAGACGCACCTGAATGGGGTCAGTGAAATCAAACATCTACTGAGCTCAACCTTGTCCTTGATCACTATGTACATCGCTATGTACATCTTCAGATGAGTTTTAAAGCAAAACAACTGCACACTACATCGGAGAAAAGGCAAATAATACTGTGATACACAGTTTTCATACCGAAAAAACCCCAGATATTGATAGAAGAAACTCATCAGTTGACGCAACGGGAACCTCGCCCGTAAGGAATGGGTTAGGATTGCCATGGGATGATGTGCCATGGGAGTGGACCTCCACAAGTCTGGTGGTAAAAGTGTTTTTCTTCATGCTACTTTGAGTCTTCGTACATCGGAAGGATGTAACTTTAACTTCAACCATGTCAACAAAATTTCCTGAGCAGACTTTGCTATAAATAATCATCTGAGTCACTTATTGAACGTGGTCAATTCGCCAATGTACATTTAGGCATAGACACTAGAAACGGTTCTACTTGTAAAATAAGCCCCACCATCGCGTGCATGGTAATACATTGTACCAATTATGGCGGGTTTCTTGTTATACTCGTAAATTCAGCCCCACTGTGTGGCATTCAATGGTACATCAGCACAGCGGTGGGGCTTTCTTCTACAGTATAATTGTGAAAGCAGCCCCACTGAACGATGTTTAGAGTAAAACCACCAGTTTTCGGACACTTACCAAAGCTTTTCTGCAATATTTGTTCAACTCAAATAATACATACAAAATTAGATCTATCACGATGTATGTTAAATATAACTACTTTTTCTCAATGTTGATTTTGTTAAATACATCATAAAATCCCCAAATATCATCACCTTGATAATTCCCCAGGATCCGTCCGGCCTTTCCAGAATTCGGACACGCGCTATGCGAGTTCAATGTCAATGCGTGTACAAGGTCGCTGAAAAGTGCACTCCGCCAAACCTTACTGGCGCAAGGTTGCATTGGGGACATTGCGGCGCCCATTGGTGTCCGAATTCTGGCGAGTCAGCACTTGCATTCAACCCCTTCACATTTAGTCACTGCATCAGCGCGTACGGAGATTTTGTTTTTGTGTTTTTGAGGATACCATCACATTCTGAGCTGAGCTTGCGATAAGCCAAAATCTCGCAAGAATTTCTCAGTTTTTAGCGCTTTTTTTTAGCGACCCTGATTCTTTACACAGGAAGTAATTCTCGCACGCTTTGGAAAAGTTGTGCCGATTCTGCATTTTTGATGGCAAAATTTGGGATTTTATCTTTAGATGTATTTTTGGAGGCGTGTGACTGAGGCACTTTCCTGTTGTGAACAACAGTGCCAGTGTGTGAAATGATGTGATATGCATGTGTTGTGACAATAGAATTTGCTGGCTTGTGATAGAAGAAGTGATACGTGTGTGGATTCTGGAGGCCAGCCGACAACTGGGGGTTTTACTCTATGCATGATTGATACAGTGGCGGGGCTGATTTCCACGGCATAGCATCTTTCGTCCTTCCTTCTTTCCTTTGTTCTTTCTTTTATTTCTTCCTTTTATTCTCGGAAGGACTTCCTAAATGGCCCTTGCCTCGACTAATTTAACTAACCATAGGCTTAGAGATTTAAATAAATTACAGCCCTATCCTAACCCTCACCCTAAAATAGCTAAATTTAACCCTAAATTAAACCTAACCTAGCTACCTAGCTGACCTTGCTTGCCAACGCAACGCAACGCATGGATGCACATGCACCGGCCGTGGCCAGTTTCGCCTACATTTGTTTAATACACTAATGTTGTCGTTAGTAATAGTATGTCGTACAAATTGTGCATCGTGTTACCGTAAAAAGGACTGTAGTCGGTGGTAAATCAATGCGTAGACCGACTTTCTTTAGCATTGCCATTGTATTGCGACAGAGCTAAGTATATTGGTACACTATTGTGCACTAGAATCTACGGAATCTACACTAACCAGTTAACGTTAGAATTCTATAGTCTATCAGTATTTCACTGCGGAAGAAAACAGTCCAGTGATGTACTAGTATTGGTTGCAATATTGCACGTATTGTGCGGGATTCTCGATTGAGTGTATTCTACAGTCTGACTTGTCATGTCACAGTCACATCCGTAGGCGTAGCGTACGTACCATGGTCATGGAAGCTGGAATCGAAGATTTTTGCTATATTGACAACGCCGGGAACCACCTGAAACAAAGTGTTACGACTACATTCTTTCACATAAGTTCAAGCATGTAACATACTGATAGAATTACGACTTCTTCTTACCGTATGATTCCGACATTTTGGTGAAATGTATGACACCAACTCCTCACTATTACTTCCAACCGAGTTGCCTCCACCTCGTCAATAAAATACCGAATGGTTGGCCAAAAAATATAATATACTACAAATTACAGACAATTATAACCTCAAATACATAAAAAAAATATATAAAATAAATAGTAATTATTATTTTACATTTTATAAAAGCTCTTTTATATCAGATTATGCAAATATTTGTGGAAATTTTGATTCAACTTCAAAATTGTTGCCCATCTACCTCCTTATTTCGATCGTGTTTACTTGGTTCGCCCATCACATTTTGTAGTACATCACTTGCCGCATGTATTCTATGGTGTGAGGTAAGCAGCTGACTCCGCGCATGTACCAAGTACTTGTATTGTAATGCGGCAAAACTTCAAAGTTCCTTACGATGAATAAGATTACCTGTTCGTCCGAGTGGCTTCCATTCTCTCGATTTTGCAAGAAAGGCAGCTTTGAGCTTTACTGTCGAAAATATCGGATTAGTTGATTAAGTAAAATATTGACAAATGTATTTATTCATGTACTTATTTATGCATTATTTGAGTGAATGATTAATTAGTTGATTATCAATTAATCAAACAACATATTTATTCATTTATTTATTCATCTATGTATTTATGTATTTATATATGTATTTATGTGTGTATTTATTTATTTATTTATTTAATTATTTATTTATTTATTTATTTATCTATGAATACAATAGTGCGAGAGATCGTTTCTGACCGAAACGTACGCTGTGCCTCGTTGTGGATAGCATGTAGTGAAAGAAATCCGATTTGAGGCGGGCGTTGCTCTCTTCGTTTCCGTTTTAATCGAGCTTTCGGCCTGTCATGGCCTTCAT
Source organism: Diadema antillarum (assembly GCF_040938485.1). Lineage (NCBI taxonomy): Eukaryota > Metazoa > Echinodermata > Echinoidea > Diadematoida > Diadematidae > Diadema > Diadema antillarum. The sequence goes on from NW_027270980.1 coordinate 1,000,170, forward strand.
CAGGATCTACCAACTTAGAACATAGATGGCATAATATGCCATGATATGATAAGTGCAATATCGTATAATATGATAACAATAATACCAATCTTGTAGAATATTACCTTTGCACATATCAATCATTACTTCAATGCAAAAATGCAAACTAACGTCATAGATATGTATGGACACTGTATATATATACATATATATTTATTTATACATGTATATATATATATATATATATATATATATATATATATATATATATATATATATAGGGTTGGCCTATTCAGTTGCGCAACTCAGTGTCCATGCTTTACGATTCTACAATCTGATGATAAACATATGAAATAGGAATTTAAAAACTCAAATGATATAGGCTATATTATTTGGAGAGTAAATCAAGCAATGTGTTTAGGACTTATACATGTATCATGTAAATAATTTCCGAATATCAATATCATAACTAAGAGTGAGGAAACCCATATATCAAGCGCAGAAATTCCAAGCTTTGCAATAATTTTTGAAAGTATGGAGGGACGTTCAATTCTAAACCGGAGTGCATTGTACAACATATTGTAGTGGCGATGTATATCTACTTTGTTTTCTTCAGTATTTCGTCCTTCGAAGGGACGGCTAAAGATTAAGTTCATTTTCGATGCGTGATGTACAGCTCTTATAGTTTGGAGTGCATGTTCAGCAAGTGTAAAAACAAAAACAAAAACAATATCTTTGCGAAATTGTTCAGAATATCTTCAAGTTGATGATCAATAACATTACGAATGACTATAATATGAAAGTACGTTTAATTTCTGTCGATAGAAGTGTCTGTCCGTCTACAGTATATGCCTTACTATATACTTCTATACTCTTGAATTTCCTACCAGACTAAGAGCAAACAATGAAAGGGTTAATGCTAGCTGAAAGTCATGTTCACGTTAGAGCTTTTATACGATATATCGCACTGACTTAGGGTAATGTCCCCAAACTTTTTTTTTAATGTCTTGACACCCCGTATCAACTTACTGCCCGTTATGCCATGGGCACATAGGGCAGCAACAAAAGTGCGCAATTTGGCCCTGTCCATGGCCAGGCGCTGTATAGTGTCCACTAGGTGTGGTTCAGGTCCCTCATCTCTCTCTCCACAGTTCTTCTCCATGTGTTTTTGGGTCTCCCCCTCTTCCTCCGCCTTTCTGGAGTCCAGTAGAGTGCTGTCTTGATAATACCCCGTATCATGACGTAGAAAATTCAAGTGGCTCTCCTCAAAAGGCCGTGATCTGGAGATCTCTTGCCACTTCCGCGTTGACACTCAGTCGACTGATCGTGAGCATTGAACACACTGATAATAACAGTAACATCATCTGCGATGTACTTTTGTTGATTTATCATTATTTAGAATTACTGCATGTTGATAAGTCTTGAATAGTTGATACTACGACACCGCGTGTTCTAACCTCTGGAGGCCACTGGGTCACATCTTACATTGCACTCACCGACTGTCACGCGATATGCTATCCCAGAGATGCCATCCCAGAGATGCCGAAGTCATTGAGAGCGTGCAGTTTTACAAAATAAAACACTTTTTTTTTGTGCCTGGACGGGAGTAAACAGAAGTCGCATTATCTACCGTTGAAAATATGAGAGCACAAAGAAAAAAAATCCAAACAAAACAAAATAAAACAAAGAAAGATTCGTTTCTAGCACTACAGTTATGTATGCTTATTTACACTATTAAAAGGGAAGGGTAAATCAAAGACAAGAAGTGGAGATGTGAAAATCAGTGGTTGAAGTGTAGACCAAAGAGAGTCAGATACTTACAGAAATAGACTCAAGGAGACAAAGATAGAGAGAATGACATCAAAATTGATAAGCGAGGTCCAGATCGTGACGGGAGACCGACATAAAACACCACGGGGCTTGAGCAGTGTCGGTCTCGTGGGCCTTTTTTGCTGAGTGTCAAGCTGACAGGCCTTTTTTTTTTTTCGTTATATCGTGCTCATGCGCTGTATGACTTATGGACTTTTTTCTTTCAATGTCGAGTTCGTGGGCCGTAGGCCCTTAGTCTCGTGGGTGTCTGGCTCATTGTATGGGATGACACAGGTACGAACACTCAGAAGATCAGTCCAACAAAGCTGAAAAGACATCAGGTAGTGCTTATTTTGACGAAAAATCGACACTAGGGCCGTTCTGGGTATTATGTTCAAGTTATAGCTGAAAAAAAAATCATCATTCAAATTTGTCAAAAAGCAATGTTGAAAATTGAAGGTTGAAAGAGTTTATGTTGAATAATTTTTTCGAAAAATGCTCTTCTCAGAATAATTTTATTTATATTTTGTTATCCCAAATGTTGGTAAATCCGAAAATGAAAATTATAACGTTCCTTAGTCCGAACCTTAAATCAATTTTGGTCCGCAACCAAACCTTCGGAATAATGGACCTTATTTTATTTTCAGACCAACAAACCATCGGAATTTACGAACGTTTAGAATATAACGCTACAAAATCAATGTTCGGATTAACGAACCCTATTTTATTTCATTTCACTAACGAACATCTAGGTGTTTGGAATTCGTGTGTTAAAAACAAAACAAAACTCTGTAATAACAATAAACATCACCAGTCATAACAGCATGTGGAATCGAGATGCGAACAAATATTGCAATCTGCAAACTCACTGTAAATATTAAATGCTTTGATAATTGCTAACAGGGTAAAGTCTTGATGACACAAAACAATTTGTACAACCGGAACATGTGCCGCCCCAATTCTCCCGGTAAAATAAATTTGATTAAGTGTCACCATCTTCGAACATGTGAGTACCAAAGTTGTCACTGTCAAAACAACGGAATTCCCTTGTTAGCTCTTTTATTAAGTGGATTATGTACACTGACAGATTCGAGAAATCGTTCATACGTAAACCAGGAACATAATTCATTAACCGGAGATACAAAGAGATAATAGCTTTTGAGATCAATGCTCTGTTGGCACATGGGGCTCACATGGGGCTCTATGGTTGGCCCATTCCAAAGAGAAGTCCCGTAAGACAAGAAGAGGAGCTCATTCGCAAAAGAGAAAGGTCACTGAACTTTTATGGCTTGAGGGATAAAAGATGCGTATACCAGGCCTATATCATAAAGTCTATGAGGTATTAGCATGTATCTCCTATGACGTCCAATATGCTTATCAGGTGGATTTTTGTCTGGACTTCAAGAGTGTGACGTCACTTGAGATTAAAGCTTCTCTAGCTTTGTATCTAAAAAAAGCTATCAGTATCGTACTTTTCGATAGAATCGAAATAATTACAGGTTGAATAACAATGTCAGCTAAGATACTTTGTTGCTTCCCTCTCACAAATCTTGGAAAATGACTAGACCATTTTCATATGAAAAGTGAAATCATACAGTGTTTAGTTTTTCTGTGCATCAAACACGACTGAAGGTACGAGGGAATTATAATAATGTCTTATTCAGATAAATATCATATGGATTTAGCACGAGCTATTTATATTTATACAACCGTGCAACCTATCACTTTCTTTCTCTCTCTTTCCATCTGTAGTGTATGTAGGCCCATGCATGTCTGTAAGTGTGTACATGTGCATCCGTCTTTGCCTTTGGCAAATCTTCCTGTGATATATACTGAAAATGATACTAACGTAAACACTCATCATTTTTGCTTTTTTTTTTTGGGTATACAGCTTCTTCTCTTTGTTTCCCTGTATGATCGATAGAGGAATCGATAGTCAACTTCTCTTCAGCTGATATGATCATCCATCGTCTGGCTGCACGCTAGAGTCGGTGGCGAACATATCGACAGTTGATCGGAAGTGCCAATTAGGGCGGCTGCCGTGCCCGCGCAGATTTCCGCCGCAAGTTCGGGGATGCCCGCCAGAAAGTTCTCCCCAAGCGAAACAAAAGGCAAACCGCACTCTATAAAGGGCTTTTTACACTTGTGTTTCTTAACCCCAGACTTTCTCTGACCCAGGACTATCGTTAGTCCCGTACCAATTTATTCAGCTTTTTACACTCGCCAATTAGTCCCGTACTATCTCTTGTCCGGGGCTAAGGAGAAAACTGACCTTTTTACACTCGTATTTCTTAGCCCCGGACTTTCCAAACCACATGAATATTCATAATTACGCTGTGTATTGTACACGTACACGCACGCACCGGCAGCACTTGATTACCTCGTTTCTGATTGGTCAGTGAGGGTCGGACTTCGTCTCCGTCGCTTAGCCCAGGATTATTTTTTCGTTCTGTTTACACTCACTTGCTTGGCACCGCAATTGCGGTGCTAACCCCTGCTATTTTGCAGGGCCAGATAGTACCGTACTATCGGTGGGGCTAGCCCACTTTGGCAAAAACGAGTGTAAACAGAAAGTGGGCTAAGGATAGTCCCGTACCAACGGTGGGGCTAAGGCCCCCCCCCCCTTAGCCCCACCGTTGGTCCGGGGCTAAGCAAAAATTTACAAGTGTAAAAAGCTCTTGGTATTGAGCACAGTGAAACTGAGATGCACACATGGAGAACAGAAGAGAGGGCAAACTCTTTGAAAATTTAAACATTATCAACTCTTTGGAAAGAGAAGAAGAGAAGAGGTACAAAAGCGAAAGTGAAAAAGAAAGTATTTGAATACATATGGAAGAGGACACACATTTATAATAGCTGGACTACAGCTTAATGGCTGCCACTGAAACATTAGATGTGAATCTGCATGTGAGAGAATTATGTTGATATCATGACTAAACATGAAACCTGTGTGTGCCGCACAACAGACAAGCATACTCATTATAATCTAAAATAATGATACCTATATAAATCTGATGGGTGTGTAGTATGTTGTCTTGGACCACGGAAGGAAGGGGAGGGGTATTGGCTAAAAGAAAAAAAAGAAAGATCAATAAAAGCAAACACTTTCACTGAAGACGTTCAGCAATTCAATTCAATTCAATTCAATTTAATTCAATTCAACTTTATTTTAATTTCCATTAAATAAACAGGGAAAATTATATACAATGCATTAACAGAACATATTTGTAACAATTTCAAAAACGTACATTAGCTAAGTACATGTGATCATGAGAATGATGAGTAACAACATGATTGCATTTTTAAGGTATATACATATGCATTGTACAATGATGGGACTGGAAATGGAGGGTCCCACTAAAAAGCCACGGAGAACTTTGTAGGATGACAGAAACAGAATAAGAAATACATGTATATCTCTGCTGTTGGCAGGATGTTTCATAAATCAATGACAAGATATTATCTACAGATGAACGAAATCAATACTCAACACGTAACGTCCGCTACAGAAATAGAATTAGGAAAACGGCGCAAGTGTCGAAGGTTGCTGCTGTCTTACATAACGACGTCACAGCTCATCAGAAAAAGGGGAAGTACACCCCTCCTGTTCCTGCACCGACAGTCCTGCCTGCACGCATACGAATTAGGCACATCGTCTCCAACAGACATGCGTCATCCAGTCGTGTGTGTCACAGCGAAAGTCTCGCCTCTATAGCAGCCTACTATCAGTAGAAGTGAGTGGTTGACAGTGCAGACAAATCGCGAGCGAATCCACAACACGGAAGATGAAAAGCTGATCTCGCTCTCACAAGACGAACACATCGGGTCCTAAACTGTTGATTGGTATTGTGAGTGATTTATGGAATACTGCAAAGGAACTTATTCTCTTATCACTTCAGTAATTCGAGAAAACAAGAGCATATAGCGTTTTACCTTGAATTTGGGATCAGTTTTCCTCGACTTTTATCAAGTTATGAAGACTCTGAGCACCGGATGTGATATTCATTCAATTACGATATGTGTTTTGCGATGAGAAGCAACACTTTTCAGATTACTAATCAGTTTTCTCCTTGTTGGTGGCGCCTCAAGGATTGATTGATATACTCTGTAAAGATCGGTAAACCTGAACGGCAATCCTCAACTTTACTACGTTCTGGAAGCACTGAAGAACATCCACAGCATCGATGTGAAGATAGGACAAACTTCAGCCAACGCTTTCATTTTTCTTTTAAACCCAGAAACTATAGGAACTTTGACTTGATGGTGATCCTTGTCACTGCAGTGCAGAAAGCACACGCTTCTTGTGAAAAATGGGGGCTTGTCTTTCAGGGTTCGGCACGCAGTGGAAAAATACGTCGAAGACCCCAATGAAGGTTCTAGTTGTTGGATTAAACGGTGCCGGTAAGTATGTATAACTACATGTATAATACTCCGTGCTGCCATAACAGTCTCAAAATATAAATAGACGAGCTATTATAAGCATTAAGGTTACATCTGTAGTCGTTGCTTTTTAGGGAGTATAGCATAGAACACAAGGAGCATGTTCATGAGCTCAAGTACTCTCAACACCACAGATTCATTGTTTCCCCTATCCCTGAGTATCTACTCTAAACTGTTTCGCTTGCGATAAAAAAAATAAACGTTGGCATAGTATTGACACGAGATAGAGCATGAAAATTATATCTTCCTCATCATATAACAGGATGAGTGTGTGTCCAGGAATCAAAATAGTTATATTTTCTGAGATGTGTTCAAGTGGAAACACTTCAGCTAATGACATGAGTAAACTGAACTTTATTCTTTGGAATTATTTCCTTTATCAGTGTGTTGCGTTTCTCTCGTTTTGTATATTCTTTATACAGTGAGCATTCAGTGTTGATTATCGCTTGAAAGAGCAACTGTCCAACATTCATAGTCGTGAATAGTGTGATATACGTATAATTACGTATAATTTAGGTCAAGGTTCAGGCGCAATGACATTCATTTCCAGCAAAGATGGACATAAGTACAAGTAACATGCGATCAATTTGAAAATGCTGCATGGCGGCATATCTCAAGAAGTACAAAAACTTGTCACGAGTGTGCCCTTAACATTATAAGATGAGTATTACATTCCATAATACGCAGGATATAATAGTAAATAGAAATACAAAATCGTGGTAAGGACAATTGAGGACAAAGACAGAAACAGAGACATATATAGACAATAACAGAAACAAAGACATGGACATACGGATATTGTCATTGACAGAGGCATCAACTTCGACTTATTATCAATGATAATAGGGACATGGAACCCAACAAACGTATAGGGGGAATGTCAGTGGTATACAGAGAATGGAAAATGGGGGACAGCCATCAGGCAGTAAAGCGATACATGATGCAGCTATATAAGAGTGACAACAAGAAAAAAATTACATAAATTCACAACGCCATACGCTAAGTCGTAAAAGAATATTATAGAATATTAAACAACGTTATGAAATAAGAGGATTCCTTAATCTGGTTTTGAAGTTGTTAAGCGAACTGGCAGCTTTCATGAGGGGTGGCAATTCGTTCCAGAGTTTTGGGCCAGTGAATCTGACTTGATGTTGATATGAAAGCGTCCTGTGACGTGGTATGTGCAGGTGCGAAGATAGAAAGGAACGGGTACTGTATTGACAATGAGAGTGAGTAAATGACAACAGATCATGGAATTGAGTCGACGGAAGGCCATTGACCCATTGGAAGATACCCACTTAGTATACTGCATGAGCTCAGTAACATTAAGAAGTTTCAATTCCTAATAAAGTGGTTTAACATTGTGATCGTGGCTGCCCTCTTGAAATTATTCGAATTACTTTATTTTGTATGAGTATCAAATGTTTTATATTTGAAGTGGATGTGTTTGCCAATGCTAAGGTTACAATACAATAAAAAAAAGAAGGAAGAGTGAGTGTACAATATGATACGATATGATATGACGTTTCTCGGAAAAAATGTGTGAAGTTTGCTTAGAATACTTGTATTGTTAGAAATTCTCCTTTGAACATCATATATATATACTTCCGTGATAGTCTAAAATCCAGATATACTCTAAGAGTTTTTATTACATCAACATGTGGAAGAATAAGATTGAATTTCGTCAAATCAGCTGATCGTGTACACGATCACAAATAACATGATTACATTTGTCAATATTAACAGAGAGATCTATTTGCATTCAACCATTTATTCATTTTAACCAAATCATGATTTACTGCATCACATAATGAGAGTAGATCATAGTCCCACTTTGACAGAGTGAAAAAAAAAACAGTCAAACGAACAGAGTCAGAGCATCAAAGTGGACATGAAAATGAAAAACGTATTAAAGCATACGTTTTTCATAATAATATTTTCCAATTATGACATTAAAGTTTCATATGTTATCTCCAAACCGACATTGTTCACAGCTACAGACCTCCGGCATATGCAAATTAGTTGATGGGATGATATCATACCATATATCTCTCTTCAGTGAAAGTCGTCCAATAGAGGGTGGGGGGGGGGAGGAGGGGGGCATTGACCCTTGACTTATTATTGTATAATTATTGTAAAGACATGCTTGTAGCAATATCTGCAATATCCAACGTCAGAAGGTATACAGTACTCATGTCAATTTCTGCTGCATACATCAATCAAACCTGTCATTGACAGTTTGTTGTTTGTTGATATGGCCAGGCTTATTATGATGAGAATCAAGGGAGCGAAAATTTCTTTATGAATAAGTTTTGGTCTGAATCCCCATATAAATCATCTATCTTCAGAATGATCCCAATAAGTTCTGCAAGTTGAGGTGGGAAGCTGGTTTGCTGATGTCTCTGATACTCTAATGACCACACAAATACCCCTCGCTCCCCCCCCCCTCTCTCTCTACCTCTATTATAAACTCTTATGTATTCAAATTCAAATTCATACTAAAACTTTATTTTCACTTTTTTTCAACAGAGTGTACAAGAAACAATATTAGATATAAACAGGGGTTTAACATCGCGTTTTTATCCGTATCATTTGCTTTCATCATATACTGTGTCGTCGTTCTAGTAAATTATCTGACTGTCTATCTTCCTTTGTCTTTCCTTAGATCACTGCCATATCTCTCTCTCATTTCTGAGTTCAGTCAATTCACTATAATAGTTATATGATACCTGAAATCTATAGGACAGGGCTCGGGGCAATTGCGCTGAAGTTGATGGGGAACCCCGGTGTTGCGTGTTACTTGTGCGTCCACGGACATAACACAGGCGGTGACACGTACGCGTGTCGACATGAATTCCGTTGTCAGCTATCCACATCAGACGATGACACATTTCCGATTATGTTCCACGAGCTTTGGATGACCCAGATGAACGCATCTGGTGTGCTGGAGCGTTTAGCGTGCCTCTCCGAAGTTAAATACCCGTAGTTCACTCTTTCCGATAATGTTGATCACTCAGAGACGTGATGTTTTTGCGCTTAGGGGCGAATTATCTAATTTAGTCCCTGTAATTGGCGGATGAAAGTTGAAGCAAATGTGTTGTGTCCACTGCAGAGGAGACTCTTTGTCCAGTCGTCCTCACACGGAAAATTATACTTACTGGCAGATTTAAAGTCCTACATGTTGTAGCGTCACCATAATTCTCAAATTTTGGTGGCAGTGTCCTGCAGAACAGGAGAGTCTCGCTCCACTCGATAGATATCGCAATCAATTTTCTATATTCCATATATGGTCATGATGTATAACATCTACCCGATGAATGAGGCACTATACGGAAGAGTAGAATATGCCATAAGCATTCAACAATAGAATTAAAACGAATTGAAGAGGAAATGAAACGGCAGTTATATTTCAATTCGCCATTGATATATGCCTGAAGCTGGTTAGTGCTTACAGTTTGACTATACTTGGGATCATGATTTTTATATATATATATGTTATTTTCTTGGGGGTGATTGTATACCACTCAAGACCTCTTCCGATGAATTCAGTACACATTGAAAGATGGATTCTAGATTTATGAGTCTATTACCATAGTTCCTGGCAGAGGTAACGATCTCTTTCATAGACGTCATTCCTCTCTCTCTCTATGCCATCTGGAGTGTTTTATCGCAAGAAATTTATCTTATGTCATACACTATATCCGTACACTTGTCATGATAATAAAAAATGATGTCTGGAACATATTTCTTTCATAAATAGAACTCATCAGTGAAAGTTTGAGGAAAATCGGACAATCGGTGTAAAGTTTTGGTGTTGGAACCGCTGGATGAGGAGACTACTAGAGGTTATGATGTATGTGTGGACAACAATATAAGGATAATAAAAGGGAATTCGACAATCTTTTTTTCATGAAAATTTTCATGAAAATTACACATTCCATCAACTTGATACTGACATTTTACTCTCTTCTTTTTCCTTCTTCATCCTGCTTTGATTGTGCACCATTTGTGTTCTATATATTTTGTATCTATATATTGTAAGTTGAGAAAGTCTTGTATTTACTTTGGGGCCTATTCCCAACAAGCCTGAAAGGCTTTAATTGGTCCCCACAATGAATATGTTTATACTATGACTTGAAATGTAATGATTGTTGTTTTTAATGTGGAAATAAATGAAATGAAATATGAAATACATAATCGTCAAGTGTAGCAATATTATTCCCCCTGCTTTCTGAAAGCGGTTAGACAAGTGCTCCTTCATTTTACTAGAAAAGTGTTGTTTTTTCATTTTGTGGAATTCCCGTTATATGTATTTTTTTTATATTGTTGTCCACACATGACATTATAACCTCTAGTAGTCTCCTAGTCGAGCGGTTCCAACACCAAAACTTTAAAAATTCTCAACTTTTGCATCGATTGTCCGATTTTCCTCAAACGTTCACTGATGTGTTCTACTGATGTTGCAGCTTTCACTCAATCCACATTTCTCTTTGCCCTCACAATAGACCTGCTACGTGCATAGTATATTCAAACTTCAAGCACACTTTCATCTCGCTCCAACTCTTGGTCCTTCTTTGAACTTCGTGCAGGAAAGACGACCATTTTGTATCGACTGATGCTAAAGGAACAGGTATTTACCACGCCCACTCTGGGCTTCAACTCTGAAACGTTCACTCCAGTGCCGGGGCTGACTTTCACCATGCTGGACCTAGGCGACTGGCCCAAACTCCGGCAGCGACACTGGCACAATTACAGGGATGCGGAAGGTGAGTCCAGCGCCTCGGCAACAATGGTACTCTGCAGAGGCATTCAGATCATTATGTTGTATAAAGTCCTGTATATGATATAATTTTATGTCAATTATCTATGACGAAATAGATAGAGTCGTGCCCAATAAGATGAAATGTATGTATTCAATTTTTGTAAAATATTCATATGTTTCTGTTGGAAATAAAAAATAATGAATGAAATGAATGAATGAAAAAGTGTGAGCTTGTGGGGGTTTCCCCGATGTCGCAAGAGCAAACTTCCATGAATACTATATACTTACGAGCACAGGAGATGGACAAAAATAAAACAAGGCAAAGGGAGACAAAACAAGAGAGAGATATATGACACACACTGGCACAATAAGCATGTGGAGTAGTAGGCATCTATCACATTGAGTGTAACAGTTAATCAATACTATAATCAATATAAACCTTTGTATCTTGTTCAGTCGACAAGGACTGATGATACCATTTTGAAAGTGAAACACAGTTTACCGACAGGACATGTCTCCTTTCGAACAACAAAAAAAAAAATGCGGTTACAAAGCATTCATATGGAGTTTTCTCGCTGAATATAAGTCAACAGTTACTCAGTGATATACAGTAAAGTAAATCCTATGCTAAATATTTGTGGTATTTAGCTTAATCTTCATGGTTCACACCATCCCTTCACATGCAGATCTTGACCTATCGGGGTCATCATAGAGACCGTAGCCCGGGGTCACACAGACCATGAGTTCGACATAAAAGGTCCATGAGTCATACAGATAAGAGTCATACAGCCCATGAGTTCGACACTAGCCAAATAAGGTCCATGAGTTCGACTCTAGGTAAAACAGTCCATGAGTTCGACATTACAAGACATTGCTTAGTGTCGAACTCAAGCCTGCGATACCAGTGGGCTGTGTGATTCGTGGTTGTCGGTCTCGTGATGTGCATCTATAGACCGTGACAATTCATCTGTTTTGCCTGATGCAATCAATTACCACTCATACAGTGAGCAAGGTAACTATACTGAAGTTAAACTTGACAGGGAATTTTTGTGTTTTCATCTTTTGATCTTTATTGACTTTGCTTCACTATAGGCTAGGCAGGACACCCATCGTGTTCATGTTGATCCCAATCTATCTTTTTGTATTGAATTCCTACATGCTTATTGGAAGCAATCTCTATGTTGTCGGCAAATGCCTTAAAAAGCGGGAGTATGAACGCGCCAAGAATTTGCACTTGTCCTCTCAGAGATATGCCTCCAAGCTTGCCGGCTATCGACCAGAATGATAACATTAACAACTAAGACAACAACAACAATTATACATCGAATTTAGCAGCTACCTAGGAAGAGACATATTATGAAATTTATATTTTGGCTGGGGGATTCTAAGTGCCTCCCACTCTACTCTTGCTAGTTATAGTATCATGATTGATAATTTCGTTTAGACAATGTGCCCTTCTGTGCGCCGACTGATGTCAGTGGCCTTCTTTTTTCTTGTGGTAAATGTCAATCAGTGTAATATTAATGTCACATTAATTAGATTTTATGATACTCTGTATGACATTAACTAACTACTAGCTTGTTAGTGATGACAGTCCAGGACAGCTCTTGGGGAATGTTATTCAATACACAAATAAAAAGGAAAGGTGTGTGACATGGACATTAGACGCCATAAAATAATTAGGTAGGCCTAAGATCTTCCCGGAAACCCTTTAACCCTATTAGCGCCATCAGATCTACAAAAAGTTGCGGATTTTTGTGACCCACCATGTCGTAAAAATGACATTAGCATCACGCGGACAGTGCTTGTATACTGAACTTAACTTATGTTAACAAAATATTGCTTAATGGTCATCGAGACGAGGCTAACAGGAAAAGGTAATACATAGATTGGAATGGCAGGCGCACCATCAATTACGCATGATTATTCCTAAGCCTATATTTGTGGCTCCATCACAAAGTTCTATATTTGCAAGACAGTAAAAGGAGCTAGATCTTTCTATTCTGCGGGAGAAATGATTCTGACCAAGATAACATTACCACAAAAAAAAAACCCAAAGCAAAGAAAAATAGAGTAAATTTCTTAATGATAGTTACCACAGAAGTGATATCATGTAAAGCATACGGTTATGATATCAACTGAAAAAAAAAGTTACTCCTTCCATGCTTCTTTTTATTCTGTGAAATCGTTTTTTGAGATTAGAAGTGGATCAAACTAATTTTACGAGCCTTAAGAGGCTGTGGTCATCATTGTTAATTATGATCCTGCTGAAAATGACGTAATAGACGAGCAATATGAGATGAACAAGTTTCTCGCTCCGAATTTGGTAATTACTGTAGTATGGTGGTAATTACTGTAGTATGGTGGCTATTGGTATGGCGGTTTGGATGCGATCTGTGCACTTACCCTGATGAAGGCAAACCTCTCCATCTCTCCCTTCCTCCCTCCCCTCACTCCCTCCCTCCCTCTCTCTCTCTCACTCCCTCCCTCCCTCACTCCCCTCCGCCCTCCCTCCGTCACTCCCTCCACCCTCCCTTCCCCCTCCCTCCCTCCCTCCTCCCTCCCTCCCTCACTCCCTCCCTTCCCCCTCCCTCTCTCCCTCCCTCCCTCACTCACTCCCTCCCTCCCTCACTCCCTCCGCCCTCCCTTCCCCCTCCCTCCCTCCCTTCCCCTCCCTCCCTCCCTCACTTCCTCACTCCCTCCGCCCTCCCTTCCCCCTCCCTCCCTCACTCCCTCACTCCCTCCGCCCTCCCTTCCCCCTCCCTCCCTCCCCCTCCCTCACTCCCTCCCTCCCTCACTCCCTCCGCCCTTCCTTCCCCTCCCTCCCTCCCTCCCTCCCTCCCGCACTCCCTCCCTCACTCACTCCCTCCCTCCCTCACTCCCTCCGCCCTCCCTTCCCCCTCCCTCCCTCACTCCCTCACTCCCTCCGCCCTCCCTTCCCCTCCCTCCCTCCCCCTCCCTCACTCCCTCCCTCACTCCCTCCGCCCTCCCTTCCCCCTCCCTCCCTCCCTCACTCCCTCCGCCCTCCCTTTCCCCTCCCTCACTCCCTCCCTCCCTCCCTCCCTCCCTCACTCACTCCCTCCCTCCCTCACTCCCTCCGCCCTCCCTTCTCCCTCCCTTCCCCCTCCCTCCCTCACTCCCTCACTCCCTCCGCCCTCCCTTCCCCCCTCCCTCCCTCCCTCCCTCCCTCCCTCACTCCCTCCCTCCCTCACTCACTCCTTCCCTCCCTCACTCCCTCCGCCCTCCCTCCCTCCCTCGCTCCCTCCCCCTTCTCTCCTTCTCTCTTTGTTTTCTTTGTTCTCTTGATAAATTGAAGATGCCGGTTATCCCTTTTATTTTATGGCGCGTGTATATAACCACGTTGTCTTCAGTTTCGTTCTGCCTGTGGGAACAGTGATAACATCACAGTGTAAATCGATGGATCGCTCATCAACTATAATCAGAAACCAAACGACGGACAGAAGAAAAGCGGCTTTCATATTTCTAGCAGGTGCCAGTGTGCTTGGAAATTCACATTTCCTTTTGCGCTGCCAACACCACTGTAAAACTTTCAAGTATCTCGCAGTTTACACCGAACGTTTGGCACGAAAAGTAACGTGATAGGATTCCCATAATTGTTTGCATTATTGCACACAGATATGATGTTGTTGTATTGGAGAGCTTCCAAGACCAAGTTCAAGTCATTTTCAGAAGTCGTTTTGCGACAGGATGCCGCGAAGTCTTACGTTAATGTTATCATCTTTTATGTGAATAGTTTGTTGAAAGTGAGGATTTAAAAAAACGTCAATGGCTATACAACCCGTTTGTTAATACAATGCAAGGATCAATAAAGCAAATGACAGCATCCCAAATCTCTCTCCATTACTGTATTTCTGTCTGTCTGTCTGTCTGTCTGTCTCTCTCTCTCTCTTTTTTTAAAGTACATTGTAGCTCTGTGCAATCGGTTTTCGACACTGCTTTACTCCTTGTGTTTTTTCTTTTAAACTAATAGCATAGTGATGTTCAAGTGGATGAAGAATTAAGCACATTCGAAAAATCTTACCAGCATTATATCTATGAAATATCAAAGAACAAATATTGCATCGCGAAGACCGTTTTCGAATTAATCTATTCCAACACAGCTGTCTATATAAGGGGGAGACATGTGGGGTAAATCCGGTCATCCACATCTCTACAATGTTGGCAAGCAACAATTATTTTACAACAGAATATCTTTTATGACTTTATTCGTATACAGTATCAAAGACACTGGTTGCGCATATGACCTTTTTTTCTCAGATATTTCGACTACTTCCCACCCCCCTAAAGAAAAAAACCCATACCCCAAACAAACAAACTTATTGAATGATGCCTTTAAAAACGAGATTTGTGCCGAGGCTAAAGTCAATTAGCACTAGCAATCTTGGCACCGTGGTACATGATGACCGTCTCAGTTCGACGGACAGGTGAGTCATCATTCTGTCCCAGGTCATTACACAGGGGCTGTTTATGACGTCATGATTTACAGGAAATGATTAGGGAAATTGAAATGTGTCTCGGGGTCACATAAGGAGTCATTATGTAAAGCTTCAAAATTGTTTCTAGTAATATCACTTATCAACCAGCCTTATAAGTTACCATTGTTATACCTGTATCATTTTTTTTTTATGGAAACAGTTATTCTTGCTTTACAGAGAGAAGTGATTTTCTTTTAAATTGTTTTGTTTATTTCTTTGAATTTGAAGAGTGCCTTACAACTTGAAAGTATCCACTAGATGGTGTTTTGTGTAATTGTGATAAATCATGCATAATTTCCTTGACTTTTCGTTATTTCGATATTTAATGTCATTTGCGGTAAAAGTTTAGTCAAAATTTGGAATGCTACTTCTACATCTGAAATGAAAATAATATCTATTCGTGACCCCGAAGCCGAACCTTATATGCAATGAGGCAGCTCCTTATCGAAATACCTCACGTAGAATTTTACTATTAAATTTGATAGTTTCTACCACCTTGAAAGCTAACTGAGAAGCTAACGTGTCCATTGAGGCCTAGTGACAATGACATTTACGCGGGTGCTGGGTTATGACTCTCTCACACATACTACATAATGTATATGGAAACCCTGAAAGATCATTGCAAAAGTTCTGCAAGAATTTCACGATAAATCGTGCAAATGTTTGAAAATATGTTTTCCAATGATTGTAAAATTCGTGTAAATTCTGTGTGAAAAGAAGTACAGTACTTTGATCTGTCCTTTCGGAGCTTCCATACCTATATATCCAAGGGAGAGAATATATTGTACGGCCTGACTGCAACATTCTCGCTTTATCATGTTTATAGCTTAACTCACCGGGACTCGAACCCGATATAATGAAATTAACAATGATGATGATAATGATGATGATAATGATAATAATGATGATGATAATAACAATAATGATAATAATAACAATAGTACTAATGATATCAAAAATGAAAGGAACTACAATAATGATCATAATGATAAAAGTACTACACGACAATTTCTAGAAATCTTGTTATCATTCTTTTTTGCGTGTTCTAATTGTCCATTATCAATACCATAGATACAGTATTGTAGTATCATATTATATGCTAATATAATTGTTTTCACATTTACAGGTATAGCTTTTGTCGTGGATAGCGCCGACATGTCGTCCCTGGACGATGCCCGAGATTTCCTGTTTAAGATCGTACAGCTACAGGGTCTTCCTCGTGCCGTTCCTGTCGTGGTGTTTGCCAACAAGCAAGAACTCAACGGTAATTCTGGTGATTGACTGATTGAATTCGATGAATGGATTGATTGATTGATTGATTGATTGATTGATTGATTGATTGATTGATTGATTGATTGATTGATTGATTGACTGATTGATTGATTGATTCACTGACTGATCTTGATTTTAAGCAACCTTCAAACAACACAATGTCTACATTTGTATATAGTTTGATATATCTTTAGATGAAAGTAAATACAAAACCAATGTGTCTTGTAACTTTCGTAACTTGTTTCGTAATGCATTAATATATCTTAAAGCAATCAATATCATATATTTCAATTTCAATTTAATTTCATATTTCTCGATGAAAAAGTACATCAAATATAACAAAATTAAATGAAATACATGACATACATAGAATATTGCAAATATGTAAAACAAAATAGTGGTCGATCTGTTAAGTTTGGAATCTGTGAATGAATGCTAAAGAAATATGAAGGAACCTACTTAAAAGCGAGCTTGTTGAGCGTAGGTCAAGAATTTCTTGGAGGAAGTTTTCGTTTATTCTCTGCAAATATTGCGGGTAGTCTTTGATCAAGGTGATGTTGTTTCAAACTGTTCTTGTGCAAAGCGATATTTGATAGACGATCACATGGCAGTGCAAGAGCAGGCTAATATCTATACTAGCTGTAAGAATCTGGCCATTACTTTTGGTCGTACATCGCCGTGAATATATTCACGGCGACGGCGCTGAAGAGGCTATAAAGCTTATTCTTCAGCATGAGATCCATTTTCCCCTGAGGGCTCTGCTATTACAATAATCCAGCATTTCCAAGGGCTCTTTTATGTACCTGACTCAAGACACAGCAGGTAATGTCCAAGGGTGTTCTATTCGAACCCATAAGAAGAAGGCGTTACACTGTCCCGAAGTAGGACAAAGATGGACACGCTATAAAGGAAATGTTCAAATTCGGCTCTGATCGTATAAACTCCCTGTCATTCGTGAGGGTATTTTAAGCCATCTTATGGTCGCCGATGGAGCTTCTCTGGCTCCGAGAGCAACTTCGTGACCAGCAGCAAAGTCATTGGCGCACAAGTAAGCAAAAAGAGAAAAAATAGACCGCAGATTTTGCGAAGATTCATTTTACAATAAAGATTCACATCTTCGTGTAGCCTTCTAGTGTGGTTTGGGTGTCATCATGTGACATTCTTATCTGCCTATAGGCATCGTTTGTACTTCGCTTTTTGTTTTTTACCAAGATCGGGGCCAACTTCGTGGGAAATTGAAAATTCCATATTCGTATGGCCATCACTCTCGTGACAGTGTGACGCCTCCCTTATCGTGTATCTATCATTGCCCAATTTCGAGGCAGTGTGACGCTTTCTTCATAAAATGGAGGTCGTGTGTTTGAGTTAGTCACGACTCACGTGACTCACGCTGGTAAACTAAATTTATATCCCGCGTCATTCCTTCATTGCAAAGAGCAGGTAGCTAGTTCGATAAAGTTGTCTACCTACCTTTACCTATATCCTCACAAGAAAAAACGGGCGAAAGATGCCAAACCCTCGTGGTTCGCCCCATAATAGTCTGCAAACGGTTTCCACCAGGTACATTGTGTCATAAAGCGAAGAAAAAAATTCGAATTCTTCATAAGGATTCATATCTTAATGCTTGATGCTGGGATGAAATACCTCAAGTTAGTGCAACCTCTTGTACTTTTCTCTCTTTCTCTATATTAGTTAACCTTTCTTTATATCATTGTAATGTTCATTATTCCACAGGTGCAATCGATATCTACCAACTTCTCGAAAAGTTGGAACTCCACACCTTGTGCCAGAATCCATGGTTCTTACAGGCCGCCAGCGCCGCCAAGGGGGAAGGTCTCCTGGAAGGTGTCAAAGAACTCGGGCTGATGATTCAACGATATCGACAACGAAATACGCTGAGACGGACGCGCTCCTTGGGCTCACGGCCACACTGAACCAACCATCGTATTCCTTAAAACTGAGCGGGTGTGATACACCGCATTGTAAATAAATGCTCACGAAATTTAAAAAAAAATGGTGAGCTTGTAAATATTTCTGAACTTTTGATAGTGAACTATGTAATCCGTCTCAACCTTATGCTCTTTGAATCTGCGTGGAGTTGGAAACTGTGGACGTCAGTAAGTTGTTCATAATTGATTTCTTACCTAATACTTAATATCTTCCATCGTCTCTCAGTACCTTTGTTAATGGAGATGTCCATGTGTGTAGGAAAAGGGCGGGAGTGTCATTAACCCTTTTGTACCAGGGACTTTAGACAGTGTCTACAATGCTATGTGGTTTTCTTTGCCAATCAATACTCACAGCACACGAAGGGTTACACGCGTTCCTCTCACTCCTCTCATTTTATTGTTCATATACTTTATGTATCATACGGAGTGCACTTTAATATATACATTCAACGGGGATCTTAAAATGGGAGGTTTCGATCACTGCATTATACAATAGAACACGTAACTATGTCTGAAGATATTGCTACAGGGCACTGCTACAGAAACCCTTTTTGTGTAAACTTTGTCCACGGGCTTCCCTGGAAGAATTGTCCCACCCTTGATGAAAAGCATTAGTAAACATGTGGAAGCCGGCATGGTAAGATTTCAAATGTATTACGTATAATCTTCAGTGATAAGTATTGATTGCAATGTTAGTTGTGTAAGTGCAATCTATGTCATTATTACACTACTGTTTTCTAGACTATGTTGTAAAGTGAAAAGTTTAATCGAGTATCAAATGAGTTTCTAATGAAACGGGCATTGTTATTCGGGCAAACAAATAATTCAGTGTAATGTATAAACTAAGGCATCGCCTGAAATACTGAAATAATCGTGTTTAAGGGTGATAGATCATGCTTTCTTTCTTGTGTATGTATGTATGTATATATATATATATGTATATATATACATATATATGTATGTATATGTATATATGTATATATATATACATATATATATGTGTATATATGTATATTCAATTATCAGGCGTTTCCTATAGTCCTTGACTGTATTTGTAGCCGTTTGGAGTTGGCACCATTTAACGTCGCTACAAGATTTTTACATGATGAATCGAGAGCCTATCGGATAATATTTGCATTTGTTAGGTGATGTTCTTGCGAATCAGTATTTATACTTATGCCCTTTAAATCTCTACTCCCAACAGTTTTAGACAGACTTCTTCTAAATTACGGTCTATCATTCTCATTTACAAAGTGGCTTGTACAACACGTACGAGACATACCAAAGAGCAAAGGAACGATAGATTATATTTGATTTAATAATCATGGCTGATATTTTAATTCATTTTCTACAAACCTGACAATGGTCATGTACTTGCACGCTTAACTCTCATATTAATGAGATTCTTGGATAAACATGGGAAAAGAGTGACATACTAGTACTCTAAAAAGGAATAAAAGATACGTTCTCCTAAAGCATGAACGGTTTGCCGTTTGGCATAATGCCCATGCACGCAGCATTTTTCCAATGCATTGTCTTCACTTTCTGGCCATCATAAACATCAGATGTGAAACTGAAGGTACCACAATTTGTAGAATAATGTCAAAGGTATATATATATAGGGAAAGAGCTGTTCTAGCCCTTGTTTTTATTGTTCTGTGAAACTACATCGGTAAATATGAGTACATAGGTCACCTACCAGTATAATGATAATGCAAAGACACATTATGGCAATCAATAGAATAATGTGATTTTGGTCATTCATCAATATTGGCTACTGCAAACTGTACCATCTTTTTAAAAAAAAATCTATATTGTTAGCCCTTTTACGTCATCCGATATTCTGTGTGAAGAACAAAGAAACAAAGACATAAATGAAGGAATTAGATTGAGTAACCCTCGTGTTTTTATACTTGAATAAATCCGCTTACAATATCAAAAATATACACACAGGTAAACCATCACTGCGTAGTAACCTGAGCTTCAGTCTCAGTGTCGGCTTGAGCCTATATACGAATTTTAGTTACGGACGATATAACAACACAGCAAAGTCGAAAATGCAATTTCTCCTATATATGTTTTCAGTATATATCGAATCCACTCGGACTACTACGTATCTTTTCAGTGCAAAGTGATTTATTTTCGTTAATATTTAGCGTCACACTGCTGCTTCTTATCTCGAACATTCGCTAGAGTAAATTCATAAGCATAAAGAATAAAATGACAGAATATGACAAAATACATACGTATACTAGTTGGAGAGTTTCATCAACGAACTGATTAAGATAGCGGTTCTATGTCAAAGATGAATATAAAATTTGAGCCCGTTTACACGTTTTTACTAATCATAAAGACAGTTCTTATGGATTCAAAAGAGATGATGTACCAACAATGTTTGTGTAATAGGCCTAGTGTAAACGGTTTGTCTGCACTATAATAGTTACAAATGAATGTCTCATCAATCTGACCTTTATACAGGGTACGTTGCAGAATCAAAATCCCCGTCACTACAACATAATTACGATACAAGCTTATCAGAGAACGAATGCCATGTTTTTCTTCGCACATCAAAGATACCAGAAGCAGCATTTATCATGATATATATATATATATATATATATATATATATATATATATATATATATTATATATATATAATTGTTTGGGGTTTTTTTAACTTCGAACTCGCCTTCTGAGGCTCATGAGCGGGAAGTGTACCCAGATATGAATGGAATTCATGGTGATTGAAAAACAATAGTCCAAGGTAAGAAAGTCGTGGATTATACACCCAGAAGAGAACATGATTGTCATTTTCTTTTATTTCTATAGTAACGATAGAAATTGTCATTAACCAGAGGTTAAATGATGTTCTGGCTACTTTGAGTTGCGTAAGACTCCCTGAGATACAGTAAAACATCGCAGAATGTTACGAACTTGTTCTTACTGTTGTACAAATCGTCACAAAGTAATTTGTTAGCTGCTGAAAAGGAGCAACAATGGAATACTTTTATTCCACTGTTGATAGTACTGTTGTAGATTTTTCAAGGCAATTAATCTCTGGTCCGTCGACTTTTTGTTTTCTTGCAAAACGTGTGATTATGCAAATACCACTATTCAAGTAATATCAAGATAACGAATAAGAGGTCTCTGTAGCCAACGAGTAAGGAAAGCCAGAATGCAGAATTCGAAGGTGAGGGGGCTGTGGACGTCAAACAGTTAGTAAGAAACAATAGGTGATACGCCTTAGCGTATCACCCATAAAAACAACCAAGCTCCCTCCTACAAATTTCAGATTAGAAAAAAAAAACTCCTACAAATTTGCGGGCTCGTCAAATATTGGTGAATGGCACAACTCCGCTACTGGTTATAGGCCTACAGAGTGCACATGGTCTATAAGCCACTGGAGTTTCGGCCAGTAGAGGAGTAAGTCTGAAATCACGTCATTGCACAACTCGAGGAACAACCTTTGGTCACAGTAACAACAACAACAACAACAACAACAACAACAACAACAACAACAACAACACAAAAACTGACCTAAAACATACAAAATAAACGGACAATAATGAAAAAATTACACATCTTTGTCACTGCATCAAATACCTGTGATTTGATGAACCCACATTTCAGCATGATGTTACCACATCAAGCCGAAAACGCGGCTACAATGCGCCATGCATTCTGGGATGAAAACGTCTATAAGCTAACCATCCTGAATGGGCCGACCTATCCGACGATCTGGGTGTAAACTTAAGATACCATACTTTCAAAGTTTGGAAGAGGTCCTCTTTCATAGTTTATTCGCTCTTTCACCCAGAAGTATTGTGCCATATTGTTTTATGTCCTCTTCTCTCAGAGGAAAAAACAAACAAACAAACATATTGTTTACAGATATATGCATAAGTCGGACTGCATGCCTTCGAAGGATGTACAAAAACACAAAACATTCATCCCATCATACCGAGCATGCTGCCAAAACACAGTATTTACATGAACGATAACCATTACTTCTTGAAACGAAACAATATATGTCAATGAATGTTGTTTCGGTTTTTGCATGTGTCATGATTACTATTATGACACATTGCCATGTTTGCAATCTTCATATTCCTGTTATTGTATTTTTTCTAAACTGAGCTGCCATCGCTGAAAAAACTAGAAATGTCGCTAAGGCGACTGGTATGCCTCCGCCATAATGCACGATTCTCCTAATAGGTCTATAGTACATGCAGACAATGTGTGATTACATTTTCACAAAATTGGCAAAATATTAAAATGACAAGTTTGTCACAAATGTGTTGAATGTTCACCTTCCTTGACCTAGGTTTAATTGGATGAATAGGAGAGCATGTACTTGGGGATTTAAGGACTTTACCTTGACTTTGACCCATTCATTAGTTTATGCATTGAGTAATTTTCAAGGTATGGAGAAAAAGTGCAATTTCTATAATGAAAAGTTCATTGTTACCATTTTCATCTGGCCTTTGACCCTAAAATTCATAGGATAATCACTGTCAGGCACAACATGCATAAATATGTAGTAAGTTTCAAGATAACTTGAGCCATTTCTGAGATATGGAGGAAAAAGTTAGTTCAGCACTTTCCCTTGATCTTTGACCTTTTGACCTTTGAGGCAAAAAAAAGAAAGTTTCCAGAGAATCTCTATTAGGTTATACACGCATACACCAAGTGTAAAAAAAAAAATAATCCTGCTGGCATTGCATAAATATGAGGGAAATAGCAAAATTTTGAAGTGTTGCCCTTGGCCTTTGACCCCTGACCTTTGATCAATAAACCCTAAATTCTCTAGATATTCACTACCAGTCAGTACATGTATATACACTATGTTCCATGAAGATACCTTGAACAATTTCCAAGATACAGAGAAAAAAGTTAAGTTTTGATATTTTTATTTGACCTTTTGACCTTTGACCTCATGACCCCAAACTTTCACCAAAGAATCTTAATTGGGTAATACATGTATACACTAAGTTTCACGAAAATATCTTCAGGCATTGCATATATATGGTGGAAATAGTGAAATTTTACATATTTGACCTTGACCTTTTGACCTTTGACCTTGAGCATGTGCACCCAAAAGTTGATAGGCACAACTTCACCCCCTAATACACATACCTGCCAAGTTTCATGAGGATACCTCAAAAGGTTTTTTAGTTACGCTGTCCACAAAATTCATTACGGACGGAAGGACGGACGGAAGGACGGACGGAAGGACGGACGGACGGAAGGACGGACGGACGGAAGGACGGACGGACGGACGGACGGACAACCCGAAAACATAATGCCTCCGGCACCACTTCGTGGCGGAGGCATAAAAAAACCCCACTAGCTCAACTAGCAGTGGTCGTAGTTTTTGTTATGTTCTTTATGGTTTTCAACTAGCACTAGCAAAAAAAAAAAACCACCACACACACACATACACACACGACGCACACGCACTGTCTCACACACATATGAACTGCATTGAGTCTTGAAATATAAATAAAATGTATAACTATTTCTTTGGCCCCATACTCATGTTACTGTTACATAGTGAAACAAGTCTTTGGAATCCCATAGGGTACTGCATAAAGAGATACGATCGATCGTTTGGTTTTTCGGATTTCACTTAAGTTAAAGCATTTCATCTTTCGTCTGACATCTGATCAGTGACAATCCTCTCTAGTACGTTTCCTGCTTCTCTGCCAGTTCTGTTACCATGGCTACAGTGGTAAACCTTTACTTGAAAACCCACGCGTGTTGGTTCGTCTTTCTGATGAGTGTTGACCGGACGCATGGAATTGCTGTGGGATGAAGAAACACACGAAATGGAATAACTCAAAACTATCCGGGACGGACTGTTGGATGTAGGTGTATACAAAGCAGTTGTCACAGAGCGACGGAAAATGAAAGTATTATAGCGTAATTTGATCTCTCAAATGCACAAAACAACTCAGCGTGAACATGGCGCTTTGCAATACAAGTGAATACAACTGTATCTATTACTGTATAAAAAGACAGAGGGACATAATAAATAAATAAATATATATATATATATATATATATATATATATATATATATATATATATATATTAAGTTCTATTAAGTTGATTCTCCACAAGTCAACCTATGTCAATTTGAATAGAGAGTTGGACTTGATTTAAACGAAAACATCTAGTAATCTAGGTGTTAAACTTGCTTATTCCCTTTTCGCTTTCATACTCTTAAAAACCGCATCGAAGGATGGACATGTGTCCTCATTATGAAGCAATCTACCTTCGAGGCAGAATCGTACCGTGAGTACGGTGTGGAATGATCATTAAATTTTTATGTGTCATGTACAGGTGTATTTACGTCCGCCAGAAATCAAGATACGCGTTTTCCTTCACTGTGTGAAACAAAGACAAACACAGTAACAAAATAGGCATGTTCTCTTATTACTCAAGTTCCAAGTGGCCGAATGAATTTTTCCATAAGCTTTACCCATAGCATACGGGAGCTCGGCTGATCTCAGAGTCTAGTAGGTAACGAATGCAATTTTGTCTCATGAGAAATGATTAGAAGCCACTTAAAGCTATACACCAACTCAGATTGCAAAGACATCAATTTGTAAAAGGAAAATGATCACTTAGGGGAAATGATCTGAAAAACTTACAGCAGACTCTCTTCCAGACGCAACATATGGTCGAGCAAAGTTTTCTTGATGAAATTTGGAGGACTCCGAGCCTAGTCTCCTGCCAACTGCTCCTTCGTTTCGTCTCACGGTAGAAGGGTCCGTATGAGACCGCAGTCCACTGTTCCTCCCACCGACATAATAGCCCGAACGAGTGGTATTGGATCTGCGTTCTTTTCCATCCTCCGTGAACGCCATAACCGACGGGTTCGGGTTAAACCTTGGTCCAAAGTTTTGGAGTTTGGGAGATTTCGAACTATTTAAGACTTTCTCTGACTGGACTCTAACGACGGCGTCCCGAGATCGTTCATTCAACGCCTTTCCACCCGTAAGGCTTAGCTCCATTATGCTTAACATTTCTGTATTTGGATTTGGGTCAAACCTCGGTCCAAACTTACGGCGGTGAGATTTCAAACCGTTTAGGACTTTCTCTGTCTGGTCTCCAAAGAAGGCGTTCCGAGGACGTTCCGTTCCATTTGTACCGCTTAGCTCCATTTTGCGTAGCATTTCTGCATGCCCAATCTGGAGAACGAAAGGAGCAAAGTCATCAACAGAGACACATCCTGACAGAGATTAATTGTTATCTACGTGCAACATACAGTCCAATTACTTCTTCCAGAAACTACGGTAATGCGCGTTTATCCCATCGACTCAACTGCGGGGCAGTTGAGGAACCACTTTCATAGAACACAATCATTGCTTATCACTTGCAAGGAGTGATTCAGAATTAAAAATTAACGTTTTATCAAATCATTATTCAAAAGGGCACTCTGAATTTGTCACTGTTTCGAACTATAAATCTGCAAATCATTTCGTAACACGATGCGCCCATCTACCGGCACCTGACCGCTTCTATTCCCTTTACAGTAAAAGCATACCAATACCAAAGGATCAGAATAACACATGTCCAAGGCCTTTTAATTCTATTTAAAGCTTATCACGGCGAACACCAGTGACAACACCCACCGGCATAAGACCATTATTTGCCCAATACCAGTACATGCATTGTATGCTTTGCCTAATTGTACAGGCTGTGAGATGACTATTCACTGTTGGTAGTCATAGAAGCTTTTGGGTGAAACTCACGACTTCAACTCTCCTCTTCCAACACAAGATGGCGCCTCCCGCGACGATGATGATGATGAACAATATCACTCCACAGATAGCGCCGATGAGCACGCTCTGACTAAACTCTACACACAAAAAGAAATAAAAAGCATGATATATATTAAGGGGTCTTTAGCTCAACTACAATACTGTATTACTGATAAAAGCTTCCAAACAATTTTATGAATGGACCAATATATTCGATTACAGCAATTAACAATGAATATGTTCATTGAAATGAAATCCATTCCTTCATTCAGTTATTCATTCACTCATTCATTCATTCATTCACAAATCCATTCCTTCATTCAGTTATTATTCATTCATTCATTCATTCATTCATTCATTCATTCATTCATTCATTTATTCATTATGCATTATTCCATTACAGAGCCTACTTTTTATTGTTAAGGCCACTGTCCACGTCAAGCTCTTCTCTTACAGGCTGCTTCCTGATTCTTCCCATGCTTACGTGTGAGTTCTTGCGCAATTATTGGTTTTCTTATGGATTAGCATGTTACCTAGATGTTACATTTACGTGAATGCTAGCAATTTTACGCAATGGACTTCTGTCAACTCATTTCTTCACATTTTATGTTTGCATTCTTTGCCTTTTGTTATAAGCAGAAATGCTACACAGAAATCAAATCAAATCAAATCAAATCAAATCAAATCAAATCAAATCACACTAATCTAAAAGCAACTATATTCACTAACTTTGAAATGGAGAAAATTACCGATTATTTTGCTTTTCTTCATCAATAACCCAACATTTACGCTTACCACATATTTTCCCCCGTCCACTGCCGTCTGCCGACATGTCTACGTATGATTCGTAACACTGACACGTGAAAGATCCTTCGGTGTTTGTACACACAGCATTTGGTGAACAGTCGTTCGTTTCGTCACTCGCACACTCATCAGCATCTAAACACAAAATTGGATGAAATCAATCCTTAAAGATTTAAATACTTACTTCCAAAGACACATGCATCAAGTAATAAATTTTGCCACCATGTCCTCTAGGAAGCTTGTGATTTCACTTCCTTAAAGTAACATAGATTCTTCATTTCTTTATTGTTTCATCAAGCCATTGATCCCTTCATCATCCATTAAAAACAACAACAAAAAACAAGTAAATTTGCCATTAATAAAATGGCCTTACTTTTAGATGGAAAGTTTTTTTTTAAAAATAAGATTAAAAAAAATGGGATGTTTCTACATTTTGTTTTTACTGACATCTATGCGAAAATGAGAGTAATCTGTTGAGTCATGCATGGGTGAGCACACATAACAGAAAAATGGTCACTTTTCAAAAGTCACAAATATCGTTTTGACATTTCTTTGATGTATTTGTTTCTGGTGAATGTATAGGTGCTGTTTTTGTTTAATTATCCATCGTTTGATCCCCTTATGCTATTTGAACAGTACATTTTAGCATTTCTTGCGCAATCCCTTTACAGTGAGCTCACTCAACCACAACATGACTCCCTCTTATATTCACACAATAATGTCCCGTTGCATGTTGGTAAGAATATTTGATTACAATTCTTTCAAACAAATTGAAGAGGTTTTGAAGATATACGAGAGTCGAATATATTCATTTACAGCTAGTATTGTGTTCAATTAACAGTTAAGAAAAAGAAAACACATAAAAGTGTGATTATAGTTGTGAGAGGGTCAAAGCCCCTAGGATGGATGATAAAACAACATAAATTACACCAGAAACAAAATGTTTCACAGATACACAACAGTTACTCTTTTGACTTTGAAAAGCGACCATTTTCTCTTTTGTGCGTGCTCGCTCATGCATGACTGAACAGATCATTCTCATTTTCATACAAAAAAAAGTAAATAAGTGTAGAAATGCCTCTGCCGAATCATTTTGTTCAACACCCTTTTCGTTGAAAAGTTACACTATATTGATGAGTGGGTACTTGTTGTCGTTGTTGTTGTTGTTGTTGTGTTTAATGGAATATATTTGACACAAAAAGGACCAAGAAGATGTTTGTTATCGTTCAACCACTGCAAAGACTTATTTGTTTACAAAGTGATGATGGAAAAAACAAGCCAACAATATTTAATTGTCGCAAGTCTGTCTGTCATTACCGGTGATCTTCGTCGCTTCCGGTTCGACTCTAATGGATGCCAAACCGGCGGTCAGAGTCTCATCTCCAAAATTATTTAACACGTCTGCTTCTACAGCCGAGAAACTCGTTGACGTATTGACGAAGCTGTCCAGCACTGCTATCACACTACCCTGACGATACTCGGTGACTGTTACGTCGTTGATAACGGTTGTAGTGGCCAGAATCTGCCGAAAAACCCAAACAAACAAACAAACACATGACACATCATGGGTACTGCTTACTTAAAGGACAAGTTCACCTTCATATACATGTGGATTGAGTGAGGGCAACAATATTAGTAGAACACATTAGTGAAAGTTTGGGGAAAATCTGACAATCCGTTCAAAAGTTATGAATTTTTAAAGTATCTGTGCAATCACTGCTGGAGGAGAAGACTACTACAGTGTATGATGTCACATGCGTACAACCATAATAAGGAAAATAAAAAGAGAATTTCACAAAACTCGACTTTTTGAATAAAGTGCACATTTCTTCGACTTGTTACTGACTTATGTTAGGGGTAATATTATTCCCCCTGACTTCTGAAAGACAGAAGTCAAGTGTTCTTTTATTACGTGAGAAAAGTGAGAATATCTTGAATTTTCTTTATACTTTCTTTATATGGTTGTACTCATATGACATCACAAGCTATAGTAGTCTTCTCGTCCAGCCGTGACTTAGCAGAAACTTCAAAAATTCATAACTTTCGAACGGATTGTCCGATTTTCCTCAAACTCTCATTGTTGTGTTCTACTAATATTGCTGCATTCACTCAACCCACATGTCTATGAAGGTGAACTTGTCCTTTAAAACTGAAAAAGCAACATATAAAAGAAGCATCGATATGGAATATTATTCACTTCGACGGTAAGATATTGGACCTGAGTGCATGTTTCATCAATGCTTAACTGATTCGGTCAGAGCAACACGGTGACTGTCTTTTTTTCCCTTATCGACAAATGCGTTTATCATGTAAAGGCTTGCGAAATATTTCTAACACTTTTGAGATTAAGATTAAAGACGCTAATGCGGCTTTCAAACATGTAAAGATTATTTCATGGATCTGCGCGTGTTTGCGAGATCGTCGATTCGTCACATTTGACATCATCGTTTAGAAATTTTCCATTGTTTGGAGAGCCGAATTGAGTGTGCGTGTGTGTGTCTGTGGGAGGGGGGGGGTGTACAACCCCAGTGTCCCCTCCAGTTCAACGAACATAATTATGACTAAAAATACAGATTATTCATTTTACTATGAAAAGGGATGATAAAAATACGATTAAGATCTTGATCCTTGCTCTTTCTTACCACTCCAATAATTGTTTCGGTGAGATTTGTGTACAGTTCTGAAGATTCATTTGCCAGTTCCAGCGTGTAATCAATGTCAACGCCGTTGGCAGCTAATATCGTCAATTCAATGCTGTAGCGAGTTTGAGCTATATAGCAAACACAAACAAATGTTTAACGATAATTATGTGGAATAGATTTGGAGATTTCAACACCTAACAATTATCTTTGAACACTCCGTGAATATGACATACTCATTAGACCTGCTAAAATAAATGTATCTGTAAACTCTGCAGACTTATATGAATGGTTCCCCTATTATGTAAAGTTCATTTTGTAATTTCATTACTATTGTTAATATTATTTGATTTGAAGATGTATGTCACTTATGAAATTTGTGGAAGAGCAAATAAAATGATATGAATGAATGAATGAAAGGAAAGAAAAACTATACAGTGCTGTACGAATAATAAACATACTGATACTGCAAAGAATTACTCGTATGAGAACGGGACAATTTGCCCTCCACAGGTCATTGTGCTTTATTACATTCAAGTACATGTATTATACAATACAAAAAAGTGAAAACAAAACTCTCTGCAAATCATTTTTATGTTTGAGGTTGAGGGTTCGTTCAAAGTTGAAGAATCAATTGTGTCGTCATCTAGTTTGAATCAAGCAAACATATTATAGACAATATACTTATGGTTTGATGCTGTATCATTTTATGTTATTTGTTTCTTCATTGTTAATACTCTAAAAGGCAAACAAAAATCTTTAAAAAATATAAAAATAAAGATCTTCGCTGTCCACGAGTCATTTTTGGTTTGGTTTCAGAATTTTAACAGCCTTTAATTGATGAGATACAAGTGATTCTTGGCACCACAATTTAAGATACTATAGTTTCCTGTTCCTTACTCAAATGGCGCTTTTTGAAAATATCTTCCTGATATTTTTTTTTTCTTTTTTCACAAATTTCAAGAATGTGACAGGTTCTTTCTAGTCTTTCTCCAGTATAAGATCACCAGTTAAGTGTCGCGATGTAAATATTAACGGTAAGATCCCCTACGATTTGAAGACGTGCCAAGGCGGTAAAATAGTGATCCGAGAAAAGGCCAAAAACAAGTTATTGCAAAAAAAAAAAAAAAAATCAGTTATGATAACGTTAAGGGATACTGATAGACTCACCAATGCACGTTTCCTGCCTTCGAATAAAATTAGGGCGACACTGGCAACTTGAAGAAACACATTCCTCAGAGACTACGCAGTCCATATCAGATTCACAAGAAGCACGAGCTATAAGAACATACAGATACAAAAGGAAACAAATGTAATGAAAAACGGCAGGAGGGTATTAGTTGTTCAGTGTGAAAATTGTTTAATTCTACACTGAAAATGCATTTAATCATGAAGTTGCGCTAAAACAAGATAATGATGGAAATGTGCAATTAATGTTTTTGTTGGATTTCCTTATTTAAGTGACCAGCTACGAGTAATAAACCAGTCAGTTTATTACACTCTGAAAACGGGCATAATGTTTCATACGTCAAATGTATTTTAGACTAGTATGAATATGTTACAAGTGGGATTCTATATTAGCAGTCAAATGTGGCAAAAAATCAGCAAACGATGAGAGAATGAGAAAGATATCTCATACAAACCTGATTCGCACGTTCTTCCTTCATATCCCGATGGACAGCGACAGATGTATATATTTGAGAAATCAATACACGTTCCTCCATTCAGACAAGGGTTAGGATCACATATTGACCCCTCTGAAAGAGAGCACAGGTCAAGGTATTCACTTATCGAGCAGGCAGCAATACTCTTTCCTGAATGAATGACACTGATTCACACGAACTGATTATTTATTTTTAAAAAATCTACGTCAAACTTTGTAGTCAGATACCTTCATTGCTTTGAGTGCAGATATGACAAATGGTACACGGCAATTAGAGCATTTCTGAGCGATTCTTTAATTATCTATACACAATATTCCAGCCTAATTTCCAGTAACATCAAGGCATAATCGAATCGCAGTATTGGAAGCAGCGCAAGAACTATTTTGATAAGCAATAGTAGGTTAGTCCATTCTAGAGAGCTGATTATGAGTTATTGCATTGTTTTAACCTCATAAAATGTAAAGATACTTTTACCCTGAAAGTCGAGACCTGACCATATTTTAACATTTCCTAAAAATGAATGACTTATTATGATGGAAAAGGCAAAGTAGTTAGGTATTGAATGAGTTTGGAACCCAATTCCAAAACACCATCAATGACATTTACCGGCCACTGTGACTATGAATTCACAAGTCTGATTATTTCCAGATCCGTCGACTGCCACGTACGACACGCTCGTGTTGCCGAGCGGGTAATCCCCACCGTTCTCTCCAGGTGCTAAGATAGCAATCGTCACATTATTGGAATTGTCGGTCGCCGTCGGGGCTTCCCACGTTGCCACTGCCTCGGAGGAGCCGAATTGGGCTGTGACGGCCAGGGAGCCGGGGCATCCCTCGATGACCGGTCTCTCTTCGTCTGTAGGTTGAAGAATGGTATTTTTTGAGGTGTCGTGTTTTATAAGGTTATAGTTGTGTGGTTTATAACCATGAGAAGAATAGCGTACTTCAAAGTCACACATCGTTTGGACATCGTTCATGTATGTAATAACATCTAAATCTTGCCATCTGGTGAAAAAAAAGTATAAGTACATTTCCACCCCATGAAGTAGAAATTGAATTGAAAAGAATGGTGCAGGCTTCATACAAAATCGGACCTTAAGTAATGAAGCTTTGGAATCTAAATTGCACATGTTTTGGTGAAATAGTAAACCATGTAGGCTTATACGCAAAATTGATGGTGATTATGTCATGGAGCTTTGTCTCCATACAATGACATGGCCTGACCAGTCTGACCAGTCTTCAGTGGTCTTAGACCTATATACACTCACCTTCACACAGTTTCTTTTTTATTGACATGACATACAAGCGAGTAGCTTCTATCTTTTGTGTCTCAATGGTCCATCAATGATAATTTTTCTCTGTTAAAAGGGTACACAGATTT
Organism: Diadema antillarum; assembly: GCF_040938485.1. Classification (NCBI taxonomy): domain Eukaryota; kingdom Metazoa; phylum Echinodermata; class Echinoidea; order Diadematoida; family Diadematidae; genus Diadema; species Diadema antillarum. Next base: position 1,033,133 of record NW_027270980.1, read on the forward strand.
GATGAAGGCCAATCGAACGGAAGATACTGCAATGCGACAAATGAGAATGCCACGTGTAAGAGTTATTCGCCCTGCACTTTTCATATCAAACGGGTTAATGATAACAACAACCTGTGGATGATTTTGAAATTTTGAAACCGACTATTACCGCAGGGCATCACACTGAGTTCTTTGCCTGAAACTGCGTGTTATCTTCCAAATATGACAAGATCGGCATTCACATGTATGACACTTTCAAACACTTGGAACACAAACAAACAAACGCATTTTATATGAACGTTGAAACAGTATATGGAAGGCTGGGCTGGGTAAAACTGTGAGGGCGCTCCATGGGTTTAGACGCCCTCTTGGAAAGTGAGTTGTGACAAACCTTTGATATGCACGTAGAAGGAGCACTGAGCAGAATTTTCAGAAGGATCTTCCACTCGATAGGTGACTGTGGTCGACCCGATGCTAAAATTTCCCCCACTGACGGTGGGTCCCAGCAAGGAGACTGTCACGTTCCCTGAATTATCGGTTGCTGAGGGCTCATTCCATGAGATCTCCCTTGAAGGAAGGCCAGGTTTAGTGGTCGCCGTCGTCGAATTCGGGCATGTGATCATTGGGTTTTCGTTATCTACAATGCACACAGTAATATAATTGATAACACTTAACACTTTAGTAACTGAAGATTCAGTACATAATGGCCTATTGTCACCTGCAAGGTACAGCAATATTACTCTCATTTCGGCAACTTCCTAAATTATGCAAAATAGATCACTGCATGTTTATTTTTGTCTATTATAAGTTATGCTTATTTGAAATCCTTTTTATGACTTTACCAAGAGACTAGTGTGTCACAGAAATAATTCTGACACACTTTTGTTGATCTTTGACTTATTTCAAATTATGTAATTATATATTCTATATGGAAGAAATACAAATAGTAAAGCATAAAACAATAAAAAAAAAGAAGAGGACGGGCGGCTTCGGGCGGTTTAGGATGTAAACTGACGGGCGGTTTCGAGCGGTTCAGTTACTAATGGGGTATCATTCATGCAAGACTACTATTGAAATGAATTTGGATAGTTCTAATATGTACCGGTAGATTTCTAATAAATCTTCCATAATATAGTCTGTGCTTTAAGGTAGACATGGGTGATCACCTTTAGACTAGTGGCACATGAGACATGGAACTTGGCACGCTCATACCTATAACACGCACAGAGATAATGCACTCGTCGCTGTTTCCTGCCGCGTCGGTTCCCCGATAGGTCACGTTGGTCTTTCCGATACTGAATCGTCCACCGTTGACTTCAGGACCCACAAGGGAAACATCCGCAGACCCCGAATTGTCCGCTACGGTTGGCTCAGTCCAAGTGACTACCGCTGTTGGAAGTCCAGAATCCGTGTAAACCATCGCTGGACCTATACACGTGATAACTGGATTTTCTTTGTCTGGGAAATTGAAAATAGAGTCACACATTTTAATCAAATACATGTATATTGACTACACTTTAACATGAAGAACCTCTACAATTTCAGTTTCTAAATGATAATGATGTAGCCTTGTTTCATATATCGATGTTAATGAACACTGCAATCCGTTTCATAAAACGTACTTTGAAGATAACTTTGTAATTCGTCTTTAGTAAAGTTGGAAATACTATTAATAATTCATAATCTACCAAGTGACACTAAGGTTAACGGCACATACTATTTTAATGTGTCATAGTTAAACAAGATTTGTAGCTGTGTATGGGGCACCATATCGCATAGTCTCTTTTGTTACGAAATTAGTCATTTCGTCGACAAAATAACTGATTTCGTAACGAAAGAGACCATACGACACTTGGCGCCCCATAGCTGTGCATAGGAATGACATTATAGTAAAGGTACAAGAACGGTCGTGTGTGAGTGCGTTTGTGTGAATTTTTCTGAGTGTATGTATGTATGTATGTATGTATTTTTCTGTGAGTGTGTGTGTCCGTCATACATTCATACGTGCAATTACCATCCAGTGAAGAGTGTGTCCTTGGCTTCCGTTGCACAAACAAAAGAAAACTGTGGGTAAGTAGAAATTACCGACCACTAGCATGACTTGGTTACCCAAAGCTTGATATTTGCTTACCAATTATAGTAACGACAAATGAACAGTTGTTCCTGTTCCCTGCGTCATCCTGTGCTGTGTACCATACTCTGCTTATCCCTATGGGAAATATGTCTGCAGTGGTCCCATTGGTATCACGAATGACGTTTACATTGCCAGAATTATCGGAGGCTTCCGGAAGGGTCCAGTTCACCAGGCCGGTGGACATACCAGGGGTTGTGGTCGTGGAAATGTTATCAGGGCAAGAAATGGTTGGCTCTTCCATATCTGCGAAAAAAAGAAATCAAACGACACAGGCCTAGACTAGAAATCACACTATGGATACTCGATTCTCATTCATCGTATATCTACTTGGCTTGATGTCAGTCAGTATTCTTCTCTAATTGGTTAGTAGTGGCCTTAACGAATCTGACTTTGACACCGTCGTGTTGTCGAAATATAGTCACTTGGCTGCTTGGGGAACGGTAACTCTTTATGAATGTAGGCCACGTATTATCTTCTCTAAATATTTTGGGAAAGTTGGACAAGCTGCATGAGATTGAACTATTACGTCTCGTACAAAATGAATCTCTCTTGCAAGACGCCCTTTGCATTTGGAGGGGGCGAGGTCGGAGTTGATTCGTTATTGGAACGGAAGATATCATATCAACACTTCATAATTATATGATTAGGGCCCGATCATCCTATACGTAACAGCGGAGCCATTCAGGATAATTAGAGCCAATAAGATACAAAAATAATTAGATAGAGTTAGATAACAGAGGGAAAATGTTACTGTTGGCAACAGAGAAACAACAGCAGGTGTCATAAGTTGGATTTGCTTGTCGTATGATTAAAGTGAACACAGAGGAAGGAAATACGTATATTTCATACCTACTTAAAACGATTGACGACAAAAGATACGAGGTTTTCTCGCACGCAATCACTTACTTACCTGTGACGTAGACTGTAAACGAACACGTCATACGATTTCCTGCGTTATCCTGCGCATCGTACGAGAGTTCCGTGGTGCCGATTGAAAAATTCCCGCCATTGATTCCTGGTCCCAGGAACGTGACAAAGGCACTCCCAGAATTATCCCGAGCCGAGGGTTCCATCCAAAACACGGACGCAGTGGCCAAACCGTGTGATGTTGGGACAGACTGCGACTCGGGGCAAATGAAAGAGGGCGCTTCACCATCTATGGAATCAATTCAGACAATAACAACCATAGACTACACTTCAGAAAATAATGCATGATTTGCGTGAAAACTAGAAGGAATGATGATGATGATAATAATAATAATAATGATAATAATAACAATTATGATAATAATAATAATGATAATAATAATAAGGTCTTATTTAACGGGCCACGCCATTATCATTACCCTAGCATGCCAGGTACCCATTTATACACCTAGGTGGAGAGGGACATCAAGAGCAAAACATCTTGTCCAAAGACGCAAGTACTGGGCGGGGTTCGAACTCGTGTCCTCCGATAGGGAGTCGGGAGTCTTATCCATTATGCCACAGCGCCCTCCAGAAAGATCTGTAATATTTTCAACCATGGATAGCGTGTGTCGAAAGCTGTTGTTATATCGCTGCATTGCGATTCCTATACTGCAAAACTGTCTCGTAGCAGTTTACTAAGTGTCTCCATTGCAAACTTCCCTGCGGGTAATACTGATGAAACTCCAGCTAACATTTCTTTTGATTTGTTATATTGCTCGTCCCTCGGTGGAGATGGGGAAATGATGACAAGCAATCACTAAATTTTCAACTCCCTTGATCCCATAATCTTCAGAGATTTCCCAGACTCTCAAGAATCAGAAAAGTGAGATGAAAACACTCTCTACATTAACCTCAACATATCACAAAAGTAGTAGCGAGTTGGCACAGTATCAGTGACACGCAGAATTTGGCAAATTGTGAATTTGGACATGTTCAAATGATTACCGGTTATAAGTATTTCAAAAGAACACGACTGCCTATTTCCTGCAGCATCCATGGCTGTGTACTGGACCGTGGTGGAACCGATGGTAAAGTTGGTGCCGTTGGTGGCTGGTCCTTCCAGTGTGACCATCACTTCTCCGGAGTTATCCCAAACGAGTGGCATGGACCACGTAACTTCAGCGCTTCCTAAGCCGGGGTCGTTTGTCCCAACATAATCTTCTGGACAAATGATGTTTGGCCTCTCATTATCTGCCAAATTGAAGTTAAAAAAAAGTTTATTTCAAAACATATTCATTCAAATCAGTTCTCGGATTGTGGGATTTCAGTTCGACAAAGGGAAATACCTTATGTGATACAGAACTCCCCCCCCCCCAAAAAAAAAAACAAGAAAAAAAACCAACAACAACAACACACAACAACATATATATATATGTATGTATAATATAGAGACTGTGACTTTACATGCATGCACTATGCAATACACCTTGACCATTGATAAGTGAAGTAAACGTGCACATTTTATTTTGAAGGAGAGAAGCAGATAATTATTGTCCCATGAAATTATACATTCATGCAATATGAACTCATTGAACCAACTACAAAAGACTATGAATAAAGTTCGGCATCACAATAAAATATTGTGGCGAAATGAATATCAGAAAGGTGTTTGTAACGAGGTTACTAAATTGAACGCATAGGCAGGCTGCTTGTTGGCAATGGAAGAGTTAAACTCGGAACTTGTGCATATTGTCACTAATTTCGCATCAGCTCTCAAAGAATACTTTTCAGTCTGCCAAAGAAAGTTCAAATACAGTTTGTTTTAACACATTCTTTAAGAAATGTGCAGATTATATCATCACACAGTCGAGAAAAAATATGTGGAGGCTTTTTTAACAATTCGAACTAAAATAACATTCTTGAGCGTGGTTACGACTAGTTTACTAAGTGTGCCAGAACAATGTGTAATTGAAAATCACAGACCACTGGGTTCCCGAATGGTTTTATTGCTTACCATTTATAATGACGGCAAATGAACAGTTGTTCGTGTTTCCTGCATCATCCAGTGCTGTGTACCAAACTCTGCTAATCCCTATGGGAAATACGTCTGAAATAGTCCCATTGGTATCACGAATGACGTTCACGTTGCCAGAATTATCGGAGGCTTCCGGAAGGGTCCAGTTCATCTGTCCGGTGGACATACCAGGGGTTGTGGTCGTGGAAATGTCATCTGGGCATGAAATGGTTGGCTCTTCCATGTCTGCGGCAAAATGAAAGCGACGACATGTAATAGAAATCACACTAGGGAAACTCGATTCTCATTCATTATCTATCTACGTTGATTGATGTCGGTCAATGCTATCCTCTGATTGGTCAATGGTGGCCTCAACGAGTCCATCCCTGAACTACAGCACGCCATGGCGTCAAGATGGCGCCACAGCGCGCCGCATGTATAGGGCACACTGAGTCTTTCGGAATGATTTCCACAAAATTATTCTCTGAATATTTCTCGAAAAGTTAATGGATTCGAATTCAAATATTATATCTCGTGCGTAGGGACCTACACCAACAGATGTCACCTCCTCTTTGGCAAAGCACCTTCATGAGTTAGTATGGGGCGGGGGCAGTGTTGGATCAAGAATTGAACAAGAAATATCATATCAAAACATAATAAGATTATATTAGAGTCATGTCATCCCGCATGTAACAACGGCGCGGCAGAGGCATTCGGGATAAACTAAGTTAGTTAAACACGATTCATGTCCAACTTTACAAGTTGTACAATTACAATCTATACCCAACTTTACAAGAACATCGAATCTTACAAGAATACTTTTTGTTTTCGCAGTCACTTACCTGTGACGTTGATCGTAAAAGCACACGTCATGCGATTCCCTGCATTATCCTGCGCATCGTACGAGAGCTCCGTGGTGCCGATTAAAAAAGTCCCACCATTACTTCCTGGTCCCATGAACGTAACCGAAGCATTTCCAGAGTTATCCCGAGCCATGGGCTCCATCCAAGACACTGACGCAGTGGCCAAGCCCGGCGATGTTGGGACAGACTGCGATTCAGGGCAGATAATAGAGGGCGCTTCACCATCTATGTAATCAATTTAGACAGTGACAGCTTTACTGTACACTACGTTTATGAAAAGAATGCATAAATATACGTGAAATGAAAGGGATGATCTTCATGTACCCAATAATGAATAGCTTGTGTCAATAGCTGGTGTCGAATCGCTCCATTGCGATTCCTAATTTTGTTTCGCCTGACGTCGTGATATCAAAATTTTCATACATGGAGTCAATTTCAATTCAATTCAATTCAATCATAGTTTATTTCCAATCAACGAAAATAAAAAACATAGTACAATGTATACATGTCATTAACTGATATTGTTCAAACGCTTGCAAAAGATTCATGTAATATACGAGACAAATTATAGAACAACATATATGTACAATAATAAAGAGGAACACTGTACAAATACTACGTGGGCGAGCGGAAAATAAATTCGATCATGGAAAATAGTGATCCACTAAAAAGCAAAGCTTGTCGGACGTGGATCGCTAGATAAATAATGAGTGAATGATATACTATTCTATAACAATATACATGTAGTTATTTTGAGATACACAGGTCGGGAAAAAAAAATATAGAATACCAATGCTATAGTGCCCGGACACTGTTCATTGAACCACATGTACCGGGAAAATAAGACAAGGACAATACATTCGTACACACATTCAATTACCCACACGCATATACACTGTTGGACGCGAGACAGTACCGAGAGGAGAGAAGACGGTAACAATACAAGTCTACGAAGAACAATAGACAGGAAAGGAAAAGGAGAGAAGAAAGAAGAGAGGTCTGCACACAGAACACGCCAAGTGCTGCGACATCAGGACAGGTGAAAGCTCAAGCATAAATTATAGCAATTTAAATTATCTAAGATTATAAGTAGAAAGTAAATGTTTTCTGAGTTTATATTTAAATGTGACAAATTTGGGGGAATCTTTTAAACTATTATCTAAATTATTCCAAAGTCTGGGTCCAGTATAAAGAAATGTATTTTGGGCATGTGCGGTTCTCATTAACGGAAGATGGAATTCGTCGGATCGTCGCGTGGGATAGTTATGAACATGACTGTTTCGATGAAATAAATCGTGGAATATTTTAGGTAAAAAGGTACTGTTGTAATTAAACATAAACTGACCAAGTTGAAACACATACAAATCATTTACTTTTAATATTTTATGGTCAGAAAACAAAGCATCTGTATGTTCTCGGGTATGTAAATTAAAAACAATTCTAAGCGCTTTCTTTTGCAATAAAAGAAGTTTATCAAGTAACATCTGATATGTATTACCCCAAGCAAGAATCCCGTAGTTTAAATAAGGGAGTATCAAACTAGAATAAAGAGTTAATAATGCAGATGAAGGAAGATAATATTTTAATCTATTCATTACGCCAATGTTACGTGAAATAATTTTACATATGTTATCAATATGATTCCTCCATGAAAGCTTGTTATCAACGCAAACACCAAGAAATTCAAAAGAAGAAACTTCTTCTAAGGGAGTAGTATCAAATGTTATATTGCCTGGGAGGCTATCTAAAGAATTACTAAAAAGCATAACTTTTGTTTTTTGAATATTTAATGACAATTTGTTTGCGTATATCCATTGTATGACCTTTATCAATTCTTCATTGACTGTTCTTATTAAGATATTTGGGTCAGGGTGGGAAAAAAAAAGATTAGAGTCATCCGCGAATAATATGAATGATAGTTTCTCCGAGGATCTATGAAAATCATTAATATAAATAATGAATAACAATGGGCCTAATAAACTCCCTTGTGGAACACCACATGCAATTGTTTTACTTTGAGAGTCAAAGCCGTTGACATGTACAAATTGGGATCTTTCTGATAGGTAACTCGTGAACCACTCCAAGGCCTTTCCACGTATTCCATAATGAGACAGTTTGGCGAGAAGTATTCCGTGGTTAATCGTGTCAAAGGCCTTGGAGAAGTCCAAGAAGATACCTATTGTGTGTGAAAGTGTGTCGAGTGCGTGTGTGACTTTGTCGATGAGGGCAAGTAGTGCGTGTGTTGTGCTGTGATTTTCCCTGAATCCAAATTGAAAGTTTGAAAATATGTCGCAGGTTTTAAGAAAACGTACTGTCCTGGTGTAGACTATTCTTTCAAGAATCTTAGAAATAGAAGATGATAAAGATATGGGTCTATAGTTATTGACATCATCCTTCTCCCCTTTCTTATAAATAGGAATTACTTTCGCAATTTTCATGCTATTTGGCACATGGCCAGTTGCAAGCGATGAGTTGATAATATGTACTAAGGGATCCACTATTTGAGGAATTATGTTTTTTATCAAATAGTTGTCAATTCCGTCGTGGCCAGGACTTTTACCTTCTTTCAAATTGGCAACAATCTTTATTATTTCTTCTTTATATGTTGGGTCAAAAAATATAGTTTTAGAGTTAGGTGTATCTAAAAAATCACTAAAAGATTTACTAGAAAGAGGAATATTTTGAGAAAGATTTTTTCCAATTGAAGAAAAGAAGTCATTAAAAATTTCAGCCATGCCAGCGGGAGTGTTGCTGGAGGCATTGCCCCACCGAACTTCAGAAATATTAGATGAATTGTTAGGTGTATTCATAGCATTCTTTAATGTTTTCCATGTGTTTTTAATGTCATTTTTATATTTGCTTATCTGATTAACATAAAAAAATTTCTTCTGCGTACGCAATAATTTGATGAGTGTGTTTTTGTATGAAACATATTTTTTCTTATTTTTTTCAGTGGGATTACATCTATATTTATAAAACAAATTATTTTTCCTATTTATAGATCGTAATATAGACTGGGTTATCCACGGGAGTCTTGGAATTTGCTTATATCTATTTTTTATGTTACGCAGGGGAATATGGTTATCGATTTCGGAGGTAAGAGTAGATATGAAATAATCATAAGACAAATTGACATCGGTAGTGTTGTATACAGAAGACCAATCGAGTTCTTTTAAACTGTTTTGGAGACTTGTAAGATTATCTGCAGTAATCTTACGACGCTTATGATAATTATTTTGTTTATTCAGTTTAATTGGAACCTGAGCAAATATAGGAAAATGGTCAGTGATGTCTGAGAGGACGATACCAGACTCAGGAAGTGGAAGAACATTACAAAAAATGTTATCTATGAGGGTAGCCGATTGGCTGGTGACACGGGTAGGCTTGGAAATTAATGGTAAAAACGAAGCAGACATTAATGTTTCTATAAATTCTTTTGAACTGTTTTGGGAGTTACATTTCATGAGATCGATATTAAAATCGCCCATCAGAAATGTATCTTTAATAGATATCATGGGATTTTGTACTAAATCCTGCAAAACTGTCAAAAAATCATTCAAATTCGACCGAGGGGGCCTGTAAATTACACCAATCATAATGTTTTCTCCATGTGGATTTATCAATTCAATAAAAAGGGATTCGAGTACATCGCTCATAACACTAATCTCCTCATGTATAATATATTTAAATTTTTTCGAGATGTACAAACCAACTCCTCCACCAACTCTCTCATTTCTATTTCTAAATACAAATTCGAATCCGGGTAAAGAAAATAAATGACTGATATTAGAGTTCAACCATGTTTCTGTTAGCCCTATGATGGAGCAAGATTTATGATCTGGGTGTTCTAAGAGTCCTTGACGGATTTTGAGATGCCCTCATATCCTAGAGTAATTCACAAATTTTACAAGCTATGCTTTTCTTGTGAATTCCTTTTTTCCATATAGTCGCAAAATAAGATTGTATTGCTTACTTGTTTATTTATCTAAAAACCAAAGTTGATATTATCATAATATTGTATCCGTGTGTAACTCCAACATACCCGTGTTACACGTGCTTTGTTGAAACTTATGTGATTCAAACTTCCTTCAAATGACATGTACTCATGTAAGCGTTTCGTATATTGCTTTGTATTACTTTACTCGTATATGGAAATAAAATCATTTGAATAAATGAATGAATTGCAAACTAACAACATTATTGTCTCGTGCTATAGTTGGTAAATGGCTTCTCTGGAAACTGCCAGTAGCCCTGGAGACAGGTGAAACCCCAGACCTGCAATTTACTTATTCCTCATTATATTCCACATACTAAGAATCTTGCTATAGGATTGGTCAAGAGCTGATCACGTGATAAAGCGCAGTTTTGCCCATCACATCACCTGAGAAGAACTAGGTCACTTGATAGTACACAGTGCATTGCACTTTCCCTTCAGTGTCGCGCGGTGCGCGCAGCAAATTCATTGTTTTGTCATCTATAAAGACAGCTGTTTGTTTTGCTGATCTCTGGCAGCCCATGCAGTCTTAACGCGAGATGAGTACGCGCGAAATAAAAGTGCGTTGCACTGTGGACTATCATTTAACTAGGTCGCTTGATAGTACACAGTGCAACGAACTTTCACTTCAGTGCCGTGCACTTTCACTTCAGTGCCGTCCACGGTGCGCGCAGCAAATTCATTGTTTTGTCATCTACGCGCACACGTATCCTAAGCCCTAAGCTTACCTAAAGACAGCTAAAACGGTTTCAGATGTGGAATAAAATGGGAATTTCTAGGACAGTAGATGTGGAGTATAAAGCAAATAATCAACTTTTAGTTTCAGGCAATGAGACAAACTATCACTTCCTCGGCGATCTGAATGTGTACGCTATCTTTCCTCAGCTGCGCTTCGGAAAGATAGCTACATCCAGATCGCCTCGGAAGTGATAGTTTGTCCCATCACCTTCACCAACGTTGATTATTTGCTTAATATCCCCAAAGGAGGAATGGTACGTTGTTCAATCTGTCAACCTTATATAGATCCCTAGATCTCCACGGACTTTCCGCACTCTAGTAAATCAGAAACATCACCTACATTAACCTCAGCATGTCACAAAGGATAGTAACTGTTGGCAAAGTATCAGTGCCATGTTGGATAAGGCAAAATGTGAGTTTGGACATATTCAAATGATTACCGGTTATAAGTATTTCAAAAGAACACGACTGCGTATTTCCTGCAGCATCCATGGCTGTGTACTGGACCGTGGTGGAACCGATGGTAAAGTTGGTGCCGTTGGTGGCTGGTCCTTCCAGTGTGACCGTCACTTCTCCGGAGTTATCCCAAACGCGCGGCATGGACCACGTAACTTCAGCGCTTCCTAAGCCGGGATCGTTTGTGGCGACACTATCTTCTGGACAGATGATGTTGGGCTCCTCATTATCTGTCAAATTGCAGTAAAAAGGTTTATTTCAAAGCGCTCTGATTCAACGTTCAAGTCAGTTGTCGTATTGTGGGATTTCAGTCCGACAAAGGGAAATAATCACTCTGATACAGGACCCCCCCCCCCCGAAAAAAAAGCAAAAAACCAAAACACATATATTGTGTATTATATAGAATGCGTTGTGACTTTACATGCATGCAGTATGCGATGCACCATGACCATTAATAAGTGAAGTACAACATGCACATTATTTTGAAAGAGAGAAGCAGATACTTATTGTCCCATGAAATTATACATTCATGCAATACAAACTCATTGAACCAACTACAAAAGATTATGCATCACAACAGCGTATTTCTGACGAAATGAATATCAGAAAGGTGTTTGTAACGAGGTTACTTGAGCGCATAGGCAAGATGCTTGTTGGCAATGAAAGAGTTTAACTCGGAACTTGTGTAATATTGTCACTGATTTCGCATCGGTTCTCAAAGAATACTTTTCAGTCTGCCAAAGAAACGTCGATTACAGTTTGTTTTAACACATTCTTTAAGAAATGTGCTTGTTATTTTTCATCACACAGTCGAGAAAAAAAATATGTAGAGGCTTTTTTAACAATTCGAACTAAATAACATTCTTTACCGTGGTTACGACTAGTTCACTAAGTGCTCTATATACCGTGTTCACAAGAAGAATGTGTAAATGGAAATCACTGACCACTAGGTTCCCGAATGGTTTTATTGCTTACCATTTATAGTGACTATAAATGAACAGTTGTTCGTGTTTCCTGCGTCATCCAGTGCTGTGTACCATACTCTGCTAATCCCTACGGGAAATACGTCTGTAGTGGTCCCATTGGTATCACGGTGGACGTTCACGTTGCCAGAATTATCGGACGCCTCCGGAAGGGTCCAGTTCACCAGGCCAGTGGACATACCAGGGGTTGTTGTCGTGGAAATGTCATCTGGGCATGAAATGGTTGGCTCTTCCATGTCTGCGGCAAAATGAAAGCGACGACATACAATAGAAATAACACTATGGAAACTCGATTCTCATTCATTGTCTATCTAAGTTGATTAATGTCGGTCAATGCTGTCCTCTGCTTGGTCAATGCCGACCTCAAAGAGTCCATCCCTGAACTGCAACACGCCATGGTGTCAAGATGGCGCCACAGCGCGTTGCGTGTATAGGGCACACTGACTCTTTCGGAATGTCCATCTCGTGCCTCCAGACCTACACCAACAGATGTCTCCTCCTCTTTGGCAAAGCAACTTCATGCGTTAGTATGGGGCGAAGAAGAAATAACATACCAAAACATAATATATAAGTCATGTCATCCCCCACGTAACAGCAGCGCAGCGGAGGCATTCGGGATAAACTAGAGTAAGTTAAACACGATTCATATCCAACTTTACAAGTTGTACAATTACAGTCTATACCTTACTTTACAAGAACATCGAATGTTACAAGAATATATTTCTTTTACAGGCACTTACTTACCTGTGACGTGGACTGTAAACGAACAATTCATGCGATTCCCTGCGTTATCCTGCGCATTGTACGAGAGCTCCGTGGTGCCGATTGAAAAATTTCCGTTATTGCTTCCTGGTCCCATGAAGGTAACCGAAGCATTTCCAGAGTTATCCCGAGCCATGGGCTCCATCCAAGACACTGACGCAGTGGCCAAGCCATGAGACGTTGGGACAGACTGAGACTCAGGGCAAATAATAGAGGGCGCTTCACCATCTATGGAATCAATTCAGACAGTGACAGCTTTACTGTACACTATGTTTATGAAAAGAATGCATAAATCTACGTGAAATGAAAGGGATGATCTTCATGTACCCAATTATGAATAGCTTGTGTCAATAGCTGGTGTCGAATCGCTCCATTGCGATTCCTAATTTTGTTTCGCCTGACGTCATGATAATAAAATTTTCATACATGGAGTCCTTGACGGATCTTGAGATGCCCTCATATCCCAGAGTAATTCACAAATTTTCCAAGTATGCTTTTCTTGTGAATTCCTCTTTTCCATATAGTTGCAAAATAGGATTGTATTGCTTGCTTGTTTATTTATCTGAAAACCAAAGTTGATATTATCATAATATTGTATCCATGTTTTGTTGAAACTCGTGTGATTCAATGTTCCTTGAAAATGACATGTACTCATGTAAGCGTTTTGTATATTGCTTTGTATTACTTTACTCATATATGGAAATAAAATCATTTGAATAAATGAATGAATTGCAAACTGATAACATTATTGTCTCGTGCTATAGTTGGTAAATGGCTTCTCTGGAAACTGCCAGTAGCCCTGGAGACAGGTAAAACCCCAGACCTGCAATTTACTTATTCCTCAATATCCCCAAAGGAGGAATGGTACGTTGTTCAATCTGTCAACCTTATATAGATCCCTAGATCTCCACGGACTTTCCGCACTCTAGTAAATCAGAAACATCACCTACATTAACCTCAGCATGTCACAAAGGATAGTAACTGTTGGCAAAGTATCAGTGCCATGTTGGATAAGGCAAAATATGAGTTTGGACATATTCAAATGATTACCGGTTATAAGTATTTCAAAAGAACACGACTGCGTATTTCCTGCAGCATCCACGGCTGTGTACTGGACCGTGGTGGAACCGATGGTAAAGTTGGTGCCGTTGGTGGCTGGTCCTTCCAGCGTGACGGTCACTTGTCCGGAGTTATCCCAAACGCGCGGCATGGACCACGTAACTTCAGCGCTTCCTAAGCCGGGGTCGTTCGTCGCGACATAATCTTCTGGACAAATGACGTTTGGCCTCTCAGTATCTGTTAGATTTAAGGAAGAAAAAAACAACAACTAGATATCTATTTCAAAGCGTTCTGATTCCAATCAGTTTTCAAAATTATCTCAATATTATGTTTCGGTATATAATAACGATGCACTGTGACTTCACATGCATGCAGTATGCGATAGACGGTGACCTCACACAAGTGAAGCAAAGCATGAACATAACATCACTTTGAATGAGAGAAGGAGAAACTGTCACTTGAAAATAATCATACTCACTGAACACATTAATTAACAGCAACCGTTTACATAAAGTTCGGCATTACACGAAGGAATTCGGACGAAATGAAGATGGGAAATGCAAAGTTAAGTGAGCTCGAAGATAGTTGCTCTTTGACAACGAACGTCACTGGTTCAATTATGTCATTAATTTCACGGTTTTCCCCGCTATTCCATCCTCAGTCTGTCAAAGAAATGACAAATGGACTTTGCTATAACACATCTTCCAAGACATGTGCTTTTTAATTGAGCATATTCAAGACATGATAAATCATCTAGCTGCATGTGCTTGCTTGTTTTTTTACTATTAAATTTTCAAATTATATAATACAAAATAAATCAAATTATTATTGGAAGTTATTACAATTTACAAAGAGTTTCACTTTGAGGTCCAAGTATACAATATAGTGTTTATACAATGCTCATTGACTCTTTGGGACCGAGCCCTCTCGTAGGTATACCTCTATTAGGTATCAAAACAGCTGTTCTCTTTTTCTAATGAATAACCGAAGATGATGCCTTGTTCTGACGTCTTCACTATCACTAAAAACATAAGATTTTTTTTTTGCCCAGAAAACAGCAAGAGCTAATTCAAGAATACCTGTGAAAATAGCAGTTCGCATTTTTTTTTTGTACTGGATTCTCCACATTAGCAATTGCCTCTTTTCCTTTCCAGTCTTTTAGACATTTTCGTCGTCTTTTCATTATACTTAACGACTATATGCATAAATACACTTCATAATCATTAATGTTCCACCGAAAATAGATCTATTTTGTCAGATTCCCCTCATGATCGCAAAATTACCTTGAAAACCGGGTGTAGGACTCTCAATACTTTGTAAAGTTAATGAAACCACCTGTTGGTAACACATCCCCCCCCCAAAAAAAAAAAGAACACACAAAAACACACACACAAAAAAAACACACCACACTTCCAAGCACAACTTCCCCAAATAATGTCTTTGGGAGGGTAAGGGGAGTTACAACAAAGTTGAAAAGCTGGAGCGATGCGACTATCAACCCATCAACTACGACGTATGACTCCACGACCTTTTAGTATTACAGCAGTCAAAGACACTGTTGGCTTTTCAATGCTTTTTTTCATCCCCTTTCTCAAACGTTGTTGCACAACAACAGCAAGAATCACGAGAAAAGACACGCTTCCGTTTAATGAAGTAACTGCATGATGTCATCTCGACATATATGAACTTAGACAACCAAAGCTAATATATCAGGGTGAAATTATGTCTTTTAGTCCTGCATATCACCTGAACAAGAGCAATATAAAGTGTGAGTAGAAATCGCTGATAATCTAGGTTCCCCAAAGCTTGATAATTGCTTACCGTTTATAGTGACCATAAATGAACAGTTAATCGTGTTTCCTGCGTCATCCATTGCTGTGTACCAAACTCTGCTAATCCCTATGGGAAATATGTCTGAAAGGATCCCGTTGGTATCACGAATGACGTTTACATTGCCAGAATTATCAGAGGCTTCGGGAAGGGTCCAGTTCACCTGGCCGGTGGACATACCAGGGGTTGTGGTCGTGGAAATGTCATCTGGGCAAGAAATGGTTGGATTTTCCACGTCTGCAACAAAATGAAAGAGACGACATGCAATAGAATCACACTATGTCCATTCGATTGTCATTCGTCGTCTATCTACGTGGCATGATGTTAGTCAGTGCTGTTCTGTGATTGGTTAATGCTGCCATCAACGATTCTAATTCTAAACTGTGTAACGGGTATCAAAATGGATTCGCTTGGGGGATTGAGACGAGTATTTAGGAATGTATTCTACGAAATACATTTCCCTGAAGTTTCATGAAAATAGAACGAATTCGGATCACAAAAACATTATCTCGTACCTCCATGCCAAGTCCCCGAAGATGATGAAGGTGATTTAAGTACCCCTGTGGCAAAACAACTTTTGCATTAGGAAGGGGGAGAGGGTGACGTTGGCTGGGGATTGGAAATAGAAATTGTGTCAACACGTCATACTTAGGGCCCTGTAATCAAGCACGTAACAGCGCAGCGGAGTTATTCAGGATATTAAACTTAGAACCAATCATACACAAATACAATAAGGGGAAGTAATCACCCTTAATCACTGGCTGAAACATTATTTTGTATGTAATCTGCGGTTTATGGAAGACTTGGATGACTGTCTGACAGTAGATCCTGGATAGGATGCTGGATGGAATATAGTGAAGCCTTAAGACACATTTGAACAGAGAAACAAAAGGCGAAAACATAGCTGCACCAAGCTGACATAGAAAAAACGCGTAGGCCTATATTTCATACCTGTATGCATCCAGCTTTAGAAGACTACCATTTTTTTTTTCGTCGTCACTTACCTGTGACGTGGACTGTAAACGAACAATTCATGCGATTTCCTGCGTTATCCTGCGCATCGTACGAGAGCTCCGTGGTGCCGATTGAAAAATTCCCACCATTGCTTCCTGGTCCCATGAACGTAACCGAAGCATTTCCAGAGTTATCCCGAGCCATGGGCTTCATCCAAGACACTGACGCAGTGGCCAAGCCATGTGATGTTGGGACAGACTGCGACTCAGGGCAGATAATAGAGGGCGCTTCACCATCTATCGAATCAATTTAGACAGTGACAATGATTATTACAGTAGATTACACTTATGAAAAGAATGCATGATTTACGTATATAACCAAACGGATGATCTGTATTGTATCCAACCATGGATAACCTATCTGTCAGCAGCTGTTTTCATATCTCTACAATGCGATTCTTAACTGTAAACCGATAACATCGTCTTGCACCAGATGTGTCTAATAGGGAAACCGCCCTGCCATGCCTGCGCATTAGATCGATGAAACTCCCCGGCAAACCTTTCTTTTTATTTGTCATCATGTCATATCACAATGATGCGTTTATCCCTTGTTTGGGCGGGGAAGTGGCTACGTTCAAAAGTATCAACGACACGCAGAATACGGCAAAAACGTGAGTTTGGACATGTTCAAATGATTACCGGTTATAAGTATTTCAAAAGAACACGACTGCGTATTTCCTGCTACATCCGTGGCTGTATACTGGACCGTGGTGGAACCGATGGTAAAGTTGGTGCCGTTGGTGGCTGGTCCTTCCAGTGTGACCGTCACTTCTCCGGAGTTATCCCAAACGAGTGGCATGGACCACGTAACTTCAGCGCTTCCTAAGCCGGGGTCGTTTGTGGCGACATAATCTTCTGGACAAATGATGTTTGGCCTCTCAATATCTGTTAAATTGAAGAGAATGGAGAAAATTAATTTCAAAGCGCTGGGATTCCAATGTATTTTCATGTCGTGTGATTTTAGTTTGATCACGGGAAATCATGCATGTAATCATGGTAATTCAGTGCAACAAAGTGGTGTTACCATAGTACATTCACGCAGTAAAGAACATGAGGCGACCACTCACAAATTTAGTAAAACATGAAACATGGATCTTTAATTTCAAAGGATATAGTATGATAACTCTGAAGTGATCATATTGCATAAACTCGCTGAACGATAACTGCTGTAAGTTGTGATTCATCTATATAGGTAACGTCCAATTAATCAAATCAGACGAGCTGATGAAACGTCCAGGACCAGACGTGAAACCGTTCTCGGAATTACAACAGTGAACGCCCAGACGTAGTGATTTAATTTTGTGTTTCATTTGAACGCATCGAAGCATAACAGAAGATGAATAACATCTTAGGCATGTACCGAGAGTTTGCGTGTACGGAGGTATTCCTGACGAAATAAATGTCAGAAAGGTGTCTGAGAAACTACTTGACACTAGTTTGAACAATTTTAATCACATTGTCCTACAGTTATGCCTCTTGAGTTAAGCTATGAAAAAAATAGGGTTAAAGACAACCGATGAATGTCTCAATGTCAGTAATGAATTAAGGAAATGTTTTTTTTTTCATACATATATTTAGATATTACCTTTGTAGAATTTGGTTCACATTTCCTATCATCGCTCCACCATCACGAATTGTTGTAGCCTTCTTATTGAGCGATGAGTGCACATGGATTTTGATTAACGCTTTCAGAATTCATTTTTTTTAAACACATCGCCTGAGTTTTCTCAAACTGCGGTGATATGTTCTCTACTCCCTCTGTATTCACCATGAATCCACCATGTTTGGAGTAAGGCCCTCTTGAAAGGAACACTCTAGACAACTCAGCAATGGGCATCAAACCTTGATTACCTATGCAGTTAGGTTCGCTTCTGTCCCACGTCGCGTTTGACAGACACAAAAGTGTGTTGTTCTGGCTGAGTTGGTAGCCGCTATTGCAAGTGAAAGTTGCCTCGCCCCCTTCGCTAAACCGACTGACGATTAGGTTTCCATTGGTCGGTGTCGTCAAAGGCGGGCACACCACTGAAATGACAGGCATAAGTTTTCATTGATTTAGATACAGACCATGCAGATGATGACTGAAAATGAAACAATGAGCCGCAGGAATTATCTGGAATGCTTCTGGGGGAGGTTTCTTTTTCTTTTCTTTTCTTTTTTTGGTCCTGAGACAAAGCTGAAGGATAATAATCTGAAGGATAATAATCTTCCTTAAAAAGTACTTCAAATCCTAAGCTTGTAACACTTTGTAAAACAAACGTTATCATAATTTGTTATGCTAGTAAGTCAAAGTTCTTTCGGACCAACACGTATAAAAGCCCACTGGCATTCAACTTGAATTTTCCATGCCGACCATTTTGTTGCATCACTACCAAACCTGTAGTAAAACAGCATGCATACAGCGAAGCTTTCGTACTTTGTACGCGATGGGTGCCGAAAGTTCATATTATGGATATGCGTCACGAATGATATCCGTTTTAACGTTATTTAGATTACCACAAACTATCTCCTTGCAAGATATATATCGTTTTATCGCTTAGTATCATTTTGTAATTGTTATGAAAACCAAATTTCCAGGTGGGTCCTTACTTTTTACATATTGACATTCTTACACGTGATTCCAAGAACCATTCCAAGAACACTGATAAACATGATTTTATTTACACTTCTTTCACATGAAATTACACCAGGTAGCAATTTTGACTTAAAGGGATCACACTGTTTTGGTTGAGACCTAATTTCAGGTTTCTGAAATTTTTTTTTGGTGAGATAATGAGAAACCTCTTATGAAATATGAAAGAGCATGTAATTCTATAAGGAATTAAACGTTTATTTGATAAAAATTGGTTTTGAAATGGCTGAGATATCCAAAAAAGAGCGATTCTAATAAAGTGTGGGACCCACACTTTATCACGAAAGCTTTGTTTTACTTTGTTTTTGGATGTTTCAGTCATTCCAAACCCGATTTTCACCAAATAAACTTTGAATTCCTCTTAAAATGGTATGCTCTGTACTGTATCATAAGTGTTTTCTTGGTATCTCGCAAAAAGTTAAAAGCCCAGTTCTCATCTCCACCAATACTGTACTATCCCTGTAACTCATAAAAGAACTGTACTTTTCGTGACCAGGAACTCACCTAATATGACGCTGTTCGCTGCTTCTTCAAATTCTTGGAAAGTTTGGAGCGAGTTCTGGGCAAAGGCCTGACTGCCCGTAGTCTGGAAGTCAAAGGTGCAAAACGAGTTCCCCTGACACACTTCCTCCACAACATTCTGCTCCACACTTGGGTTCATCGTCGGCTGAAAGACTGGAGTGAAGGCTAGATCGTTGGTAAGACTGTGGTTCGAACCGTCCGGGTAATAAAACAGTGTGTCTTCCTCCGAGACGTTCCCTGCGGCCAAACCATATAGAGGAGACTTTGGCACATGACATCGAACCTGAACAATGAATCTCATCATTATCTTCACTATATAGGGATGAATAGCGAGCTTTTATAGATCTGCGAAGCGAACGTACGCTAAGACGACACAAATTAGACAAAAAACAAACAAAACAAAGCAAAACAAAAAACTGCGTTCTATGTATGCGCGAGAGCTGGGGCCTGTTTCATGAAGATTGAGCGTTAGATTGATCATACGACTGATGCGATTCAAGAAAGTTGCGCTCCATCTGCTATTAAATCTGTCCTTTAAATCAAGCGTATCTTTATGAAACAGACTTACGATCAGAATCGATCTTCCTCTCGATTCACTGAATTACGCTCAATAACTCTTTATGAAGCAGGCCCCTGTTCTTGTTGTCGAACCTGGCAGGAAGTGCGTCGTGAACATATCTAGCGTCGTAGATCTGCAGCTCGCGAATGTATCGTTGACGGGACAGTATGTATTTGGATTTCAAAGTCATATGAGAAAACATACACCGTGAATGTACGGCCTCTATTGATATAATTTCATGGAGATGGAGCAATAGATGCCAAATGACGGGGACAGCTCAATGATGAAGGCGTAGAAAAATAAAAAATGCAACACTATACGATGGTTAAAATGGTATTGATATTTATGAAAGAGAAGCGCAACTCTTGATTTTGAATGAAGGGCTATTGAACAAAATACGTATCACGTCCAAATTCCTTAACCCTCGTCTTAAGGCTTTGACAATACACGCACATACCAATCAAGGGAAAAGCTACAGACCTACTCTGGCATACCAAAGTCTCTGGTAAGTTTCATTCATTAGTCAGGGTAAAAATGATCACTACTCCAGTACACCTGTATGACAGGCATCTGCATCGAACACACAATAAGGAAACGCTTCAGGCACAAGACCGACAATACACTTATAGAGCAAAACAGGACACACACACACAAAAAAAAAAAAACCAGCAACACAGTAACAATCAAACAAGCACACATGTCAGACGTCAGACAGACAGTGAGAAGTAAATTGGTCCCAAGCTCGTTACTCACACGACAATCCGAACTCAGAGTGTATCTCCTCCGCAGTCAGATTGGGCGATAAAACTCGCCCGTCGGAAGTTGCAAAATCGTCGTCGGGATTGCCGTTCCACGACCCCATCAGGCCCCGCGTGTTGTTTCGAAAGAACAGAGGCGTCATTAGCAGGATGCTCAGCGCACCCTCCGCAGCCTTCAGCTGCAACGTGACGCCGGCGTTGAATACTATTTGGACGCCATTGTCAGATATATTGCGGCCGGTTAGCGACACTCCTGAAGATGCGTAGAATTACGGATGTAATGTGAATAACAATAATAATGATGATCAAAAGAGGAAGCAGGATGATGATGATGATGATGATAATGATGATGATGATGATGATTTTCTTTGTGTTGATTTTTGTTTGGGGGAACCCACTCCTACAAGCATCTGCTTCTATGTAGGTTCCCTCCAAACACAATTTTATTTATCCGTCATGTATGTACCCTTTAGAATGATTTAAATTGATTTTGTGCTATGGAAATGCTTTTGTATATACTGAACTTATAACTTATGATTTTTATGTCACTTTACATTGTCATTGATGGATGCTGTAAACACAACACTGTATGATTTGTGTGGAAACCTGATAAAATGAAATGAGTGAAATGATGATGGTAATAATAATGACAGTAACAATAGTAATAATAATAATAATCATGATCATAATCAATGTAAAAATGATAAGCCTTTCTACTCCTTTAATCTAGTTTTAATTTCTTCTACTTCATTTGGAAGATATGATCTTTGTAGTTTTCAAAGTGTGTGTGTGTGTGTGGTTTTTTTTTTTTTTGCAACACCCTCTCGACTTTGCTGACGAAATGAAGCGCATCGCCGTTTTGAAATGAACGCAATGTGAGAACAGGAGAGAAATGAAGTGAAACACGATGCAATTAAAAGAAAATAATTGAAATAGAATTGAGTGAAAAAAATTTACCTAACAGACAATCAATTAGCACCATGGAGTGGTCACTCACCATTGTAAATCTGCTGCTCTGCTTGTTCAAAGTCAACCTTCTCGAAGTCATTGCCATCACTAGGTCGAACATAGACATCCATGGACTGCGTACCAACCAATTCTACGTGTATCACATCACTTCCTATGCACTGTGCTGCTATTGCAACGAAGACAGTTGCTTGAGTGTCTGCAGTTAAAAAAAAAACACAACAATCAAACCAATAAACAAAAAGACAAAATAAGTCTACAACAGAGCTACCAATATGGACCTGATATGATCACAGATTTGAGGCAAATACACTAAAAATGCTATATTTACATAATTATTTACACTTTGTTGTGTACGGATGGGTTATGTGCTAGCCCTTTTTCATTTTCAGTTCAATACTGAAAGCACAAAGATACATTTGCTGAGTTACAGCTTCACCATGTTCACCGTACAAGATAACAAAACAGTGATATTTCATGAATGATATATGTTATGTGTATGCATTTGCCATCATACCGTCACTGTACATTGATAGGAAAGGAGAAAAGAAGGAAAAACTGGCGTTACCCCCAATCAAACCCTTTAATAGACTTGGATTTTCAGACAAGAATCTTAGAACTCCTTTAACCCCCACCACCTCTGAAAAAGATACATTTTTCATTGAATGAAGGAGTAAAACAGATAGCTAATCGGAGATCAGTCCCATACAGCACTAAAAAAAAAAAGAGAGAGATTTCGGAAGTCACCTACAATATTTTTACATCAGACCAGTCTTGGAATATGCTGCCACAGCATGTGATCCACACACCTAGAAAAATGTCAACAGGGTCGAGATGATTCAGCGAAGAATTGCACAATTACGTCACTGGTGAATTTACCTGAGAAAGGCCTCGTTCGGCTCTGCAGTGTAAACACTCCATCCAGGGTCTGAAGCAAGAGAAATTCACCGTGTCCATTAAAGGTGTATGTCTTCATGTCCAAAGTGGTGATGTGGGGGTCGCCATTCCCTAGTGCTAATGAGCAAAGAAGATAGTAATTGATCAATTGACAAATTAATGAATATATGAGAACACTACAGTATATAACGGGTGTCAATGCTTGTCACCCTGCATATCTTGGGTGAATTTCTTTTTTGTTTTTAAGCCAAAGTTATTTGGACTTTTTAAAAGAAGTGCGTGCATAATTCCTTAAACGATGAACTCTGCTGTTACATTAAACGACAGATGCATAATTTTGGCTCCATTCCATTCAAATTGGAGTACATCTATATGAGAGTGAGTAAAATCACAAATTTCCTGCACCGGTAGATTGATAAAACTTACTTCTCATTTCTATCTGATTTATACGAAATTCTCACTCTTCAGTTCTAAATGTTTACTTCACTTAAATTTCATGACAGATAACTCCGACAAGGCAGTGGAGTTTCCCTTTATAGGAGCTAAAGAAAAGGGCTATAATCACCCATGGATGGTGGCTCATAGTTGTCGCAGACTTGGGAAGGTCTGCGCTCAATGTAGCTCGCACAGCCGGTGGACCGCTCCGATGATTCGGACAGCGATTCTTGATACGTGCAGCAGTACGACAAAGGGAGGACGTCGGCGATGAAGTGTGACAGGAAAGGTACCTACACGGACAGGACGTCAGAGGGAATCAAGCAGTTTCAAAAACAGTGCAAAGTTTCCTTTTAAAAAGATGACAACAAGACTCGAGAAGCTGAATGTGCAGGTTACTGATAAGGTACTGTGATTTCTCGATTTAAGAGCACATAAGAAAATGACAAACGAAGTGACAACTTACCTATCCACCTGCCTTTACATTTATCAAAATTTGAAAAGTGAAAACGCAAATTAAACGAATATGATTGAAGTTCCCTCCACATTGTCCACTCCACAGTAGTTGTAAATGCCTATAGCTTTGATTGTTTATTACTAAGTTGGTGTAGTTATCTCGTGGCGAAGTGGCTTGAGTTTTCAAGGCATCAACTCGTTCGTTTTACGGACTCTACCAGTGAATTTGCCTTGAGATCTCCATGAAAAAAAATCACTTTTCCCATGATAATAACATTCGACTTGGGCCAATTACCTTTCCTGGAGACCGGAAAGGGGAAACACCATCTTGATGAACGAGATAGGAGAGGCCACCGCTCGGCTTCCATCCCTGCTGAAGTGCAGCGTTCATGATGTTGCCATCCTTGTCGTAGCAGCATTCTTGCCCTCCGTTCTCCGCGCTGTACGAGGACAGTGCCGAAATACTTCATTCATTCATTCATTCGTTCATTCATTCATTCTTTCGTTCGTTCATTCATTCATTCCTATCAATTTTAGTTAAAATAAAGACGGAGTTTCCTCCAAACACATACGGAGATTCAGCAAAGGCAGAAAGGTCAGTGAAACATTTAAAAAAATGTTCAGGAAAATCGGACTTTCTTTCAAAAGATATGTTATCTTAAAAGTTTGGTTTATTCCTTGGACCGTCTTGTCTAGACGGGAGCAATTTATGATGTCACAAGAGTAAATCGATATAAAGAGAACCTCAGAACACTTCCCACAAATATTTACGTTTTTTAAAAGAAAGTACAAAATATCCTTCATCTGTCATTAAGACAATATCTGTCATATCATTAATATCTATCATATTATCAATATCTATTATATTATTAGATAAAATATTATTCCATTATCTATGACTTCTTGAAAAGCTAGGGCTTTCGATGGTCTACATTATGATTTCTTTCTTTCTTCTTTGTGTGTGTGTGTGTGTGTGTGTGTGTGTGTGTGTAAAATTCCATCTAAATATTCTTGAATACATCGTTCTACTTTCACGTTGTGTGTCCCTGATCCATTACTATTAGCTAGATCCCTATCATATAACACGTTTTGGGCATTACGTAATCTCGGAAGAATATCTCTAGAAACTACCAGTGACATTTTAAATGCATGTATGCTATTCAGACACGTGCTTGTATTTTGGCTGACATTAATGTTCAATCTTTTGCACGACATAATTATCTCTGCCTTTTTTTACAACTGCCATTTTTGTCATATCGGCACTTCCATCTCTGACATTTCAATACCGCGGCTGACGTTTTTCCTCTTGCATTGTTACCTGTGACATTGTTACACTTGGCATTTTGACCTCTGATGTTCTACTTCTGACTTGTATGCCTCTGACTGTGTATGTAAAGTGAGGAATGCACAATCTGTGACGTATTGTAAAGGACGGATGGGGTGTATTTGAAGTGGATGTATATCTATTCAATTCAGTACTATTCAAAAACATGAAAAAGTCGATAAAACACTGAAACTAACTAATTGTCCAATCACCTCGGGATGCTGGCTACGACGCAATGAATTGCTCCGGCTTTGGATGTGCAGTTCTCTCCAGTGTCCGAGTCAAGGGAGCAGCTTTGAAGGGGCCTGAAACTCCCCATGTCCAACCTTGCCTGGGAGAGGCTGCATGGACACGACTGTCTCGCCTCCATGAATCTAATCTCGTCGGACCCGCCTTGAGCAGAGACCCACTCGTTACACCAGGCCACAGGGTCAGTACCCCGCAGCCACTGCAGGACGTGAACCTCACCCCACAGCGTTGCGCGTCCTCTAAGCCTGCCAAACAAGGTGTTTCATTGTGTTAGTCTTTCACGAAAATCTTGAAAATACACATACAACGTTTCCTTTCATTTGTATTTTATACTGATTTCAAATAACATTAACTCTCCTGACGACAACACCGAAGTTTAAGGTCGATCTTTATCAAGGATCAACAATCTTCAAGACAATTAATGCACTTTTTTTTAGAACAATTGGTTCTTTTTGTTCTTTTTAGGTAAAAGTCGAGTCAGCTTATCTTGAGAATGCCATATTCATGATATACATCATGTTAATCAGAAAATTGAACAGGTGTTACCGCTTTGTCGAGATTGATCAATTACACGCATATTACAACATATGGCAGGATGAAGAAAATGTTTTATCCCATGCAATTGTCATGGGATTCCGTTTGTAAAAAAAAGAGGAAATGTTAAAAAATTAAGTAATATCAAGATACGCCATATCTTGATATAGGTGTGAATGACATCCTTTCTAATATCAAAGCGAGAACATGACTATATCAATAGACGTAATTTTGAAGATGACTTTCAGGGAAATCAAAGTAAGATAGTGCAGCATTTAGATCAAAATCAGGGAGATACTCCAAGCAAAGGAACAATGCAATGTAGCTTGAGTATCGCTATACCCACCCATCGGTAGTTGCGTTTTCACTCTTTCTTTCAAGAACGCCGATAATGCCCACATGGTAGTCTACTGTGATGTTGCTGGGATTAGGTACGAGCACGTGGCCTGCATCGTGCTCCGCATCCTCAACCAACACGATTTGCTCCTCGAACGTGATCAGTCCGTTGTCGATGTCTTCCTTGTAGCCGAAGAGCACGACGTCGACGTCGGATACGTTTTGAAGAACGCTGACATCCCACGAGACGTTGAATGCTTGGGAGAACTTGATGTTACTGCTCGTCGCCTCTGAGATCACGCTGGGCATGACAACTCCTACATTTTCTGGGGTAATTGAGTATCACGTATATATAGTGGTTAAGCAGGGACGAAGAAGCTATCAATCTGGTACACACTCCCACCAAACATTCACCAGTAAACTAATTTATCCAATGAAACAAGATAAACAATCCCCTAATTCTCAATAGTGTATTTGATAGTATGGACCATCTATTGTATATGTAACATCTTTGTATCATATTGAATAATGAGCTCTAATGTTTATGTTTGCGCAGGCTTATTATGTGTACATATATTTACACAATACTATGATTGTATTACATGCACATATTGCGTGTATGTATAGCACGTAATTCTCAATACTCACCCAGTGTGAACATAGCTCGAAAGCTGACACTCGTCCCACCGTCGAAAGATACCGCCAACGGTATCCGACCGGTTTTAAAGAACGTCGGCGTCACGCAAACAGCGTCGGAATCTGACAGGCGCCTCCCCCTGACGGTTTGATTGTCGAACGTACAGGATATCACTGAGGTGGCGTTCAGGACAGCGTTTCGAACGAAAACTTGCGTTCCGCCCAGCATGGTGCCACGCAACGGAGATACTGACAGTTCTCCTGCGAAAAGATAACGAGTAACAGCTGAAGTTGTTGTGCAGGTTATTTGCATCTTCAGTGCCATCTATCAACCAGTAAAGTTTCACATTACAGTCACAAAGCTGCCGAAAATATTTGAAAGTGATGAAGGAGTACAGTGTACGTAAGATATCTCACTTCCAGTGGCACGTCAATACTGCGATCACTTTGTTTCTGTACTCTTTTATATTTGATCCAGCAAAGAGGCTCAATATCATCGATATCATAACTGAAATCTGCCTATCGATAATCCTACGCATCTCGCTATAGGCACGCTTTCATGAAATAAAGTAAAAAACATACAAAATCCTAACAGTACGACGTCTTCTTATCATATCAGTTAAGTTTCAACAAAAATATAGATGAATAAATGAATAAATGAACAAAGAACATGGGAATCCACCAGGATTCGAACCCGAGTCCTCCAGATGGCTAAGCCGGCGATCTTACCGACTGCGCAAAGGGAAGCCCTAATAATAATGCGTACGGTCAGAAGCTTACATAAACCTGACAGAACACGAATGCCAGAAATCAACTTGGGGACTGCCTTTCTAATGGTAAATACGGGAACATCTCAAAGGATTTGAGTAGTACCTGGAAAGGTGCACTGACAGTGAAATTTCAGAAAACCCTGTGGACACCTTGATGGATCTGACACTCATATATACAAACATTATCACATCTACAATATATCTACTGAGCACTAAGATAAGTCAGCCAGTAACACGTCATTAATTTGGAAATAATTCTTAGTGGGAGTAGGGTCTTAGTGGGTAAGAGTGTACGTGAATTATTGATATGATGCGCCTTCCCAATATTTACCCTTTTCTGTTTCTACCGTGTCTACGATGACGAGTTCCGCGCCAATAATATCATTTCCATCGATCCTGAAAACGAATCTCCCCGGTTCTCCAACGTTACTCTTTTCGTCAATATTAACTACGTCATCTGTTCCAGATCCTTCAAGGCTGTAATGAGTCGCGCGGTCCCCTTTGTTGAAGCCAACCTGAGAAGTACACAGTCAGTGATGTTTAACGGTCAACAGGAAGTAATGAGAAAACACAGAAAACGCTGAATTGTCATAGAGATGTCCCCGACCATCTCCCTATCTTACACCAAACTGAATGGTTGTAAGCAGATTTTATACAGGAGCAATAATTCCCAACAATATTACAAACAGAAGTGTGAACGCTCCTTTGGGTAAAAAAAAAGTCATCTCACAAGGCGGATTTTCCAGGATTCTGCTATCAATACTGGTGTGCGGAATTCCTGCATTGCCCAGACCACGTTACCTCTTGATTAATTCCCCGACTAAAATACCCTCGTCAGTTAGGTATATGTCTTCATTTTAACATTTTGAGATGTCTGCGTTTATTTCATTAATCTGTTCCTCAGTAAGGGAGATTCCATCAAGTTCCAACAAGTTGGATATATACAAATAATGTACGATAACGATTGCGATGGTACAAGCTTCTACACGAAGTGAAAGATATAGGCATCTATACACTACCAAATCGGGCTGAATACATCTTTCACCTATATAGCAAGAAATTCTGTTCATTGCACTAGTAAAGACCATTTACCATCGTCCTCATACACTATCTCGGACGTTAACAAAAGTGGGCCAAGCCAAGTCAGAAGATTAACAATAATGGGAGCGATGTAAAAGGATGATGTCTGTTCGAAATTGCTTTGGCAAAAATTGCACGCCCAACAGCGAAGTTGTACAATGGTATGCAAAATGGTAAATGGGTGCATGTGACTGCGATGGTACATTTCGCAAGAAGTGAAACATTAGACGCAAAACAAAACATTCCCTAACGCCCGGTGAAATTAAAGAATATATCCCTGAAAAGGGAAAATAAAAGACTGGTCACGTATAAGCTCTCAGCCAATTACTTGGTTGGGATCCACATTACCATTTTCTGATATGTGTTAAGCGAATATTACGTGGTGAGCGGTCGCCTATAATCCGATAGCGTTAAATGTAGTACAGCATGTTTAAGTTTCCATTTTGGTTAATTACATCCTCCGTTGATCCAGTTCGAGAAAATCAATTCATATGAAATCTTCTACAGAGTAACTATAGGAAATGGAGCCCCAATGATATTAGATCAAAATATGGACCTTGTTACATACGCAGACCAGCTGTAATAGGAATGAGATTGCTTCATTTAACAGCTGGAATGTCGCTTCTAAACTTTTTCCTAACCCATGTTACTACGAGCTTGTGCTGACTGCGAAGACAAGTGCCTCACCTTGGCCGGGTTGCCACCGAGACCAGTGAAGGGATTACCTCCATAAAAATCACCCGTCGTCCACACGATGCTTTCGTAGTTTAGTATTGCAAAGGAAGCCTGACCGTCAGTAAGTAACACAACTTGGAAAGAGTTTGCCTGAAATACGTCGTAAATGAATAAATACTGAATACATACCTACATCTAAATAAACAAATATGAATATAACTTACACACACACGCACACACACACACACACACACACTCTCTCTCTCTCTATGTATATATATATACATTATATATTTATATATAATCAAATACATATATAAATATGTATAAATATACACTCAGAAAAAAGTAAACACGTTTTCACGTTCATATTTCTTACACAAGACTTTCGTACAAATCAATAGATTTTGTGATTATCAAATTAAAGGACTTTTAATTGTCTTCAAAGATAATAGCTATTCACAAATCGCAACTTTACGCATAAGCTAACACATTCCTTTTTCTGTTCCTGTGTGCAAAAGTGAAAATTGCACAAAACTGCACTGAAAATTTCACAAAAATAGAAAAGCTAGGCAAATTTCAATACAATCATTGTGCACAGAAAAATGAAACAGAGTGTGATAAAAGTTTGCATGATTCATCGCACTTAAGAAAAAAACATTCTTTTTAATTAAAAAGTAATCGTTCTTTCCTTTGAGGTAGTATCCTTTTTAAGCAGTTTTCCTTTCTTTCTTTCTTTAAAATCAAAATCGCAGTGGGCCGCTACAGCTATCAATCAGTGCAGCACATTAACGAATATTCTCTTTTTTTCCTTTGTGGGTCGGAGAAAGAGAGATCGAGAGGGAGAGTACGAAGACTCAATCATGACTCTCATACAAAGATAAATACATAGTGTAATCTTGATCTTTTGTTTCCATCGTTATGTGAAAGGGCGTTAACACAGCAATGGCAGATTATCAATTTCGCATTTTTTTTTGTTTTTGTTTTGGCACCTTGACAGAGAAAAACGAAGGTGTTCATTCAGAAATGAATTTGAGTTATAAAATTATGTTACCGTGTACCAGACCACAGGAGAATGGAATTGCTTTGTTTTGATATATAGGCCTAACCTATTGGTTTCTATTTCACTCACATATGAAAATTTTGTGAATAGAAAAGAGCCAACTTTTTCTTTTTGTTCTGATATATATGATAAAGTTAGAAATTTTGAATATGCAGCTAAAAAAAATAATAATAGACAAGATAGAGATAAAATAAAAATTCGTGATTACAACATCGGTGACCAAAACATACATCTTATTGACTTATCTTGTAAAGTGTAAGAAATATTATTGCGCTCCTGTGTAACTTACAACATCTACGTTTGCTGCCGAGCCACCGCTGAAACGCACCATGTCCCAGGTACACACGTACATCCACGACGATTCGAAATCCTGCGCGTCGGCGAAATATTGCCTCACTATTTCGTCCGCTGCTTCGAAGGCATCTACGGCACCGTCGGTTCGCTGGCGTTGGCCATGCGACACGCTCCCAGTATCCAGTGGGTCAATGTCGGCCCAGAAAACGGCGATAAATCGTCCTGCTATTGGCAACGGTGCCTCGTCAAATGCAGCGACTTCTCCATCAAATGAAATCACTCCATTGTCGTTCAACTGTGATGCCATGACGGATAGTATGAAGAGTGATTGATTTATACTGACTAAAAGATTTCTATGGCATGTGTAAAAAAACACACACACACAAGCAAAACATAAAATATTTACCTCTCAAGCCCTGTTTTTTTAAATCTTTGTATTTGATGAACTAAATCTAGGGATAAGCAGACGCTAATTGACTAATAATTACGTGCACATTACAGGTAAAGTTTTTGATTGGTCAGGTTCAGCTAGTTTGGAATATTTATCGCTTAGAAGTGATTTACTATGAATGACACAGGGAGTAACATCGGTCACTAATATCTAAGAGTTTTGCACGGTCACGTTATGGAAGCGCTGGAAAATTTATGTTAAAGTTACACAATGCGTATTGGATAAATTAAATCGGTTATGTATACTTTCCTTATCATTGGTGGTTTGAATAAACCCACTGCTCACGGAAACACGCTGGGTGTGTACTTTAAGAATCATATAAGAGATTCCAACAACTCTTAGAAAACGAAGTGATCTAAATAGTAATGTCTAACGAGCCTGACTCTCGAATATTTCCTTTCTATACTTTGAATCATGAGAAAATTAACAATTTCGTTACTTGGAATGGACGTAAATCAGGATAGATAAAAATCCCACGTAAAAATCTACATCCGATATCAAGTTCATAACTGAATTCTATATTTCCTCGGCAACCAATTCTCAAACACCCCTTCCATCATGGTGTTACCCACAATCTACAAGCTTCTCTTCTTAGTGGGTCACTTCCCCCATCTCCATTCTCCAATTATTCATCACTCAAAGGTCTCACTTCTTCAATCTCCATCAAAAGTACAATGTTCAACGTTTTTCATTAATTGTGTTATTTTTTTCTTTACTATTATCCACATTATGCGTATGTTGTTGATTTTGTTGAGATGGAGATAAATGAAATAAACTTGAACTGGAACTTGAACATTAATATAGGAATTTGACAAGAGAAACCGCTACGTAAGAGGTGGATAATTCCATTTGCAATTAAACTTTCGATTAAAAAACCCACATCGACAGACACAAACACAACCACCCGGACAAATAGATTCGAATACCACAACATTTTATATTCAAGCATTGATGATATTGTATATGCTAGTAAAGGAAAGGAAACAACTTTAATCTTGAGAACTGTGGTCCAAAATACTGCATATGAAATGAACAAAGAATGCAATTTACCTTAAATGCGCTAAACATGGAGCCATAATAAGGGAAATTTACATCCAAAGTGACGTCAACAGAAGTGTCGTCACGATCTATTGAAGCTTCCTCGTCAACAGTAGGAAAGAATGTACCTGATGAGAAGAAGACATTCAGAGTTCTTGTAAAATCCTTCTTGCAATTGTCAGCTGCGTCGAATCCTAGCTTATTGGAGGCACTTCAAAGTAGATTTCTCTGTTAGGATCAAGGCATTTTGGTTGCCCTATTTTGCTGTTGTGTCTGTTCTGTTAACTGTTTGCAAGACATTATGTCCTGGTGTCTTGTTTTCCTCTTATTCTTTTTGTTGAATGTCCTTTCATGATTTCTCTTTCCTCATATTTTCTATATCACATGTAGAGTCAGGTTTGGTATATATAGATTGTATTTACTGGATCCACAATAAATAGCTCAAATTTTCAGTGGATCCTT
Source organism: Diadema antillarum (assembly GCF_040938485.1). Classification (NCBI taxonomy): domain Eukaryota; kingdom Metazoa; phylum Echinodermata; class Echinoidea; order Diadematoida; family Diadematidae; genus Diadema; species Diadema antillarum. The sequence goes on from NW_027270980.1 coordinate 1,066,001, forward strand.
CTAGAATATGAAATTACAAGACTGACTTGTAATTCTACACGTAATACTGAACATCATAATTATCAACTGTATTTACATAATTATGTATTCAAAGCGATGTAATGTCCTCATTTTTGATACATTGGAAAATAGGTGTAAACTTGAAGTAGATAAAAATCGTTGCATCCGTCAAATTTATACCTATACATGCATTACAAAAGTCAACGAAACAGTTTTCTCACTCAATAGATCAATACTTCGACAGTAATATATGTCTATATATATATATATATATATATATATATATATATATATATATATATATGTATATATATTTAGAAAACAATACGTACTATATGTGATGGATTATGTCATTTTAGACCAGTGCAGCTTGGCTTGCAAATGCATCAGTGAATTGACAGCCGTCAGCTAAGAGAATTCTCCTTCTTGCATTCTAGTCTCGGGAAATAATTCGCCCACGTTCACCTCTCAGTTCCCTGTGTCTATAAGGCTACCCTGAAAGATTCTCTTCCGGATTTTTTTTTTCTTTTTGTTTTGGAAGCATTGTCTGATTATTATCTATGAATTCTGGGACTTCCCTCCCTTCAGTTCTACCTAAGCTATAAGTTGTGTGCCAAAAGCAATGTGCCAATTCTTTGAAATGTTTAATTTCGTTTCATTTCCAGCTGACTTCCTTCCGTATCTACCTTCCAGGAGGCAATCGTGAGCTAAGATAAAGGATGAAAAGTACATGTCGTGTATGTACACGTATGCCCGAAAAATCACAGACTTTTGAAGCGACACCTAACCCTGCCTGAAGTGAAAGATATGACTCTGAATAATGAAATGAAATAATAGGAAGTCGCTAAAATTATTTCACTCTTCTACCCCCCCCCCCCCATCTTTGAAAAGGCTTGCTAATTTACAGCTTGCGACTTGTATTGAACCAATAGAGATTTGGTGGTGCCAGTTTCCCGAACCATGTCTCACATTTGTATTGTCAGTGTCTAAACCGCGTAAAATTGAGAGATATCGCGGCTCCCTGGTTTCAAAATGGAGCTACATCGATACGCAATGACGGAATTATGTGCAAGACAAGGATGGTTGAATGTGTCATTAGCTTTTTATGATATACTATTATCATTCCTGTTAGTCCTGGGGCATGAATAACAAGGAAATTTGGAGAAAAACTGAAACAATATTTGTACCATACAATATGACCATCAAGTTCCATACGGGATTTCAACATTTCCTCTGAAACTATATGGCTTGAACTTTCTAAAGATGAGTACACCTCTTTTGTCGCCTATCCAAACTCTGTAGAAGAGCGGCTTGAAGTATGAATACTCAAAGCAAGTGGAATACTGAGCATACAAATTGCGAAAAAGATTCCACTTCTTCCACAACACCTCACTGTGTCAGCTGAATTCCTCCTTATGATCAGTTAAAAGTTAGTCTGATGAGGAAGAGTAAAATGTTATACGCACAACGGTGTAAATCTATTCGAAGTTATTCGAAATTATGAAATTGTAAAGTTTCCCTAATTTTAAAAAAACAAACAATTATTGCACAATCAACAAGAATATGCAAATGAGTGACTTATGACGTCATCACCTCGAAACTTACCATATAGTTTGTACACAATATCTTGAAATTTCGAGTAGGACCCTACGTGTTCTGTTCAATTACGCCCCAGTCTCAAAGTCGAATATTTTATGACTGATCATTATTTTGAAGTTATTTGCCCAGGAATAACATGATGTTTTACGCTTTTAGAGCAGAGAAGTTGAATTTCGTCATTATTTATATTTTGCGCACATGATCTATGGAAAATTGTGAAGTCACGATATCATCAGCTCACTCATTTACGTATCCATACAAGCTGTTTGAGAACTACTTTGCATAGATTGTCGAAAATCACAATTTCAGAATTTTCCTGACTTTTATCACTTTTTTTTTTCAAATTTTTACTATTGTCCTTTAAAAAGATTTTACTCTCTCTTTTGACAGAATAACTTTTAACTTGTCCGGTATTCTTCTTAAGCAATTGCCTGATTTAGTAACTATTACAGTCCCACCCCAGTTATCCGACCATGTCGGGACCGGCGGCTAACCGGATATGAGAGTTGTGCTCAATTACGACACTTTCTGGGAAGTTGCGTTACTAGAACTACGACGATTCAACATGATATTTGTGTATATTTCACGATACAAGTGATGATGTTGAAATAGAATTGGCAAAAACACCCCTTATCATGTGTCTTTGTTACATTAAATTTGCAATAATCAATTCCGGAAGGTCTCCCCCTCTCTTTCCATTCTCCTCTATTCACGTCATTTTACGAATCTTCCTTCTAGCGCAACGAACATTTCTGGCTCGTTCCAAAATATCATAGTGCTAAACTTTTATTTCCCAACTTTCTTATTGCGTAGCGTTGCTGGGGGAAATTGTTGTTTTGTATTTTGTTTCGGCAAACTTTCGCGCGAGTATACAAAACGCACTATATACGTTAAGTCAGAGAGGTGAGCCTCACCTCCCTGGTAAACATAATCGTGTGCTATAGCCAACTATTGTCGGAGTGAGCAATGGCCGGACAATTTGTGGCAACAGGGTGTCCGAGGTTTTAAATACAGTGTGTACCAAATTAAGCAATCAGTAAAAAAAAACAGTGCTGACGAATAGTCCTAATTATCCACACACTAATTGTGAATGTGACCTTTATGCACCGTTAATAAACCGCAAGAGTTTACATTATTTTCATTCATGGCCGATAGTGCCTATCTTTGTCTAAAATCATGAAAATAAAATAGGATAATATGGGGAAAATGGCAAATTCAATTTTGATTTCATTTTTTATTTGGTAATATATAATTGCAATTCATTTACTTGCAGGTCTCAATTATTTCACTATCGCTCATTTTCTTTAGGACCTTGCAGACCCTTTTCCCAAATCAGACAATGCAATTAGGCCATTCTACACGTTATAGATTTATACCTCGCCTTTACTGTAAAGACTATGAAAGGAAAAACAAAATCTGTTCGTTACAGTTCATTTCCCCTCTGGTATCCCTATCCAGTTGTCGGAAATAAATGAGGTCGCTAAATTTGGGTGCCGGGTGCGCCTATTGTCAAACATGAGGTATATAGTGTAAATACCCTGTATGATCAGGTAATAATATTTGGCTAATCTCCAAGGATTTTTTGTTTTGTTTTGCGTGTGTGTATGTTTAACTTCTTCAATATTTATACAAACACAAGTTCCCCGGCTAACCAGGAAGGTATATTATATGAAGTGTTGGTTTAAGATATGGCGGAAGAAAGAATAACAATAACAACAAAAATAAATAATATTCCGTATGTTTTGGGCATTTTCTCCTCTGTAGGACACACTAAGATGACACCATTCATAGCTATTGGTTCTTGAAATGAAAAAAAAAATGCTTGCAGCTTGTATATGACATACACATTATGTCACTATTGATTGTCAGTGGACTAAGATCGTTTTAGATATAAGGCCGCGTGTTGTGGTAATATAGTGTCTTGATTCGTAGAAAGATATCAAACACTTCGATCAAAGCCGGCACCAATGTTTGAATATAATACATGTACCTCAAACAAAAATTAATTGGGGTACTCCGAACAGAATGGAGAAAGTAGTTACTTGACGCCCGTACAGCAAGGATACGCACACCGCCTCGCCTGTTGACAGGGACATACTCGGCGTGAAATTTCTCTGGGCGTGTGCCCGCCTGCCGCTCAAACATGGCGCATAGGCTTACACATTTCACTATGTTATCACCACAATCAACTAATCATAAAGAGTAAAAAAAAAAAAATAAAAAATAAAAAAAAAAAACGTGAAAGGAAGATCTGAAAATCTCTCATTTCGACTTGATAATGAGCCAACGTACCGGTGTTACAAAGTGCGGCCTTGCAGAAGAAGAGTGCTGAAGCAGCCACCAATATTGCCCGTGTGCAACGGAGTCGAGACATTTTGGTCCTTGAGCGGCACCGTTATCTCCCGAACGGAGCGGCGCCAAATAATTGCGGGAGAGTAGCGGCGGCTTTACTGTACGTCGTCCAAGTTACACGCGTCCTACACGGAGCTCGACAAAGCACTTTCGATCTGAAGGTAATCGCTAGTATCCACAGACAAACAATTCTGGAGAAAGTCATGTCTGCAATCTTGTCACTGGTTCTCATCAATCATTGTTACATGCGATTGGTTGCCAGTCATGAGAGGGAAAAATGATGACTTCGCCTATCTGCTTCACACACACCACGACAGAGAGTGTTCTGGCAAACTTCTCAGCACAAATGTGAGCAGTGCATGTAAAAGCGCTGTCTGCCTTAACCGAAAAAAAAGTCACGATAAAAAGCAATGATCACACCAAATGTCAAAGGTAAAACATAATGCAACATCAACACACGAGCCCACAACAGCCTTTGTTCGACCGAAATATTCATAACTGGCGTAAATAACCATTAAAAAAACCCAGCGAGGCAACAACGACAAGTCGGCATTGAATGATGCCGCGCCTTTCAAGGCATACCGAAACATTAGAACACGGATATGGGCAGACAGAAAGGAATGCAAGTCAATTAGAAACCGTTTGTGCATCCAACCTGAATTAATCGTGCTGACGAGGGAGATATAAGAGGCCCTCCGAAAGTCAATTAAAATTATCTGTTATAGTTATAATATATATAGAAATATATATATATATATATATATTTATACATATATATACATACATACATATAATAATATATATGTATATATATATATTTGTGTATATATATATATATATATATGTGTGTGTGTGTGTGTGTGCGTGTGTGAGTGTATAATTATATTTACCACTTCAGCACGATGAGGCTGCAGTGTCACAGATTCAGATTTATTTTGTCAAGTACAAATTGAGAGTTTTCTGCGTAAGAATATTCGAGAAGCATTCACTCGCCTTTAAGCTGACCACACCCTGAACTTCTCCATCATGACTATAACCAGTAACCCATCAGCGGCGTTAGGGGAAAAGTGCAGTTTGCAAGTGCATCAAATAAGAATAGAAATAAAGTGAAAGAGAGCTTATTATAGTAATTCTATTGTATAATTTGCCACTCACACGGGAAAGAACATAACAATAGACAAATCCACAATCTAAAGGGGCGTCTTGTTTTGCTTTGATTCACGAAAATGTAACAATGAGTCAATCTGAAGAAAATTGAATCTTACACTCACACACATCGTCTATCAAATCCTCATAAGTGCAACTACATTCACTCAATCTAACAAGGAGTGGGCGGTGAAGGTTAGTAGAGTTTTTCTTTTCTTTTTTTCTTATTGCACATGATTGTACATGAAGAAGAGTGAAGCGAAGGTGAATTAATTGGGCAGAAGAATGACTACCAATTATTTTATTATGAAATTAGACTGAAGCATGCTGATATTTACAATTAGGGCTCGCGGGTGGTGTCTTTAAAGAGGGGATGTGTCGGGGATCATTCGCTATGCTTTCAGCAATATTTATTAATCTCGCCCTCTGACAAACGTGACAAAGCTAAAATGCCCGCGGGCGGTCTATTCTTCTCAATTCAAAGAGATCCCAGACAGAAAAAAGATTTTCGTCACAATAGGTTTGGGGAAAATCCCCAATTTTCCCCTGATGGTAAAAAAAAAACAAACATGATATCGTAATGTAAGGGGGGGGGGGGGCGGAGAAAGGAATACTTGCATAATCCCCTCACCGAGTTCAAGGATATAGATAGATTTGTGCTGTCATTCATTATCACATCTGCAAACAAAACTAAATCGACTGTTACGAGCATGCATGTACATCCATAATATGAATGTCTGTTGGTATGTTAATGTATGTACACACAACACACACACTCACAAACACCCGTGTGTGTGTGTGTGTGTGTGTGTGTGGAGAGAGAGAGAGAGGGAGATGGGGTGGATATGATATTCAAACTTATTTTTTTTTTTAGAATGCCGTTCTATGCCCTCCTTTTCATTCAAACGGTGTGTACAAATACATGAAAGAGACAGAAATCATCCTGTATTCAATAATCCCTCGATCACAGGAATAATTAAACCCGATTAATAAAACGGAAGGACCCAGATTCAGAGTTTGTGGTCGAGAGAGTGGTGGCTAATGATGTCATTCTTCTTGATGTCACCGTCATCTCAACAACTTACCTCTCCTCTCCACGTCTTTTTTGTACAGGTAAGAACATTATATTCGATACTAGTTGTGTTTGTACTAGTGAAATATTGCTGATGTATGTTAACGGATCTATGTGTATTCGAAATCATGATAAATGAGAGTTTCGAAGCCACTTTCTGTAATTAAGAGTTGAGAAAATCGATAACTATGTAGTACCCTCATATCACTACTAGGTGAGAAAATGGACATTGGTTTCTTGCATTTCTTGCACGCGTATAATATGCATCAGAAAATTGATAGTTGGTAAGCATAGAGTGATTTAGTATAGTCAGTCATAATAATTACAGAAACTATAAAGAAAGAATACATATTTCCAAGGAATATATAATGTGCGGCATTATTGTCATCAATGTACATAATTATAATGATGCATTGTATAGCTGCTTAATGTGTGTATGTATACAGGTTGGCCAGATTAGTGGAGAAGTTTGTATTTGGTAAAGCTACAGTACATGCATGTGAAAAGCAAGAGCTCGCCCAATCCAGAATGTTCCCGGAAGTGCCTACATATTTGGCTAAATGATGCAATACATACGCGTGCAGTACTCCCATGTTTACTTGTAGCCCAGTGTGTCTGCAAACTATCTTTAGGTATGATGTCATGCTAACCAGACAGTGAGTCAGGGTATCTAGAAGGCTCTTGAAATCACAAGTATGTAGCCCCAGGTTGGAGAGAATAACAGAACCTTCCAGAAAGGGTGAAGGGACCTATATAAGCCACAGAAATTTTGAAGTAGGCAGAGTACCCAACACGTGTGCTCTGGAGATAGGTTAAGTCACTTCTGGTTCTGAGGCGACTTGTTACAGTCAGTCCTGTGTTACCTGCTGACCTGCTATACTTGTGGAGATAAGGCCTGGGAGACATTTTTGCCTGCGGAGAATTGATTCGTCTACATTAGTGACCGACTCCATTTTAACATCTATGGACATTGCTACATCGAAGCGATGACGGGCTGGATTCCTAGCTGGATATTATTTGATGGATTATCATTCACTCATCAACTGGACGCGGTCGTTATAACGTCTGGATTCTGCACGTTATCGCTGTGGATTTATATTTTGGATCACAGTAACCTATATGCCCACTGATTTATGTCGGAGGGATCATTCACCGGTGCATCGAACATCATCTTCGGACATTTCCAAGGGATTTACTTGGAACTTGTGATTATTAAATTCGACTGTAGCAATTATGCAAGTAATCATTGTATTATATTGTACTGTAGTGGCAAATCATTACATGTCTGTACGACCAATATATCTGTTAATTAAGTCTCCTGAAGATTAATACATTGGTTCTTTTGTGCCATCATTCTCAGTTTGATTTTGGTCGTAACAAAATCCATAATAAGATGTATTTTGTCTGGCTGTCCGTCATGGTTCAGTCTGGAAAGCTCCTCAACACAGAGCCTTATACCAGTGTCAACAGTATTACCCAATATAAACACACGCTTGCTTACGGTTACATTCAATATTCAATTCAATACCATTCCATTCCATTCCATCCCATTCAATTCAATTCAATTCGACAGTGGTTAATTTCTATCCAAGAAAAACAAATAAAACTCAATGACAAGCATAAATTTCTGCAGTGTTCACAACTATCGTTTTCACAATTTGTAAGAACTACTTTCAGTACGAGGTAAATTGTAACGAATGTTACAAAATACATGTGCAGATGAAACGAATAAAAAGAGAAGTGATTGATATTTTGCAAGGGCCACAGAAAGTAGGTGAAAATGAAGATTGAAGAGAGTGATCCATGTAAAGCAGAGTTTTTAAAACGTGGATCACGTAATGAATGCTGCGTGAAATGACATCATCTAAAATATATCCTTGTACTGGTGGTGTAATAACTGTGTAACTGTTACGGCTTGGACACTATAACATGCATCGAATTGTGTGTATCAGGAAATATATGACAAAAACAAAAATGGTATCCCACACACACACTATTGCCCATTCATCAGTAAAAGCAAACGCACACAATGTGAACAAAAGACTCGACACAATAGTACCAAGATGAGAGAGCACAATGACACTGCAAAACAAGAACAGCGAATAACAAGAACAAAGAAGGAGGAGAGTAATAATAAAGACAGATCCGCATAATCAAGGAAGTTAAAGAAATTGAGTCACAATAGTAAATAGTCTCATTCCCTTTGACAACCCATGTTTGATGCCGCCACTCAAAAACATTTGAAGTACGTGCCAAATTGGATCTGTCCCACAGAAGTTACACACAGAGAAATTAGGGTTCTATTAGGGTTCTTATTTGTACCCTACGAGCAAATCTAACTAAGTGGCACCTTATAGGGTTCGGGATGGATGTAGGGGTGCAAATCCGAACCCTAAAGGGAGCCAAGTCTTAAGGGTTCAAATTTGGAACCATTCCATAGTCTTTCCCGAAAGCTGACATGTGGTTGTTGAATGGTGTTTGCTTAAAATGCCACACTATTTTGGGATATTATCGTATATTTTTATTTGAAAATATAACTATACGATGTTAAAGAGTAACAGTGTCATCAGTAATACTGTACTAAAAACATTACTACTTGAATTAAACATTTGTTTTGTCTTCTCGCACCGGGATCAAGAATATCATTCCAATGACGTTATCATAGAGAGAAAGCAAACGAGTACAAATACACGTATTATGCGTGCACGCGTGGACCGTTGAGCACTTGGTCAATGGCAAAGCTAAAATCGCATGCGCACGCCACGCCGTAGGTCGCGCGGTATACGTACGTGCATACTACTGACGTTCCTCGTTTGGAATGGACGGAAGACCGTGAGGTTGGGATGATGAATTAATCTTTTTGATGAGCCAAACGTTGTGAGTAGATAATTGTACTGTAATTCCGTTGAAAATATTTCACAGTAATCAATGATGATATGTGTGAATTATGCTCATAGAATGCTGAGTGGTGAAAACTGATGCGAAAGAGTTGTATCGAGGTACATGTGTACTAACATGGTACTAACTACGACCAGCAGCCCCATACGCATAGCGTAATTACGCTGTGCGTATGGGGCTGCTGGACGCAGTTACCAAGGTACGTACGTAAATAGGTGACCGGATATAGTCGCACCATTTTCGTTAATGGGAATTATTACGTTTGAGCCAAGTTGAGGCTCAGTTTGGATATTGGTTTCTGTGAAGTTGACAGAAAGAACGATGTAGGCATGTATGATGTGCCTAATGAAGAAAAATAGTGTTCCTGGTTCATTTAGGAGAATTTAAGACATGTATGAAGATTGAAGTCAGAAAATTTAGGTTGGCCTTGACTCCTTGTTGTCTATCAATGAAAATAGAATGTGTGTTATAGATTAGCAATGCCATAGTCACAGAGCATAAGTAATGATACACGATATGTAAATTTAGATAATATCCACTGGAGAAGTTGCATGTGCTAGACATGACATAAAATAAGTCACACAAACAAGGTTTGTAAACTGTAAATCACTTCAGAAGTACAACTACTTGATCCCATACTTTAGCAGGTAGATATTCCAATATTGATTGTATGTTGAACTTTGTTTTATTCAATTACAGGTTGAACCTTGCTGATCCATGCTGATGCATGGTGTTAGCTTGGTCTCATACTGGGCCAAAGGGACCTGTGTTTGATTGATTATTTATCATCGAGTTCACTATGCATCATGTTCAGTAATGGTCTTCAGGATGAGTGATGCAGGTCAACCTCGAGAGACTGGTTAGCCATATAGGATGCCAGAGCTGGAGATGGAAGATGTTCAGGATGTCAATCCTGGTTCCTCGTTGAGTCAGTGTGGAAGCCATGCCAGTTCTTCTGAGAGTGATGGCCAGAAGGGCTTACTATTTGGCAGCTGAAGCAGCTGCTATAGAAACGCATCAAAAACTAGAGCTCGAGGAGTTTCGACTTATGCAGCGTAAGATGAGATTAGCTATGAAGACCAAGCTGCAGGTTGCTGAAGCAGAGGAGCAGATATACCTTGACTACGAGAACAAGAAGTTGGGAGGCGGCTTTCCTGTGAAAGCAGAGGATGAAACCTGGACTACCCAACTGAATGCGCCAACCAACCAGTACACACGAGTACACCGATTTCCCTGACTAGAGAAGTAGCAAAAAAGTTATTTTCAAATTTTCTTTGACTTTTAGCAGATATAGTCCAAAAGCCAATAAGATCATCAGCATCATGTAGTATCCCTGAACCAGGTTTGATGAAAGCCCATCAATTTGTCCGTAGATACATCCGTACAGACCGGGAGACAGACAGGCGACTTGAAAACATATGCCTCCGGCACCATTCAGGGCGGAGGCATAATAATGAGACTCCTATTTGTCATGTATGTTCAAACCATATAAAATTTGAGACAGGTCACATTGAATCCCCCCCCCCCATTAGAATTGCTAAACACCACGGCTCTAGAAACATCTTTCCATTTTAATCCAGAAAGTAATCACCTCCCTATTTTTAGCCGAGGGTGAGCATGAAGCCACTCCATGAAATGAAGATTAGCATTTTTTGTTTGCAAAATATATGGGAAAATGTCTAATTTCATAGATAACGATAACTATTTATTCTGTCTTCTAAGCTGTTGTCAGGTTATTTACAAGAATACTCTAAAGAAATATATAATAGAAAAATACAAGAGAACAAACTTGCAAATTACAAATTTAAACACAACCTAAAGAGAACTTGACTTCTATTCACTTCTATCTTTTTTTTTGGGGGGGGGGAGGGTGGATTATGGATGAAAATATGAATCCGCTAATGGATATGAAATACTCAAAGTATGCTTTCCATTATATTTCATACTAGATGGGGTTAGTTTGTATTGTTCATATTTTAGATATTTCTTCACCATCGATAGCCTGAGTGCTTCAACAACACATGCCCACTTTGAATTGATTGTTTAAGTAGGGAACAAAAAAAAAAGTCGCCTGCTGGTTTTTGTAGTAGACAGCCACACAATGTATGTCAATTTTGGGCAATCTCTTGCAATGCAATGTCATAAGTGGAGTAGCTTTGTGACACTTGACAAAAGCATGATTTTCTCACAAACCCTTTATGTATGTATATAAGGATTGAAAAATAGAGTTTGTTCCAAAACCTGAGAAAACTCAACATATCTATCTACTTTTTTTTTGCATATAAAAGAACACTGGACTTCACTCTTTAAAAAGGCAGAAACTATTATCATTGCCCTTACATACGTCAGTGACTTGTCGAGGAAATGTGCATGTTTTTCCTAAAAGAAAAAAAAAATGTGAAATTCTCTTTAGGTTTTCCTTGAATTGTTCTACGCATGTGACATCATAAACTGTAGTACTCTTCTCACTCTGCTGCGACTGCACAAATAATTTAAAGATTATTAACTTTTGAACTGAATGTCCGCTTTTCAATTTTTTTACTGATGTGTTTTAATAGTATAAGCCAGTTCGGGGTACCAGTTTGAGCATGTGCAGAAAAAGGATATGTACCGAGAGACAGGTTGGTTTTTTAATTTCACTGAGATAAGCATCTGTAATGCTAGGATTATTCATGGAATCCTTATAAATGGTGCCTGCCTGTACATCCAATTGACAGCAAGCCTGGTATTTGGCAATGTTAACACACAAAAAAGTTTGTTAACATATTCAAAACAGCACTTGTAATAATAAAATAGATAATTCCCTAAGTGTTGATTGACGAACCATACTGGTCACTTCATCTACACTGGTTAGGTTCATTCTTTGTTTGAATATGAGTTCCATAAATGGCTATGGTGGGCAAGCTGCTGCATTATGTCACTTTGAATTGAGTGAAGTGCCTAACCAACTGAGAAAAATGAAAGGTCATTTGTACCTATGTGCACATGAGCTATTTCCGGACTGGCTTATTGCTGCGCATTCACTCAATCCACGTGTAGGTCTATAAATAAATTATGAAGGTGGACTTGCCCTCTAACTCTGATTATAATTTTAAGCTTTCTTTAAGTAGGTTGTATAAAGTGCTGATATATTTGTGTAAGGTTTGGTGAAAATTAAGTGTTAAAATGATTGGAAGAGTTGTGAGACTGTAACATAAACATGATCATAAATCTCTGTAAAATATTGATGGTAATAGTAGTAATGATAATAATGCTGATGATAATAATAATAGTAATAATAATGATAATAATAGTAATAATGATATATTTTGCCCCTGATCATTATGCTTGTGATGGTGCCAATACCAATACCTGCTTTATAATAATGTGAAAAATTGACTGCTCTTTACAATATTTTGAATGTTGGGGATACACTGCATACATTGTGTAATCATATTTATGGTCTACTGAGTACAATGTGCTTCTTGTTTCCGTCGCTTGAAAAAAAAAATCAATGTATCAAAAAAAAAAATTTTTTTAAACTTGTCTCACAAGACATATTCCTTCCTCTTTATGTCCAGTTTGTCATACCACTGATTGGTTAACCTTATTTTCCCTTTCTGAGGTAACATTTTCTGTGGAATTGTTAATGTTAATTTGATGCAATGAAAAGTGTTTTTAGATGTGCTATTCTGCCCGAGATTTATAACTGGGACATATCTTTAGCTGTGTGCTTAAAAAAGTAACCAAATTAAGATGTACATTCTTCATTTTTTAATTCTTTTTTTTTCACCTTTCTTATCATTGGTGTAATCGTATATGAAAAACAAAATGTGAAGTATACTAATTGTATAATGGGGCACATTCGCAAGCTCTCAAGCTTGGAATTGGATGGAATATGTCAGTACAAGTAGTGAGTTTCAAATATATATGACAGAACTTTGCCATACCCTTCATTGTTTCGGCAATAACTTGTGTACGAGAAATCAGAGTTGACATATCGCTGTTAATGTCTAAGAGCGTCATAAAGGTGCTTTTGATTAACGTAAGATGTACCGGTAAATTCAAGGTACATATCTATGATCCATTCTAGAAGTAGAAGGACAATGTGAAAGATATTTGTCACATAGTTTACTATTACTCTGCATTAAGCTTCAGGGATTTTTTAAATAAAAAGAATTAGTGCTTTTTGTCAATGTGGTAACTTCCTTTAAAAGAAGAAAAAGTAATCATTTGATGGAAAGAACGAATTTTTTTTTCTTATTCAATGTACTGACCAAATTTCATACATTTTTGATTTACTTTGCCCTTTTTATGACAAAATATGCATCTCGTATTAGAATTTGTAGAAATACAATGTATATTTGATGTTCGCTTTAAAGTAAACCATGAAAAAGAAAATCGCTGTTAACTTGTCCCTCTTCCATGAGACATATATTAAAATTTTAATAATTCATATGTAAGTATGCACTGTATTCATCATGTTTATGTTCTATTTGTTGTTGAATTGAAGTCCCTGACTTCAGTTTTCGAAAGATTGTGGATTTAATTGACTGAGAAACTGTGTGTAAATCTATGCATGCTATTTTGCTTCATGTCTGGAGTGTTACCTTAGGTAATTGTTTGTTAAGTCAGTGAAGGCATCCAGTATACAATTATTTTGGTTTTACAAAAAAGTTATAATTTTTCACCATATGGGGTGCAGAAAGGTAACCCTATATAGAGACGTGTGCAAATTGTATTGCATCCTATATTGCGGTGACTTTATCACCCCATAGGGTGCAAAATTACAACAATAACAATATGAACCATAATGGGTGCAGGTATGAGGTGCAGAAGGGGAACCCTGTATAGAGGTCCATATTTGCACCTTATAGGGTGTTGAATATAGGGTGCTAAATAAGAACCCCCCAAAATAGAACCCTAAATGGAGCCGCTGGTGTTACAACGATATGAACCAGAAAGGGTGCAAATTTGCACTGGAATTTTTGTTCACCCTATGGGGTGCAGAAAGGGAACCCAATGGAGGGGTGCAAATATGCACCATATATGGTGTTAAATATAGGGTGCTAAATAAGCACCCCCAAAAATAGAACCCTAAATGGAGCCGCTGGTGTTACAACGATATGAACCCTATTGGGTGCAGAAAGGGAACCCAATGGAGGGGTGCAAATATGCACCCTATATGGTGCTAAATATAGGGTGCTAAATAAGCACCCCCAAAAATAGAACCCTAAATGGAGCCGCTGGTGTTACAACGATATGCACCCTCTAGGGTGCAAATTAGAACCGTAATTTCTCTGTGTGTACGTTCAGACGGTGATCCTTAACTTCGAAGATAGCTATCTTCGAGGATAAGCTCGGATTTAAGCACCGTGTAGACGCATTCGTTGATAGCTGAATAGATGAAGTAAACTCGAAGATAGCTATCTACGAGGGGTGCTGTTCGTTTTTCCGAGGGTTCGTTATTCCGAAGGTCCGTTATTCCGAAGGTTCGTTAATCCGAAACACACAAAGTCCCTATACCTAGAGGTTCGTTAATCCGAAAATGAAAAAGGGTTCGTTAATCCGAACTATTATTATGTGGCGTTTATACTCCGAAGGTTCATTATTCCGAAGGTTCGTTAATCCAAAAATGAAATAGGGTTCCACTATTCCGAAGGCTTGTTTATCCGAAATTGAAATAGGGTTCGTTATTCCGAAGGTTCGTTAATCCGATAATGAAATAGGGTTCGTTATTCCGAAGGTTCGTTGATCCGACGATGAAATAGGGTTCACTATTCCGAAGGCTCGTTTATCCGAAATTGAAATAGGGTTCGTTATTCCGAAGGTTCGTTAATCCGATAATGAAATAGGGTTCGTTATTCCGAAGGTTCGTCGATCCGACGATGAAATAGGGTCCCTAACGAACCATCGGAATAACGAGCTTTGTTTCATTTTCGGATTAACGAACCTTCGGAATGACGAATCTTATTTCATTTTTGGACTAATGAACCTTCGGAATAACAAACCTTATCACATTTTCGGATTAACGAACCTTCGGAATAACGAATCTTCGGAATAACGAACCTTCGGAATAACGAACCTTCGGACTAAAGAACCTTCGGAATAACGAATCTCCGGAATAACGACCTGTAACCATCTACGAGATATCTCAGGGTTAGCCCTCTGTCAACGAGCTGCGGGGGTCCCCACTTGAACTTGTAGATAAGCGTAGTTACAGTTTACGGGGGGCATTGAGCCTATCCTCGAGGATATAGCTACCTTCGAGGATAAGCTTCGTCGTGTGAACGCGCGTCGTAGTTAGGGGGCCAGAGCTTATCCTCAAAGATAGCTATCCTCTCGGTTAAGGACACCGTCTGAACGTAATTAGATAGAAAGACAATTGAGTTATATCTCATTGCATTTGACCTGCCATTCACCAAGGAAGATATGTCTTTTTGATGGTAATTACTTTCGTCAACCTTGCTTAAAATTTTCATGTGCATGTTTGCGTAATACTCACTTTTTCTACTGCGCCTAGAGCACATTAGTTATTTGGAATTGGAGCATTATAAGTATCCTGTATTATTATTATTATTATTATTATTATTATTATTATTATTATTATTATTATTATCATTATTATTATTATTATTATTGTTATTATCATCATCATTATTATTATTACTATTATTATCAAAAAAAAAGATGAGCGATATAATAATGGTAAAGGTGAGGGGATGCGCAAATAGAAATTGCGCACAGGTTGCTGAAAATGAAGATAAAAATAAAGTAAAAAATAACTCGACTGGACACTTCTCGTCACTAATCTGACACATTGATTATGTATATGAAGTACAGTAACTGAGGATTACTATTTTAATCTAATTTGTCGGTACTGAGGGGTACTTTTTAAACACTTTCACAACATACCCCTCAGATTTTACCTTTAGCATAATTTCTGGACGGGATGACCTTTGTGTTATATTGTTCATCATTAACTTAAATTTTATGTCATTTGGTTAAAAAAAAAAGATTAAAAAAAAATCTAAATATACTCGACATTGTTAGTGTTCAAAATGAGTCTCCAGACTGCTCAGAAAGATGGTGCCATCGATCGAACCCCAATCATCAAGGCAAAATACACATGTGGAATTCTTTTGTGCATCCATAGATATTTGATGAAGGTTCGTATAAGTCCGAAAATGAAATAAGCTTCGTTAATCCGATGTTGAATCTTGTGGACGCGCTCGCGCACGTGTGTGTATACTGTGCATGTGAATAGACACCCCCCCCCCCCACACACACACAGACACGCACACCAGACGAAACAAAAGCAAGTCGGCAGTTAAAGCAAAAACAAAATTCCGATATTGTGCAAGATGATGTCAAGAAACCAAGTTAGATATCGTGCCCCCAAGATAGTTATATTTTTGTCTTTCCATGAAACCCAAATAATAGGACAGTGTCTCTTCCCACCTCCCTGCTTAAAAGACACCTCTGTGTTAACATAAGTCATAGACATTTGTATCATTTGAATAGTTTGTTTCACACTCTCAGACCACCAAGGCCGTAAATGTTGCTTTTTCTGAGGCTGCCATCACTATACGAAGCACCAAGGCAGTCTCCTGTACTCTCTTAAAGTGGCAATAATTTCATCGTCTACTTCCTTATTTCGTTGCACTTTGTTCAAATATTTTAAAGATTATCACAATCATTACTGTGAATCGTCATTTCACGCATGGTTTTATGGATAAATGCAGAAATAAAATCAAACTGAAATTGAAAACAGAAACCAAAGGCAGGTACGTGCTACTGTTACGATAAGCCCGGAGAACATTCCATGAGAACATGAGAACATAGCGGGATTCGTGGTACTTTGCCTATCTAACAATTATTACATGCTTGATTAAAGTTCTTTTTTTTTTTACTCAATTTTCTTGACATGCGAGCAATTATTCACCAAGCTTGTTTTATAACGATTTAAATGTGAAGAAATATCAATTTTCCGTCCCTATACTATTCATAAAAACAACATAACGCGAAGTAGTAACTGCACTGAAATTTTGAACAATATAGAAATTATATAAACATCGACCGTTGGTCTTTTTAAGTCTGATTCTGGGATATCATATTGAAATTAACTCCATAACGTAAGCACTTCAAAGAGAAATGACAAAAATTATCGCACATGCATCTCACAAGCATATTGAATTGATACGGGCACTCATTTATAACCAAAAACATTCTTGACAGCAATCAGACACTTTGCCGAGTCTTGCCGTACAGCGCAACACTAAATCGATACGACTGGATTCCATGTACTGGAATATATTGTGCAATATTAAAAGGTGAATTTGATAAACCCTTACCCGGACATGAAACTAAAATTTTTAATCCGTGAAACTGACAGTAAACCGGGCTACCCTTCAATCTCAACAGACATGGCTATGGAGCTTTGTCTGGACTCGCAAATAGGCAACATAAAAGTATGAGCGTCAGCCACACAGCAATGGAGGGAGACCTATGGTAAGATCCATGTATATATAGCGTTAATCAATCGTCTGGAAAAGAACACTGTGAACAAAAGCTGTCCGGGACATGACCCTTGTGGTTCACCTGTGAATTTCTGTGTACTTCATATTCAGAAGTGGCACCAGTGACAACCTGCTGCCTCCCAAGGACGAGGATTGTGATTGGAATCAGGAAAGAGCACAGTACATCAGTACAAAGTCGCATTGTATAATGATGTACAGGATCCCTTGGTTCATTGTTGTCGGTGGTTGTATGCACTAAAACTAGAGGAATTATTTGATACATTTTTCGTGGTGAGTCATTTTTTTCCAACTCTCACCAAAGACGATTCATTACAATGTACTATAGCAGACTGTGTTGACAGAATTAAGCACAGAATCGAACGCTCTAAAAACATCCGGGTCAGAACTGACCCGGAAAGGGTCCGTTGGGTTCACACCCCGTTCCGGATTAAAAAATGACTTGGAATTTGGTCATGAAGACCCGGAATGGGGTCACCCTGACCCAATTCATGACTCTGAATGGGGTCATATCTGACTCCATTCCTTGTCATTTCTGACTCGGAACGGGGTGTGACCCTAACGGACCCTTTCCGGGTCAGTTCTGACCCGGATGTTTTTAGAGTGAATAACAGGTGGTACTGTTTCTCGTGCCTAAAGTGAAGAAATAAAAGTAATTATGTTCAAAATTGCCAGCTTTATAGGCTTGAAATCTATTCATTGAAATGTCAAAATCGGCTTGTTTTCAGCAGACGACAAAAAACCCCAACCCCAACAACAACAACACATAAGCCTATATAACCCCAGAGGGCAACATTCGAAGCAGATTTGTTATACATTCAAAATAGCTTGATTCAGTATTCCGTACATATGTCAAATTGTCATTGTTCTCTGAAGAAATAATGATCAAAGAATAAGAGTTGTTTTATCTTAAACATAAATTCACCTTGCACAAACTGGTGTGAAAATTTCCCCCTTACGACAGAAGTTCTCACACGTATAACAATAGCCGTCGACTGGTCGTGGACTATTGTTCAGCACTCCCTGCCGATTCCAATAATACCGGCTACCAGCGTTCGATACTCATTTTGGTGGTTTTCGGTGAATAAGACCATGCAGGCTCTTCTAATATATATATATATATATATATATATATATATATATATATATATATATATATACATATCTTTTAATTCATATATATTTTTCATAATAGATGTGGACATATATTGCTCCCCCGTAGAGACATTATATCAGCATAACTTGATAATGATAATGTTTGATCTGTTTGTAATTCATTAGGGTCTGATTTGATACCAGTATTGTCTTGTGCAAATTGTTTCTTTAATAGGGTCCCATTTTTTATAACAAAACATAGGCTCTATATTTTTCCACTGACATGAGGATTAGTGATGGGCTATCAAGTTTATCTATTTATTTTATTTATTCAGTTTTACCCAAATAAAAAAAAAAGAACAGGGTAGTCACGTTCAGGGCCCAAGGGCCTGCTTTTCAAGTGAGCCCTGTTACAAATAGTACATATTGCGAGTAAAAATCACATAACACAACAGCAACAAAAAAGAAAGCAAACGAACACATAGAAACAAGCAAGATGTGATATCTACATAAGTAAAAAAGATACAAAATTAACAAATTAAAAGTAAAAACAGCAGGAGATTACCATAAGCAAAAACAAAATAAATTATGTTACCAGAATGTACAAAAATAATGGCCAAAAAGTGATATGGCAACGGGTAAAATGTACACTTTCACACTTTGTTCAGTATATTGAAATATTGCAGGTAGGTTTACACAGTGTAACGCAAACAAAAAGAAAAGAGAAGAAAAAAGTAGTCGAAACAAACATATGAAAGGTATAAGAAAAATGTGAGAAAATAGAGATACGTTATCATACACAGATATAGATTCAAGGATAAAAAAAATGTAGCGCATGTAAAAGTACCAAAGGCAAGATCAAAAATCATAATATCATAATGTACTAAAAACAATGAGCATTGAGAAACATAATGATACAGAAACAAATGCATACTAATATGTATAAACTCTTAGTTGCTCATCATTTTAACATATCAAAAAGCTGAGTTTATATTTGCTGATCGAATTTGTCTTTTAAACCTTTCGAGGCAGTTTGACGATTGAATAAAACTGGGAAGATTGTTGAAAAGAGAGCAAGCGAAGAAGGAAACTGTACGTTTTTTTGTATTCTGTTTTAGGCATGGGGATGAACAATGGGCAAGATAAGGCATATCGAGTTTCGTACGTTACTTGACGCCTTGTAGCCATAGGTGCGTGGCCCTTACATAGGAACTCAAGTTCACCTGTTCAGTCGAATACACCTGATGCTTGCGATACAGTTTGCTTGTAACGTGTACCCCTTGGTCATGTTGGTGGTTGCTTAAGTCTCATGCAAACTTTATGCATGGATGTAAAAAAAAAAAAAAAAATCACTTGTATAACTGCATCCATGTTAGATAGCTGGGGGGGGGGGGGGTGTTTCATAAAGCTGTTCGTAAAGTTACGAACGACTTACGAGCGACTGGCGATCAGTTCTTGTGCTGAATTATGGAAATTCTGATAAGTATAGCACATCAGAACTGATCACCAGTCGCTCGTAAGTTGTTTGTAACTTTACGAACAGCTTTATGAAACACCCCCCAGGTCTTTTGCTGTAAAATCGTTTCCGTACTTACTAAATCGATTTTATTAACCCCCTGTCCATATCAATAAAAAAACAATACTGTGAATCTAATGTCTACGCATCATAGCTGCTGTTCTGTTGGATGAGTCTCGAGCAAGTTTGCAGTGGTCGGGGATTACAGTTCGTTATTCCGAGGGCTCGTTATTACGAACATTCGAAGCGAAATAAGTTACGTATCTCTGGAGGTTTGCTAGTATACACACGTCCTTAAATGGATATACAGCCTCATTGCATTTTCGGAATTAACGACCCTTCGGAAAAACGTCACAAAATAGTAGGATTAACGAACCTTTTTTTTTTTCATTTTCTGATTACTGAACAGCTAGGTATGGGGAATTTGTGTGTTTCGGAATAGCGATACTTCGGAATAACGAACTTTTACACGGTCAGGAACAGCAACCTGGGTAACAAAATTATGTATGATAATATTCATAAACCGGTCTGCTCAAATGAGCGCAGAAAGCTTAAAAAAGGGTGTATTCTCTGAGGAAAAAAAAGGGTACGACGCTTCCTAGACACAACACCACTCTCTCGTTCTCTCTCTCCCTCTCTCTCTCTCTCTGTATTCACACACACACACACACACACACACACGTGCGCACACCAACAGACACACACACACGTACTCACACACGCACACACACACACACACACATATATATATATATATATATATATATATATATATATATATATATTACATTCTTTTTCCCCCATAAATGTCAGGTGCATGTTTGAATAATATATACATAGGTTGGTGGTAGGGCGAGGATGGGTGCCATGCAGTTAGGGTAGTCCATGTTAATCAACCTGCCAGATATTTTTTCATCTCATTTCTCATAATTCATCCGAAATTTATTCTGTCAAAGCCATATGCACCTGTTTCTTAGTGTTCCTTCATGGTATTGTTTTCAGTACACTATACACCAACAGGAAACAAACAAACAGAGAACTTGATCACGATTTAAACAGTTTATCACTGTGGTTAAAGCAAAATAAATTGTTAGTGAATGTGAAGAAATGCGAACTGATGTTCATAGGAACACAACAACGTTTGAAATATGTTCAAAATGATCTGGCTAACTGTCATATTTATATTGATGGTAATGAAATTAAACAAGTTAAATCTTGTAAATATCTTGGTGTGGTCATTGATCACAATTTAACATGGAACAAACATATTGATCTTGTAATGAATAAGGTTGTGAAGAATATGTACCTGCTTCGAAGACTACGTCCATATATTGATAAAGATGTTGCTTTGACATTCTTTAAATCTTTAATTCAATGTCATTTTGATTACTGTAGTTCTGTATGGAGCAACGCTAGTAAATCGCTTTTGAGAAAATTGCAAGTTCTTCAAAATCGATCTTTACGAATTGTTATGAATGTTGATTATAGATATCCTTCAAATTCATTGTACACTGTACTGAAACTCGACCGTCTTGATTTACGGTGGTGGAAACAGTTAGCATGTACTATGTTCAGAGCTGTGTTTAATTTTTATCCGCCATATCTATGTGAGTTATTTTGTTACCGTGAGTTAGTGTATCGTACTAGGTCAGGTGAAAAGAAACTACAACTTTTTCGACCAAAAACTAATTATGGGAAAAGATCCCCAAGGTACAGAGGAGCTAAATTATGGAATGATTTAAATTATCAGGATATAGATTCTATCCTATCCTTCAAACGATTCATCCTGACATGTAATAACAATACATTTTGAAGTGGCAGTAATTAATTATTTTGGGGTTTTAGGGTTTGGGTTTGGGTTTTAGGTTTTGGGGTTCTGAACTGATCTGGATTAAGGGTCATGGGGTAAAAGGTCATGGAACTCATTACATATAAAAACAGAAAAAATGTGTAGCGATGGAGGCATCCTTTCTTTTGTGTGAATGATGTTTTTTTTTTCATAATGTAATGCATATTATATTGTAATGTATTGTGTGTATTTCTAAGCATATTGCATATATTGTATAAATATTTTTTCTATCTCTTTCTTATTCCTTTTACGTGTGTTTCAATGTTTGTACATTTTAATGATTGTATGGTTTTTTTTTTTGTTTTTTTTGTTTTGTTTGTAATACTGTATATGGTCGGACCCCTGTGAAAAACAGCTGACCAGGGCTATACGTCCCATGAGTGGAGAATCAATAAATAAAACAAACAAACAAACCACGACACACACAAGTGTATAGACAACTTTGGGTAATGTTTGTGTTGTTTTCATTAAAATCTCCAAACTCTGTTTTTTGCATTTTTCTGTCTGTAGCTATGATCCTTTAAGGGATCCACATTACATAC
The DNA here is from genome assembly GCF_040938485.1 of Diadema antillarum. Classification (NCBI taxonomy): domain Eukaryota; kingdom Metazoa; phylum Echinodermata; class Echinoidea; order Diadematoida; family Diadematidae; genus Diadema; species Diadema antillarum. The sequence continues at coordinate 1,088,586 of NW_027270980.1, forward strand.
AAGTTCCTATTGTCCGGGAAGTGTTTTAAATTTTCCAGTCTGGTTAGACCAACAGTGAAATATTGTATGATATTCACATCACACTCGCTGTGAGTTTGTTGTGTTTGCAGACATGAAATAAAGCTCAATTGACTATTGAATCAATTGCTCCACACATCATGCCATAGTGCACGTGCAAAAACAGTCCACACCTAATAAACAATTCCTACAAATAAGTCGCACACTGTCATGTTCGCCTTTTGTCAAGACCTCGCTGTACGATGGCTATAACGGGCGAGCGAAGCGAGCCCATCCGAGTGCGCCTCGCGCTGTTTAGTCCATGGGCCAGGCCAGATATTGGTACCACCTGGGGCCTGTCTTATAAAGACTTGTGATAGAAATCAATCACAAGTTTCTTGTGAGCTGCAATGCAAGTTGCGATTGATTTGGGGACTTGTGATTGATTTGAAGGCTTTATAAGACGGGGCCCTGAGGTGGCAAAACCTTTTTGGTGTCATTTTGTTTGTCGGGCATAGATATGCTTATCAAGCTATGATAGCATTTCCAAATGAGTAGGTTAGTCATAATAAATGAATTTTTAACCAATTTGGTCTCGTTGTTATATCCCTATACTTCTGAATCGAGACCAACCGCTATACAAAGAAGAGCACTGTCTTCTGTATGTTCACAGGTGTTCTGTTGTAAACTTGGTGCGCTTTGTCTTTATTCAAGACGGCGAAGGGAATATCCAAAGCTTATAATACAGTGTATATCCCTTTATCTAAAAACAGCAACAACAACAAAAGCTATTTCTAGTGAATTTTACCGTATTTTATAATTATTTATCATTTTCCGGTGAAAATGCTACGGTGCAAACACTAATACCACGCCAATATCGCTTTATTTCCATCCAACAATGAAAGATAATGCAAAAACAATGTACCGGTACACTACAATACATTATAATAAATAATGATATTGTAAATCAACATTGTGATTTTTGTTTAAAACTGATGTATTTATTGAGAGGGTAGTATAAAAACAGTATAGATAATCCTTTTTATTAGAAACTTTAGATATGATAACGGTACATTGTTCTAGATACAGACTAAGCGCACCGCGTGACAGCTGTGGACATCATAACCCTTTGGATAATTATTCCCTTCGCTGCCTTGAATAAAGACTAAGCGCACCTCGTTTACAACAGAACACCTGTTGACATACAGAAGACAGTGCTCTTCTTTGTATAGCGGTTAGTTTCGATTCAGAAGTATAGGGATATAAAAACGAGACCAAATGGGTTAAAAATTCATTTATTATGACTATTAGCTACTCATTTGGAAATGCTATCATAGCTTGATAAGCATATCTATGTCCGACAAACAAAATGACACAAAAAGATTTTGCCACCTCAGGTGGTACCAATAACCCATTTTTCTGGTCTTGGTCCATGGACTAGTTCAACTCAGCTGAGCTTGCTTCGTTTGCCCCCATTTGCTCACCACCACAGCATAGCGAAAGGGCTTTGGCAAAAGGCTACCCGCATGTTGACAATGATTTTAAGGACCGATCAGCGACCCGTAATTTTAGTCTGCTCTTCATACGCCAGGGACAAAGATTTTGTTTGTTTGTTCGTTTGTCGTTTGTTCCTTTGACATTCATTTTGCCTTCACAAAAGATAGGGAAAGAACGCAGAACATGCTTGTCACATTCCTTCCATTTTGTCGAGTTCCCGGGGTTATCGTGATTGTAATCTCAGCGTATCCATACAATACGCACCCACGAGGGACTCTTGATAGTACAAATTATACAATAAACCAGTGATATACAATTCAGTTCTGATTTTTTTTTCCTTTTGCACGTGAGCCATACCTTGTCTAAGGAATGTGCCTTTCTTTGTCATTGTGCCAGGTGACAATCGACAGGGGTATGTTGGTAGCCTGTGCCAGAGTGAGGTCCATCAATCCATTCTGGCTTGTAGTCCTTATCTGTTTTCTCTGCTGGAAAGAACCTAACAGTGTCCTACAGTGTGAGAAACACAGTGTGAGAAATACAGTGTGAAACACAGTGTGAACACAGCGTGAAATCTCTTCATATTGTTAATTTCGACCGTTTTAAAAGTGTGAACACAATGTGAGTCATCAATTCACAGAGTGAAACAAGGCATTACTATGTGAACACTCTGTGAAAACCACATCACAGTGTGAAATCATCTTTACACTGTTAAAGTCGAGCGTTTTCGCATAGTCCATTATGTGAACGCGCTGTAAACAGGCTGTGGTACACTGTCTTCTTTCCAGTAGGTTTATATCTATGAATTCATAAACATCCATTTTCAATTTCCAGCACCGAGATGTTGTATCACGTGGTCTGCTGAACGATTCCGGCCTCCGCAAGAGGCATTCCCGTTCTGACGCACATAAGAGAGGGAAAACGATTTGATTGGTTTACGCCTGCATCCCACACGGATGCACTCCCACTAAAAAAACAGGCTCCGATGCACTCAAACACAAAGATCAGATCCAAGGAATCCTTGCAACGTGTTACCTGCTATTCTCTGAAATCCTCTCTCATATACCTAACCACGTAGTCCACCGTGGACAAAAGTTTATTTGGAAGTCGCCCCTCACTTAGATAAATATTATTGAAACATATACCTGTATACATATATAGACAGACAGAAAAACAGACACACACATGCGCAAATGTGTGTATACACATATAGTATATCGTATAATATGAATCTGAAGGCAAATGCTAGATGTATGTTCTGTTAATTTCATAAATTTTTAAATGGAAACAAATGATTCTCTACAGGCATATGGCGCGATAGAAAAGGTGCCCACTCGTTATCCATTGAAAATAATTTATGGATGATATTTTGTACTGTGCAGTTGGTCTTTAACTTTCTGATGGCGTGGCATCGAACCAAAGCCAATGCACGTATGTTTCAGATTCACGCTACTTATTTCAGCGGTAAACGCACTTTGAAGATCAGAGATGAGTACTTATTAAAAACGGTGGAACTAACTACCCCTTTTGTGGAAAAGAATATGTTCCTCTTTTCTACTTCTAAGTCATACTGTGATATGCATGTGGAGGTGTAGGTTTGTGTGTGTGTGTGTGTGTGTGTGTGTGTGTGTTTGCGTGTGCTCCATTCTCGGAGTTCAACTCCGCTCGAGAGTCCTCAAAGAATACTAAATACTAAATACTAAATACCCAATAACACAAATGTTATCTCAATCTATGCAGAAACAAAATAGTCCCTCTAAATTAAAGGATCCGTTTGAAGTCGAAGACGCCTTTCCGTAGGAGTTTCCAAATGAGGCGTATTTTGTGGATGAAGGAAATTCTTGATACATCACAACGTATCAGATTTGGTCAAGCTGATATTCTCCATTTTAACACAATATGTCATGTTAATTCTTACAGGTGTGGGGCTATGAAGTTAACTTTCTATTATAAAAAGAGAGAAGCACAATCCCCTCCCTTGTTTATTGATAGAGGTCACATTTACAACAGATATGACAGAACAACGAACAACAGCTAATTGTGTAATTAAAAACATCTGCTAGCTGTGTGGGACTCACTACACGGATATATGTACATATTATATATATCAGTCAGCAAAATTGGAGTTTTCCGGGAATGTGCTCACCAAACAAAGTCGCATGCCACAAAATACGCGCCTTTCTCAGAATCAATCTAACTTATTTATTATCTAAATTATTGTTTTAACGCAGACTGAACTTATTGTCGTGTAATTAAAAAGAAACATCTGCTAGCTGTGTGGGACCCACACACACACACACACACACATATATATATATATATATATATATATATATATATATATATATCAGTCTGCACAATAGGAGTTTTCCGGGAATGTGCTCACCAAACAAAGTCGCATGCCACAAAAATACGAGCCTTTATCAGAAACAATCTAACAATACTTCCCGCACAATTTCCAGACAATTGAATATCAATTGAATATAAAACCATATCAGTATAAATAATGGGTGACCGTGATTTTGCAAGTCATTACACTCCACATGTGCATTTATTAAAATGTTCTGATCTGTTATATCTAGGAAAAATCCCCAATTTTACATCGTAGTTATTTGTAACTGTTATGTCATTATCATGGTGATGTCATATACAAGAGACTGTAGTCATAAACATGAGGTGGGGTTCTATTCCTATATTATGTTTCTAAATCTGCGTGTAAGAAAGAATTGAGATTGGGTATTATATTCAAATTTGTGTTATTGATTTATTTTTACGTAAATAGAAATGAAATTGCTCTAAGGAACGTAGACCATTCAACAATAGTAATGGCATGAAAGAAAAGATGGAGGAGGGCAATAAAAGTGAAGTAATGCATATCAACTTTTATTGGTCGTGAAAAGGGTCGGCAACTGTTTGCCGACTGGTCGACAACCGCGACAGGACTGGTCTTCAGTGATTTCTGGCCGTTGACATGAGGATATTTTGTCTTTTTTACAGCTTGTTTTATTTTGTTTTGTTTTGTTTTTTGTTTTGTTTTTGGCAACCGGTAAGAACATGTTCACGAAAACTGGTCGCCGACCTCCACCAAAAAATGATGGCGACCATCGACAACCAATCGGCGACCAAACCTTTAGAGAGCTTTAGATTTTAGACGCGCGGACGTTCAAAGGAAAAAAGCATGATCTGAGCTTGCGCAGTAGCGCGCGTAAAGTCAATCTATTTTTAGCTTGCGTCGCCTGAGTTGTTTACTACGCGTACTTAGGGGTCCGTTTCATGAAAGATGTTAGGATGACAAGGGTCCGTTTCATGAAAGATGTTAGGATGACAACTCTTGCTGGAATGACAACTTCCCACAGCAAACAGCCAATCAGGAAGCTGTATTCTTGTCGTTACCATGACAATTGTCATTCCAGCAAAGAGTTGTCATCAAGGGCTATTTTCACGTCCGCACAGTTTGCGACGTAGAGAGCTTCTTCATGTACTGATCATATGGGGGCGCGATTTTATTTTTTATACGTTGCGTCCCAGCGTAATCTAAAGCTACTTTTCCACACGACGCAGGGAGAGGAGAACGTCCAGCGCAAGCGTCGGCTCAAACGTCCGCGCGTCAAAATCTAAAGCTCCCTATTATATGAGCCGTGACGCGAGAAAGGGGCCCTTTAGGTATAAAATACAGAAAATAAGTTTTTACCGCCATATTGTAGAATGAACTCTGATGTACTTAGATATGCATACCGATTTTCGAAATTCCACTTTTAAATGCCTCAATTATTCCATTAAAAAAAGCATGTTCTGCCCAAATACTGCTACTTTTTGATGCGCCTGATGCATATGCGCGCATGCGCGCAGCTAGCTAGTTGATCGCTTTTGCGCGTATTGCTTTGTCAAACTTCCGCGCCGTTTTGGTCGACAACTGATTGCCGATCAAAAATCTTCACACCAAAGGCCAGAAATCACTGAAGATCAGTCCTGAAGAAATTAAGAAGCAGTCGGCAACCGGTTGCCGACCATTTCATGACCAATTAAAGACCAGAAAACGAATTTTTGCAGACGAGTGTGGTCGATTTAGATACGGCATCGAGAACCTCTAGCCGACCAGTCGCAGACCGCTGACAATCATTTGCCGCCTTCAAATCACATTTGTTCGACCAGTGACATCCAACTGCGGACCAGTCCTTTCAGAGATCGTAGAATGGTCGGCGACCGGCCTGTCGTCGTTTATATGTGACTAGGGCCTTATCAACCCATTCCCCGGCAATCAAAGACTGATTGACAACCATGTGCCAACCATGTGCCAACCATGTGCCAACTGACCACATTACAACAGCTATTGCTAAAGTGGTCTTTTAGACAGCTGATAGAGGGTTGTCCACGTCCACTAGCGCTTTATCATGGAGCTACATGGTTTCATGTAACTTTGAAGTCTGACTGGTAAACACATCAGTCAGTTGCTGACCCAGTCGTTCGAACGTCCACCCATGGATGGACATGGACGGCACGCAGCAGAATGATGGAAAAGAATCCTTTGCAGTTGTGATAGACAGTTCCTTAATTCTTACTGAATTCTTAGGACACTTGGTGGCGACCTGTTTTCCATCTATGGCATCGATGGTGTGGTGGAAATTTCATCTGCTTCCATTTTCCCCACTGATCTGCTGCCAGACACTGCCAGTCATCTGCCGTGATCGGGATGGATAGTACTTGGCGTCCACACTCTCCGACGAATGCTTCGTGCACCTCTCTGATGAACAACCAGACGGTATTGTGGGGGACTCTGAATACAAAGGCTAGACAATGACAGATGTCTTCAGTTGCTATGTGGCGAAGAGCGTCAGCTAACTTCAGTCCAAGGCCCAATGCTTTCCTTCATTTTGTATCTCGCTTCATGATCCTAGGAGTCAAAATATTTGAATCACATCAAAAAGAAAATGTATTATGAAACCTGGTCACAGAATAATTGTATTAACATTGGCACAAATACAAAATCTTGGGCTTTTCACTTTTATGAAACTTTGCCTTTCTATGGCATCACCTTCTTCCTATATTCTTTTTATATAAATACCTGATGAACATAACATTGATTCTGCTTTACTGCCACTGATATCGACTTTTGTACACCGTACGCCTATATAGATTTACAAATGGTAATCAGGATAACGTATTTTGTGTGTTTTTTATGAGTATGGGCTCTTTGAAAGTTACTCCTTCTCTGTATTGAGATCAAAGAAGGCAACCGAAAATATGCAGCTGAAGAACGTGGACAATGATTTATACAATTGGATATTATTCACAGACCTTCTAACAGTTCAAGTCATATATATTTATTATCACAATCTCAAGTGAAATATACATGGAGTAAAACATTATATATACAGTAAATACGAATATAATCTAATGTCTGCAGTAGCTCATGGAATATTTCGCTGGTTCCGATCTGGCATCAGGTAACAACGCCTCCCCGTGCTTCCCTTTCCAGCACTGCCATGAGATTTTTATACTTCCCAAATAGCATCCTCCTTGAGATCCCTTGCCTCACCAAGTGTTGTCTTTGTCTCCTCCTCCTCCTGCTGCAATATAACAGAGGAGCTAGTACCATAACTTCCTCGTTTTCCTCCTGATCAAATGCTTAATTCATTATATGTACTTGTCTGGGCACATGTAACCATGCTGACTCCTCGGTTGTCATTGGCCATTGTCAACTTGTAGAATGCTAATACTTCTTAGCAGTCCTACATTTGCAATTCTGTGATAATCTTTAAATTGTTGTCTAGCGCCAAACGAACATCAGCAACCAATCGACGACCGATTATTCGCGGTCTTCATTAAGTTGCCGACCAGTCATCGACCAGTTAACCACCATTCTACGAAAACTCATCTATTCATCATCAGGCTTTTTTTGCTGTTGCTGTTCTTCTTCTTCTTCTTCCTCTTTTTCGCAAAACGTTCGCAAGACGCTCGACAACCACGCAGTCACCAAATGGTTTGCAAACTGTCGACAACTGGTCGCAAACCATTGCCAACTGATTTTCGTGATTTTTGGTCACCGACAGGGTGTCAATAGTCATCACTACATTTAGGTTAGGGGAGGTTGGCGACCAGTCTTCGTGTATGTGTTATCAGGGTCTATATATTGATCAATATTGAGCAAAGATGAACACACGATAAAGGAAATGCTTGAATTCGGCTCTGATCGTACAAACATCGGGGCATTTGTGACGGCGTGACCGCCGACGAAGTTCCTCAGGCTCCGGCAGCAATCCCTTGAGTGGTGGCAACATCTTTAACAAGCCTCCATCCCCCCCCCCAAAAAAAAAAAAAAAAATGATAGAAGTCCTTGCGATGGTTCATAATCGTGTTAACTTCGGGTGTCCATTTTGCCCATTGTTTGGCCATCGTGAGGGCATCTTGTCAAATCGTGTCATCTTAGTCTATACTTCATGTGATTATCGGTGACATGGGGCGATTTTTTTTTCGAAGATGATACGAAGGAAATAAGAACCTACCCGACTGTCGTAAGAAGGCAATATTTTTACGTGAAGCCCTCGCAATGCCGAGATCGGACCATGGTATCGGCGAAGAAAGCCTGATTTGGGTAGATCAAGCGCTTCCCGTGTAACATAGTATATAACGTGGATATCAATGCAAATGACCAACCTGTGAGTATTTTCCTTAATCACAGCAACTTTACAGAGTTTCAGTTCCTTCAGAATGGCAAACTTTGGTGGTGAGACAGCCAGGAAAAAGGAGGCGGCACGCAGCATCGCTTCTTTGGATGTACCTCGTAGAGCACTATGATAAACTTTCACAAGCCCAGCACCTCCTATTTCTGTACTTCTTTTTTTTTTTCTCCAAGAACAGTGACAAATCGATCCAATTGGTATAAATCATGCAAAAATCAATTTGGGCACCGATACAGGAATATGTGCTATCCCTGTTAACATTATGGAAATGGCAATATTGTAATGCATACCGTAAAGGCGCGTGAATGACGGAATATCAAACTCAGGGGTCCGCCATCATGAGCAGAGCTTGCCGTTGATGAGGCCCTATCATTTTACATTACTTTACCATTACTTTTATATCAAGTTTACAGTTTTACCGGACATGTATTCGAAAGAAAGGAGACAGAATAGTGAGATGATAATTTCTTGCTCACGTGAGTGTGTATTTTGGCTGTGTGCTTTAAAAGAAAGTAGGCTTCGTTGTTGACTCTTTTCAAGAAGTTGTCTGGACGATTCGCTGTCATGGTGTTGAACTTGGCCTTATAAGCCAGTTCGGAGTTAGCTCGTGGGCACATTGGAAAGAATGACATTTCTTTTTTTTTTCTCAGTCGGTTAGGGTCACTGCACTCGTTTTCAGCGCATACGCTTTACGTAACAATTTATGGGATTCATCAATCCTGTTCAAACAAAGAATGAACTTGTGTAGACCAGATGGCCAGAATGATCCGTCAAATAACACTTGGAGAAGCATCCATTTCATTACTTTGCATTGAATGCATTAACAATCTCTTTCTGTCGACATTACCAAATACCAATTTTTTTTCTAATGGATGTGGTGGCAAGCACCATTTATAAGGATTGCATGAATAATCATTCCATCACAAATGCTTATCTCAGTGAATTTAAAAACCGACGTTCTGTGAAAACCACATCACAATGTGAAACCATCTTTACACTGTTAAATTCGAGCGTTTTCGCATAGTCCATTATGTGAACACGCTGTAAACACACTGTGTACACGCTGTGGTACACTTTGTTCTTTCCAGTAGGTTTATATCTATGAATTCATAAACATCCATTTTCAATTTCCAGCACCGAGATGTTGTATTATGTGGTCTGCTCAGCGATTCCAGCCTCCGTAAGAGGCATTCCCGTTCTGACGCACATGGAGAGGGAAAACAATTTGATTTTTTACGCCTCAATCCCACACGGATGCACTCCCACTAAAAACAGGCTACGACGCACTCAAACACAAAGAACAAATCCAAGGAATCCTTGCAACGTGTTACCTGCTATTCTCTGAAATCTTTTCTCATGTATTATACTCAGAAAGTAATCCACCGTGGACAAAAGTTTATTTGGAAGTCGCACCTCACTTAGATAAATATCATGGAGACATACCTGTACACATATAGAAAGACAGAAAAACAGACACACACATGTGCAAATGTGTGTATATGTATACATATAGTATATCGTATAATATGTATCATAATAAATGCATATATATATATATATAATGGTCGTATGTGAGAGTGGCGTGTGTTCTCATCTTCACAGCATACTTGCTTAGTTAATATTATTCCTTTGATGACATCGTTTAATCTTTAGGCAAATACTCCATGTATGTTCTGAGAATTTCGTAAATTTTGAAATGGAAACAAATGACTCTCTACAGGCATGTATGCCGCGATAGAAAAAGTGCCCACTCGTTATCCTTTGAAAATAATTTATGGATGATATTTTGTACTGTGCTGTTGGTCTTTAACTTTCTGATGGCGTGGCATCGAACCAGAGCCAATGCACGTATGTTTCAGATTCACGCTACTTATTTCAGCGGTAAACGCACTTTGAAGATCAGAGATGAATACTTATTGAAAACGGTGGAACTAACTACCCCTTTTGTGGAAAAGAATATGTTCCTCTTTTCTACTTCTAAGTCATGCTGTGATATGCATGTGGAGGTGTAGGTTTGTGTGTGTGTGTGTGTGTGTGTGTGTGTGTGTTTGCGTGTGCTCTATTCTCGGAGTTCAACTCCGCTCGAGAGTCCTCAAAGAATACTAAATACTAAATACTAAAATACCCAATAACACAAATGTTATCTCAATCTATGCAGAAACAAAATAGTCCCTCTAAATTAAAGGATCCGTTTGAAGTCGAAGACGCCTTTCCGTAGGAGTTTCCAAATGAGGCGTATTTTGTGGATGAAGGAAATTCTTGATACATCACAACGTATTAGATTTGATCAAGCTGGTATTCTCCATTTTAATACATGTTAATTCTTTCAGGTGTGGGGCTATGAAGTTAATTTTCTGTTATAAAAAGAGAGAAGCACAATCCCCTCCTCTGTTTATTGATAGAGGTCACATTCACAACAGATATGACAGAACAACAAACAACAGCTAATTATTGTTTTAAAGCAGACTGAATTCTTTGTCGTCTAATTACAAAGAAACATCTGCTAGCTGTGTGGGACCCACTACACGGATATATATTCAATTCAATTTCAATTCAATTTATTCATTTCATAAAATCACATATAAAATATTTACATAAATGTGTGAGTCAAAGGAGGAAATCACGCAAAAGCCTAGGGCTTGGAAATGGAGATTCCCTTTACAATATAGTTTAAAATCACAGTTTTGAATGAAACATATATATATATATATATACACTGCAAAAAGTCCGGTGTTAAATAGTGAACACCGAGCTGGTGTTAAATTTTCGGTGCTCATTTATGGTCTTAAATTAACACCTCCGGGTGTCATTTCCAAATTTTAAACTGTTTTTTGAAGAGTTTCTTAGTAACTGCACTTCTTGTTGATTTTTGATTTAAACAAGACGATCAAGAATTTTACATCAAAATACTAGATTTTTGAAAAAATGTGAAAATAAATTTACACCAAAGTAACACCAGCTGGTGTGGTCTCTTATTGAAGCTGGAAGGGTGTTAAACCATTGATATTAACACCAACAAATATCAAATCAACACCATGTGGTGTCATTTTTGAATTAACACCAGTACAGTGTCAAAATAACACCAGGTACAGTGTCAAATTAACACCACGAAGTTTCAGGTGAACACTTTTCAACACCATCACAGTGCATTTTTAACACCTGTGGGTGTGGTCCTTTATTGAAGTTTGATCGGTGTTAGATTTAACACCCGTGGTGTTAAATCTAACACCGATGTTTTTACAGTGTATATATATATATATATATATATATATATATATATATATTATACTTGTATATCAAAAATAGAACTTAGATTAGAGACCGTTACAAAATCAACAATATGATGATGGAAACAGGAAACAGGGAACAGGAAACAAAACAACGACTGAACTAATACAATATATTACAATACAATACAATACAAAAAACAAAACAACACATGCAGGGTATTTGTCAAAGGTTTGTATGATAGATAGATATAGATATATCAGCCTGCACAAAAGGAATTTTCCGGGAATGTGCTCACCAAACAAAGTCGCATGCCACAAAAATACGCGTCTTTATCAGAATCAAATTTTACTGCCCGCGCATTTTCCAGACACGATACCAATTGAATTTGAAATCATATCCGTATAAATAATGAGTGACCGTGATTTTGCAAGTCATTACACTCCACATTAGTTGTGCATTTATTAAGTGTTCTTGTCTGTTATATCTAGGAAAAATCCCCAATGTTCACATCATAGCTATTTGTAACTATTATGTCATTATTGTGGTGATGTCATATACAAGATACTGTAGTCATAAACATGAGGTTTAGGGTTCTATTCCTATATCAAATATCTAAATCTACGTATAGTAAAGAATTGAGATTTGGTGATATATTCAATTTGGTATTTTTGATTTATTTTCACGCGAATAGAAATGAGGTTGTTCTAAAGGAACGTAGACCATTCAGCAATAGTGATGACGACAAAGAAAGGACGGAGGAGGGCAATACAAGTGAAGTAATTCATGTCAGCTTTTGTTGGTAGTGAAAAGGGTCAGCAATTGTTCGCCGATTGGTCGACAACCGCGATAGGACTGGTCTTCAGTGCTTTCTGGTCGTTGACATGAGGATTTTTGTCTTTTTTGTCTTTTCTTTTTTTGTCGGCATCCGCTAAGAACCTGTTCGCGAAGGCTGGTCGCCGACCTCCACCAAAAATTATGGCGACCATCGACAACCAATCGGCGACCAATAACCCTTAAATTTGTTTATAGGTGGCTGGTTGCTGACCGCATACCGACCGGTTGCCGACCGTTTGCGTAGCATTTGGCGATCAGTTTATAGCCAGCGCCTTTTGAAAGTTTTCTAAAAACCTGATGATGATTGAGCGATTGCTCGCAGAAAGGTTTGCAAGTGGTCGGCAACTGGTCGGTGACTTAGTGAAGTCTACTCGAAGTCTGTTATAAATTCGTTGTTGATGTTCATTTAGCGCTTGGCGATGATTTAAAGACTTATCTCTCTCCCTCAGTTTCAGAAGCACAAGATTGTTTCAGAAGCACAAGACTGCCATCTTTGTCATTCGGCTGTGATCTTCCGATTCACTGTTACTCCCTATAGGCATGTCTTTAGCACTAAAGGGTTCTCTCTGTATAATCAGGTTAAGGTGCATGAATGAATGCAAGAATGTGGACTGCATCAACCACGCCGGATATTTTGCCCATACCAATTGTTTTTTCCATCAAAACAGAATTCTGAAAATTTCAGACTTATTTTATTATAATCTCGGAATTTTCATGTATAAACTAACAACTAATGAATTACCATCTGTTTTTATCCACATGTTCAAAAGGAATCGTTCTATCCACTGTTATCCCACTCGCCAGAGTGACGCCTATCACCTTCCCCGCACTCGCACTATTTTTGCAAAGAAGACAATTATATTTGCTGGACCCAGATATTGGAATGATCTCCCTCTAGATATCACTTCTTCCTTATCTTTATTCACCTTCAAACGCAAGTTAAAACAGTTATTACTTAGTGGATACACACTATCAAGCCTTTAGCAACCTTTTTATGCTCCCAGTCTTTTGTCCTTGTCCGCAGCACCAAGTTATTTAAGTGATTTCATAGTACCGATACATCCTTTAATGATACAGCATTTTTGTTATTCAAACACTGCGAGATTTGTATGCAGTCTGGTTTGTGCGATATCTATGTGGTTCATTAGTTTATTACTCATCTATTTTTTGTACTGGTGTAATTTTAGTTGGTCAAGACAAACATATCCGTTCTCCGTGTAAAATTATATGCCTATGAACTCGGGAACCTACAGTTTTACAAGCTTTAAAGCTTTTATGTAGGCCCCATCATATTTCTTATATTTACTAGTGACATTTTCATACGATGTGTTATGACCATGTACATTTGTGTCAAGTATATTTTCTTTTTCTTTTTCTTCTACAATCAAAAGACATGATTGTATATATTTTGTACTCTTGTTTTGTTGTCAATAATTTTGTAATGTCATCATTGAGAAAATGGAAATATGAAATAAATTTGAACTGAACTGAACTTACAGTACTTGGCATGTGTACGTACTTGTAATGGCACTCTAGAAAAAAAAATATTTAGTAGTGTGACTTGTTATACATAATCTGGTCGCCGACCACTTGGCATTATGGTCGGCAATCAATCTTTAATTGATCGAGAACTGATTGTTGATCAAAATCCGTCATACCAAAGGCCAGAAATCACTGAAGACCAGTCCTGAAGAATTTAATTGACAAGCAGTCGGCAACCGGTTGCCGACCATTTCAATATTTTCATGACCAATCGAAGACCAGAAAAAGACTTTTTGCAGACGAGTTTGGTCGATCTGCAAACCGTTTTAAATGCAACATCGAAAATCTCTAGCCGACCAGTCGCAGACCGCCGACACCCATTTGCCGCCATCAAATCACATTTGTTCGACCTGTGACAACCAACTGCCGACCAGTCCTTTCAGAGATCGTAGAATGGTCGGCGACCGGCCTGTCGTCGTTTATATGTGACTAGGGCCTTATCAACCCATTCCCCGCCAACTAAAGACGGAATGACAACCATGTGCCAACTGGCGGCCGACCAGATTATGATAGCTACTGCTGAAATCTTTTTGTAGACAGCTGGTAGAGGATTGTCCGCGTCCACGTGTAGCGGTTTATGGTTTGATGTAACTTTTAATTGAAGTCCGACTATTTGAAAACAATCCAGTCAAATGCTGACCCCTTCGCTCGAACGTCCACCAATCAATGGATGGCACGCAGCAGAATGATTGAAAAGAACCTTTTGCAGTTGTGATAGACAGTTCCTTAATTCTTACTGAATTCTTAGAACACTTGATGGCGACGTGTTTTTCATCTACGGAATCGATGGTGTGGTGGAAATTTCATCTGCTTCTATTTTCCCCCACTGATCTGCTGCCCGTCATCTGCCGCGGTCGGGATGGATAGTATTTGACGTCGACACTCTCCGACGAATGCTTCGAGCAACTCTCTGATAAAAAAACCAGACGGTACTGTGGAGACTCTGAATACAAAGGCTAGACTATGAGATATGTCTTCAGTTGATATGTGGCGAAGAGCGTCAGCTAACTTTAGTCCAAGGCCCAATGCTTTCCTTCATTTTGTATCTCGCTTCATGATCCTAGGAGTCAAAATATTTGAATCACATCGAAAAGAAAATGTATTTTGAAACATGGTCACAAAATTGTATTAACATTGACACAAATACAAAATCTTGGGCTTTTCACTTTTAGGAAACTTCGCCTTTCTGTGGCATCACCTTCTTCCTATATTCTTTTTATATAAATACCTGATGAACACAACATTGGTTCTGCAATACTGCCACTGATGTAGACTTTTGTACACCATGTGTCTATATAACTTTACAAAATAAAATGGTAATCAGGATAACGTATTTTGTGTGTTTTTTATGAGTATGGGCTCTTTGAAAGTTACTCCTTCTCTGTATTTAGATCAAAGAAGGCAACCGAAAATATCCAGCAGAAGAACGTGGACAATGATTTCTACAATTGGATATTATTCACAGACCTTCTAACAGTTCAAGTCATATATCACAATCTCAAGTGAAATGTACACTGAGTAAAACATTATATATACAGTAAATACGAATATAATATAACGCCTGTAGTAGCTCATGGAATATTTCGCTGGTTCCGATCTGGCATCAGGTATGAACGCCTCCCCGTGCTTCCCTTTCCAGCGCTGCCATGAGATTTTTATACTTCCCAAATAGCATCCTCCTTGAGATCCCTTGCCTCACCAAGTGTTGCCTTTGTCTCCTCCTCCTCCTCCTCCTCCTCCTTCGATATAACAGAAGAGCGAGTGTCATAGCTTTCTCTTTTTTCCTCTTGATCTAGCCCTAAATCAATGCTATGTACTTGTCCTGGCATACCCATGCTGACTCCTTGCTCATTGACAGCTTGTAGAATGCTTCTGAGCAGTCCTACATTTGCAATCCTGTGATAATCTTTAAATTGCTGCATAGCTCCAAACGAACATCAGCAACCAATCGACGACCGATTATTCGTGGTCTTCATTAAGTTGCCAATCAGTCACCGACCATTTAAAACTCATCTATTCATCATCAGGCTTTGTTGCTGTTGCTGTTCTTCTTCTTCTTTTTCGCAAAACGTTCACAAAACTCTCGGCAACCATGCAGTCACCAAATGGTTTGCAAACAGTCGACAGCCGGTCGCCAACCATTGCCAACTGATTTTCGTGGTTTTGGTCACCGACACGGTGTCAATAGTCATTACTACTTTTAGGTTAGGGGAGATCGGCGACCAGTCTTCGTGTATGTGTTATCGGGATCTATGTATTGATCAATAATGAGCAAAGATGAACACACAAAAAAAATAAATGCCTGAATTCGGCTCTGATCGTACAAACATCGGGGCATTTGTGCCGGTGTGACCGCCGACGAAGTTCCTCAGGCTCCGGCAGCAATCCTTTGAGTGGTGGCAACATTTTTAACAAGCCCACATCCCCCCACCCCCCCCCCAAAAAAAATGATAGAAGTCCTTGCGATGGATCGTAATCGTGTTGAATTCGGATGTCCATTTTGCCCATTGTTACGCCATCGTGAGGGCATCATGTCAAATCGTGTCATCGTAGTCTATAC
This sequence comes from Diadema antillarum, assembly GCF_040938485.1. NCBI lineage: Eukaryota > Metazoa > Echinodermata > Echinoidea > Diadematoida > Diadematidae > Diadema > Diadema antillarum. The sequence continues at coordinate 1,104,924 of NW_027270980.1, forward strand.
TCCATGTGATTATCGGTGTCATGGGGCGATTTTTTTTCCCGAAGATGATACGAAGGAAATAAGAACCTACCCGACTGTCGCAGGAAGGCAACACTATTATGTGAAGCCCTCGCAATGAAGAGATTGAACCACTGTATTGGCGAAGACAGCCTAATTTGAGTAGATCAAGCGCTTCTCATGTAACATAGTAACGTGGACATGCAAATGACCAACCTGTGAGTATCTTCCTCAATCACAGCAACTTTACAGAGTTTAAGTTCCTCCAGAATGGCAAACTTTGGTGAATAGACAGCCAGGGAAAAGGAGGCGACATGCAGCATCGCTTCTTTGGATGTACCTCGTAGCGCACTATGATCAATTTTCACAAGCCCATCACCTCCTATCACAAATAAACTTTGTCTTATTTTTCTTTATCAATTATCTTTATCAATCATTTATCTTTTTTTTTTCTCCAAGAACAGTGCCAAATCGATACAAATGATTGATAAAAAACATGCAAAAAATAAATTTAGGAGGACAGGAATATGTGCTATCCCTGTTAATATTATGAAAATAGGAATATTGTACAATGTAATGCATACCGCAAAGGCGCGTGAATAAAAGAAAAATCAATACAGGGGTCCGTCATCATGAGCAGAGTTTGTCGTTGATGGGGCCCTATCATTTTACATTACTTTACAATTACTTTTATATCAAATTTACAGTTTTGCCGGACATGCATTCTAAAGAATGGCAACATAATAGTGGGATGATTTCTTTCTTACGTAAGTGTGTATTTGGGCTGTGTGACTTTTTTCAAGAAGTTGTCTCGACGATTCGTTGTAGTGTCAGACTTGGCATTATAGGCTAAAGTTATCGGCTAAAGTTCCTGCTTCAGGTTCAGTCGCCTCATAAACTCATGCAGGTCCATTGGCACTGGCATTGGCACTCGACTTCCTATTCGTCATTACAAGCTACTTTTGAAAGAGCGCCACAGGCGATGAGAGTGTGGACATTTTTCCGATTTCAGAGAAATTTACATTTCTGCTAAGTTAGCACAATAATGCTAAAGTTAGAAAAGCAAGAAGTTGGCACAAAATGAAAATTGCTCAGTAATGACACTTCACATGATCAGATTACTTGAGGAAATACTTCGGAGCCATTTTAGTTAGTCTTTTGTTACATTGTTTTGACAATGCAAAGCAGAAGTAAAACTGAACTGACTTAACCAAGCTTAAAAAGAAAGAAAGAAAAGAAAAATATTATAGATTCTTGCCATATCTCACGTTTATGGAGTCTGCTATACGACCCCATGAGCACCAGAACGTGTCGATTGGTGGCGCCCGGTAGATCCAGACGGAGCCACTTCCTACCCAAAGCGTGCACGTCAAACTAGTCAGACAAGGACGATCATGGTAAATACAAGCAGCTCTCAATATACGAGCCATACAGTAAACCCATGATAAGTGCGAGTCGTCTGCCAAGGTCTATAGAATCAAGCCCTGACAGAGGTAAACTGAAGGCCAACATGAACGTCCTTGTTTTCTGCTTCACGGAATCGTATCAATAAAGTCATCTCAACAAAAATCAATGCAGACGGCTTAGAATTTCTTGCACGACACCCAAAATGCCGCCAGTAAAGAACAATGACCCAAACCATGTCTGGCTGGCAAGTTGTGATTAGCAAAGCAAATATAGGGGCATTTTCATTTTATGATTATTGATATCATTATCATTTTGGGAGGGGTGGGGGTTTGATTTTGATATTCATGGCACCGCGTGACTAGGCAATGCACCTAGGTTAATAACAAACTTTCACAATGTTGAATAACGTTAAGATCAGAATGATTTAGGTTCAAGTTACCCCACCCCACCCCACAGGGTGAAATGGACAGATGACGCACGGTAAAAATAATCATTCAAAGGAGAGAAAGACAGGCTCACAAATCAGTGCAAATAGCCTACCATCCTGGAGTTATCCTCATAACTTATGATACATCACAGAGACAAGAATCAATGGAGCGACTGACATTTATAATGCTGGGGATAAAAAGGTTCAAACAAAAAAAAAAGTGCAAAGAAGTTAGGAAGTGTCAGAGTGACATAGAAAATTTCAAGTGGCATGATTATATTTATGCAGAAGTGTATACATCTCTGTTAACATTTATTCTCTCTTCTTTCCACTGATTCTCCGCCTCAAAATTCCTCCCTCGCAGGATAGTTTCACAGTCAGATCCATCATGCACTCACGTGTAAGAATATTCATGCTATCATGTTTACCGGCAACTTCAGGACCCGCCCATCCATCATTCTTACTGGAGTCTCTGTGAGGCATACGCCAAAGTTAGTAAATATCAAGAGGTCGTTCTGAACACTTTATAAACGGCCAGTGGCCTCCCTGTTTCAACACAATTGCACGGCTCTAACCCTCTAAGCTCTGAACTTGCCTTACCACGCACATCCACAACCAAGAGACGTCCATACTGATAACGACATCACTTAACATCGGCAGTAGTAGTTTCTGTTAATCGCTCGTAGGATACCCAGATCCAAAGATGAAGTTGTCCATTGCTCCAGCGGTCATCCTGTCCTTATGTTGTGCTCTCTCACACATTGGACGCACGACAGGTCGGTTGTGCTTTATCAGTTTTGTTTTAATAACTGTCTAACTTTATATGTATAGCATGTAGGCTTTGGGAGAATGAATATCATGCCTTTTTGTTATGCATGTGTACTTACAAACGTTCATTTATGCATTAAGTATATGTCAAAAATGTTAACATAATGGAGTCTGTCCATAAAATTCGTATCACTCATTATGTCTGTACACTCTGTCATTAGCTTCTTGTTTTACTCCAAAAAATGCAGTAATCACATCAAGTTATATCGCTTCAAGCACTATAGAAATCATGCAAAATGTGAATAGGTCAAGAAATATTAGAACATCAATGCGTATCTGTATGTATGTTACATGTATAATCAAGTATGTATTTAAACCGTCACCGTCTATTATTGACAAATCTATGTGTTGGCTTAAATTTAACGTTCTGCGGTTACACAACTAAATTAGACGTAACTGAAGGCCTGACCTAAAAAAAAAAAGAAAAACTTTAAATTTATCATATCTGTGTCTATCTTTGAGGTTTTGTCCACAGGTGTACAAAGGATAAAAGTATTTAATTTTCCGAGCATTACTCGATGCATATACAAGAAATTATTATTGAATTGGTCTCCCTACCCAAATTGTCACCTTTGGAAAGTACAGTGATCTCAGCTTAAATTAAATGACTTTTGCACGAAATGATCTACGCCCGTGGTATTACTCGGGCACATTTTATTCACGAGGATTGCCGGAGCACGATCTGATTAGTTCCTTTAGTTTGGTGTTAAACATGTCATGCATTCATGATGTAAAAATGGAATATATCACCGACAAGGACAAACTGGGAATTCCGATATGGAACAGCATTATTGACTGTCAGAATTTCTTGGTCTGATGTGTTTGCTTTAGCACGTCTTCCATTGCAAAATCTTTGCAACTTTTCCCCCAAAGTTGAAGGTCAATCAAACAAACCAAAAAGATCAAGAACAACAAGGCAATCTCCCACACCCTTTGTCATTTCTTAGGCGACGTCAAATATCAAACTTTTGATAACATCAGAACCTATAAATATGCAATTGTGCACATTTCCAGAAAAGAAGAAGTGTGAATCGAGTTAAATTTGAGTATGCTATAGCTGCTCATTTTTTTTTTTTTGATCAGAGCGGTGTGCCGTATGAAGATAAAAAGTGCAATAACAAAACAGGTCAAGACAAAAATGGGGAAGGTGGGAAGCGAAAGGCGGGTACTGTTGGTGATTGAATCTTACAGCGGCGCTATACATAGACATAATACGATATACATGACGTAATAATGTTTTTATCAGTGTTTGCACTGCTCTTCCCGCTGATCTTCAATAGATGCCTGGCCGTCATAATTAGCCACACCCATTCCTGCATCTGTATGATATGGAGAGGAACGTTAAAGGGCAACTCCACCTTCATAGATACGTGGATTGAGTGAATGCAGCAATATTAACAGAACACATCAGTGAAAGCTTGGGGAAAATCGGACAAGCCGTTCAAGAGTTATGAATTTTTAAAGTTTCTGCTTAGTCACCGTTGGATGAGAAGACCACTACTGCTTGTGATGTCACATGTGCAGATCGATATAATGAAAATATATGTATAAAGAAAATTCAACATATTTTCACTTTTCTCACATAAGAAAAGAATGCTTGACTTGCCTCTTTCAGAAGACAGGGGGTATAATATTACCCTTAACATACTTTAGTGACAAGTCAATGATTTTTTTTTTCAAAATATAAAGTTTTATGAAATTCTCTTTATAGTTCCCATACATTGTTATACGCATGTGACATCATACATTGTAGTAATCTTCTCATCCGGCAGTGACTGCGCAGATACTTTAAAAATTCATAACTTTTCAACGGATTGTCCTATTTCCCCAAAACTGTGACTGATGTGTTCTACTAATATTGCTTCATTCACTCAATCCCCATGTGTAATATGAAGGTGGACTTGTCCTTTAAAACCTCTTGTCCACCAGGCTGGATTCAAACTCATGGCTGGCACCTCAAGGTGGAACTTCAAGAGTCTTTCTGTGTTTTATTTAGTAATATTTATTCGATAGGGTTTTTATTTTCTTTATTTTAATCGGTTCTCCCAGTCATAAAATGGTCTAAAAGATATCTGTATATCATAATTCCCATAATCTGATTTATCACGGGACCTGCGGCTGTACAAGCTTTCTTCTACGCAAGCCCCATCATATTTCTCGCATTTATGACCATAGCTCAACTCTAATGTATACAGACATTTGTGTTTATAACGAGACAAACTATTGTACATTCCGTCGATGTTTCATCTAATTTATGTCTTGTACAATTTTTGTATTGTATAATTTTATTTTTTCTGTGCTATTTGTGAGAAATATTAAAATGCCAGGAACCTGAAGAGACATCTCGCAGCCAGGGGCTACGGTACCAGGAGACTTCAACAAGCCATCAACAAAGTTCGTTCTCTCCCCAGATCTAAAGTTCTCAAACCGAAATCCAACAAGCAGGACATCACTGACAGAATACCCCTCGTGACCACTTTCCATCCCAATCTACCCTCTCTCCACAATATCCTTCGTGATAACCACCATATTCTTCATACCTCTGATCGTCTCCTACAGGCCGTCCCAGATACTCCCATCCTGGCATATCGACGCCCCCATAACCTCAAGGATCTCATCGTCCGTGCTGAAGTACCCTCCCTCACTGACAATTCTTCTCCTTTACAGCATGGCACATTCAAATGTTCAGCCAGTAGGTGCATCATTTGTAGCATACACATCCACGAGAGTGACTCTTTCACCAGCAACTCTACCGGCCTCTCTCACCACACAAAGGGAAACATCACTTGTACCATCACTAATGTTGTGTATCTCATCACTTGCAGAGTTTGTAGGATCCAGTATGTTGGGGAAACCAAGACAACACTCAAAAGACGCTTCTATGGACACAGATCTACTGTCAACACAGCCAAGCTCGACACTCCAGTGGGCCACCATTTCAATCTACCCGATCATTCCATCACTGATATGACTCTACAGGGCATTGAATCTTTAGGCACTCGTCCAGACACAGTCAGAACCAGCAGAGAGAAGCTCTGGATGAGACGTCTTCACACCATCCAACCCCATGGCCTCAACATCCAGGAGGGAAATGACTAACCACCTTTTATTTCTTTTTTACTTTTATTACTATTGTTATTCTCTTTTTCATTTTTGAATTTCATTTTGTTCTTTCTTTGCGCTTTTTCCATTTGCAGACCTGTTTATTCCCAATTAATCCCTTCCTCTAGTCCGAGTCTCTTTTATACAGCCCTTTTCCACCTAAACATACACGCACTTGGTTTTGTTGGTTTATACTTACTTGTGCTTACTATGCCTTGCCTGCCTATCCACATACAGTGTACATTGTATACAATCTTCTTTCCCCCAGTTTTTTCATATGTATTTTATTTCATTTCTTTTATCAATATCTTTTTCATTATTGTTACTTCAATTATCATTTTCATTACTGTGTGTATATATACTTTGATTTATTTGATTACTTCCTTTTGCTGCCTCCTCCTGGCACTCCTTTCAGGGTTCACTGTTTGCTCAGCCCCCCCCCCCCCCTTCCCCTTGCTGTTGGCTTTTTCACTCTTTCCCTTTCTTTATCCCTCTGGTGTTCCTTATCTTCTTTGATGTTGCCTCCCTATTCATCCTTTTCCTACATTGGTTGCCCCCTTGATCCTCTTGATCACCACTGACCCTCCTCTGCCTTTTGTCTGTCCACTCTCCTCTGCCCTTTGTCTGTCCACCCTCCTGCTCTAATCCCCCCTCTCTTTACCTGTTGGGCTCCTTGCCCATGAACTCCCACCCTCTCCTTTGTTTTCTTTGTTCTGTGTACCCAGCCTGTACCTGTCTGTTCTTGTGTGAAGTCCTTATATGTGATTGCTTTCCCTGCTTGTTTGTCATTTTTGTCTCTGACGAAGATTCTGCTAGGATCGAAAGCTCAGGCCCCTTTTGACTCCATTTTACTCCATTGGCTCGCCTTATTGGATAAGCAGTTTTCAGCAGCTTTTTTTTTTGCCAAATATTAAAATAAATTGAAGTTGAAATTGAGTCTATTTTGAAAGTTTACAATTTCACCTGCTTAAAGTGGAACGCCACTCCATGTTACAGCTGGCTAAAAACACACGCACGCACACACGCACATACACACACACACACACACACACACACATACACGTGCGAGAGCAAATGAAGAGTGAAGCTGAAATGAAACAGAACGACAGAAGTTTAAAGAAAATCAGACATTAACACAGAAAGAAAATGAAATCATTAAAGTCTGGAGTTTCGCTGCACGTTTTCTCGAAACAATGACACCGTTGCTACTGCATGTATTTACAAGTTTCATGAAGCTATGATGCCACTGTCTTTTTTTTTCAATTCAAAGGTTTTATTTTCACTTCTTTCAACAGAATGTACAAAAAGTTCGACATGATTGCATTTTAAAGAATGATGCATAGGTAGCAAGGAATAACATGTACCTGTCAATAGTCATTACGAAGTAAGGAATTTTTCATACAAATATATTTATACATTCTGTGAAAAAAAAAATGGAGGTACCTACTCAAAAGACTGTGCTTGTATACTATGTGAGCACCTCATAGGGAAAAAGGAAAAAATAGGTGAATAGCTTAAAACATCAAGTGTGCGGGAAATGAGAAAAGAAGGGAAAAGGGGGAGAAAGAGGAAACAGAAAGAGGAGGAAAGAGACGAGACAACTAACAATAAAAAAACCTATAGATCAATCGATACATTAAAGATCAAGTCCACAGAGACTATTAGCCATAGTAGAATAGTAGAGCGTTTAAAGCGACCGTCTTGAAAATCCCTATAGGTTTGTATTGCGTAATTTGAGGCTTTTTTGTCGGTAATGTAGAAATGAAATGTGACAGTGACCACTGTCATTGTTTCGTTGAAAAACATGAAGAGCTGTGCAGTTGCTTTTAGATTTCAACTTTAAAAAAAATCATCCAAATATCGATGGACCTTCTACCATCCTGGTTGCTTAATCTTGCTTTATTCATCACAGTCAGCTTGTAAATGAAGTGGTGTGCCATTATATCAATATAATTATCATGGGGGAGGGGGTGCTGTGGCATAGTGGATAAGACTCCCGACTCCCAATCGAAGGACACGGGTTCGATTCCCGATCAGTGCTTTATACGTGTTTGGAGAAGATGTTTTCACCCACCGTGTCCCTCTCGACCCAGGTGTATAAATGTGTACCTGGCAACGCTAGGGTAATAATAATGGCAGGGCCCTCTGGTAGAGCAGTGGCAACACTGGAGAGGCTACCCTGGGTAAATAAGACCTTATTGTTATTATCAGTATTGATATTATTATTATTATTATTATTATTATTATTATTATTATTATTGTTATTATTGTTATTATTATTATCATTATCATTGTTGTTATTATCATTATTATTATTATTATCATTATCATTATTATCATTATTATCATTATAATTATTATTATTATCATTATCGTTATTGTTATTTACTCCATGCTATATTCATTGTTCGTAAAACGAGAAATTGTATAGTCATATGGAGCAAATGCATTTATTTGACTTACAGTGGTATATCTCTAGCAGGAATTGAAAAAAAAAGTTGATGAAAACTGCTTTTCTTTATCCTTTGCAGGAAGTGGCAACGTCCAAGCTTTAGACTGCCCCGGCAACTTGGTCTATCTCCAATCCGGGCCCGGTTGCGGTTCTCCGTCATGCGCCATGCCCGAAGACATCGGCTGCGACAGAGCCGCCAGCGCGGGCTGTTTCTGCCCCGACGGTGGGTTGGATTACTTGGCAAGGTTGAAATGAGATCCCACCCCAATTTAGTTTAAACAATCTTTAGTGTAAAACAAAAATGAAAAAAATGAGCAAAGAAGATGTGATTTCATCAGGATTCAAACCCGAGACCACTGGATTTTTCCACAATTTTCTGTCAGGTAAAAAAGTTTGAAGTGGCCATCTGCACTCGGATTATAGAAATGTATGACTTGCAAGCTCGCGTTAGAGGGGATATTATCAACAACAAAAAAAAATCATGTGATGGATTGAGTGAATGCAGCAATATTAGAAGAATACATCAGTGAAATTTGAGGAAATTCGGAAAATCCGTTTAAAAGTTATGAAGTTTTAAAATTTCTGCATCGCTATCTTTGACATCACCTCAGAACAACCATATAAAGAAAATGTGAAGAAAATTCCGCAAAAATTTAGTTTTTCTAGCTTTATGAAAGGGCCATCATTAACTCCTCTTTTTTTTTAGAAACAGGGGGTATGATATAAGAGTTGTCTCCACGAGTTAGAAACCCACGAGTCGTACGGCTTACGAGGAGCTAGATATTGAAAAAAGGGTCCACGATCGAGTCATACACCCATGCCCAAGTCATACAGCTCACGAGTCATACAGCCCACGAGTCACACAACCCACGAGCCGGACACCACGTGAAACAGGCCCACGAGCTGTAGACACTGAGTGAAAGAATACCATGAGATAGACATTGGGCCAATACGGCCTGGAATCGGTCTCGCGGGCCGTACAGCTCGTGGAACTTGTTCACTACTGTCAAGCTCGTGGGTTGTATGACTTGTGTAAGGTGTCTGGTTCGTGATGTGCACCTAACATTACCCTTAAAATATGTCAGTAACAATTAGTCAAAGGACTATGTGTATTTTTCATTAAAAAAGACATTCTGTGGAATTTTCCTTCAGTATTTTCTTTATATCCTTGTTCTGCTATTGTATTGTAACTATTGTAGCCTTCTCATCAAGCAAAACTTTAAAGATTTGTAACTTCTTCCTCAATTCACTCATGTCTTCTTTTCTGAATATTGCTGCATTCAGTCAATCCACATGTACATTAATTTTGGGGCAACTTTGGACTTTAAAGTCGGATATGTCTAAACTTGCTCCACACCTTCACAGAGTTCCACTTTGAATTCTGATAATGATAATAGCAGAAAGGAGGGTTAACTGAGACATGATTTTTTTAAAATCTCTCTCTCTCTTCCCATTTGTATTTGAAAACATCATGTAGACTACTCAGTACATGAACTAAAAATGTGATCATATTCGTCAATCAGGTCTGAATACAAGAGAAGGCGAGATGATAACATTCCTCTCCTCTTGGAAGAAGAGAATGACAATACTTTAGGTGCATCCTGATTAAAAAAAAATACTAGACCTAATGAAAAAAACATGTTCACGGCTAATTGTGAGCATGCACGGCTGGAAGTGCGTTAACCTCTGACCTCCATTATAGGCACCCCTCTTGAGTATGATTTCGATTTACACATTCATACAGCTGGAGTACTTGCCTTTGAATAGGGCTCCAAGAGGGAACACATTGTGACGAGCGCGACACATTAGATCGCGGTCTTCAGCGGGGAAATTCCCGGCACACCGGGAAAAAAAGGAATGCACCGAAACATTCAGCCCCCGCAGAGATTGAAAAGCAAAATTGTTGCTCGCCACTTCCTGCCTACGACGAAAGGAGCCAAAAATCGAAAACACACAGCTCAGCCGAGAAAATCGCATTTGACATGAACTTATCAAAACTGATTTTCTGTTCTCGGCATGATCATAAAGTCTGAGATTTCATCCATCTGTAGAAACCTCATGACAATCTGATGGACGGAAAGGCAAAATGCTAATAGCGTTTTTCTGGGGCATGCTTTCGGAGGTTGCAATATAGGTTAGAAACGAATTCAAGGCTTCAAATTACCGCTCTGAATAGACTCCGCCCATAGTAAACGAGAGGAGCATTCTCTTTGTGCAATAGGCCGGTTGCTGCTAAACCGAAGCGGAGAACTCGTGCAATGCCCATAAATAGCCTACTGTCGCGCGTGCGCGTGCGTACGCTGTTTTCCTCTGTTCATTCTCAGTGGATGGACTTTCTTAGATGGAGACATTTCTAAATTCAGTAAAAAACAAAAACCGTTATGTGTTGATGAGATCACTATGCAAATGTATAAATTTTACTATTTGGAATGGAATCATATAGAATGTATGGATGATGTGGTTTCCGTCCTAGCGGAATATGGCGTTCTTCTCAAGTACAAGATGAGGGAATTGGTTCACTTAATACAAACGAAGGCACCCGTTTGGTTTGTGTAACTCTTCTGCCGGAAATGATTTTGCTCAAAACAGTTGCGTTAATCTTGTGACGACATACCACATTCTGACAAGTAAATTCATAAAACACTAACATAAGCTATGCATATTCATTGCTGTTTTATCCTAAAGTGTGTATTTATCATTATACAGTATCAGATCTGAGGGGACAATGTTTGAGAGTAATGGTCATAGTACAGATTTGCTTAGAGATTCATTGCGTTTCAGCCGATAGTCATGTCTCACATCGTTTTATACTTTACGTAGTAATTAAACATCTAATTCTTCAAAGAACGCGGTCATACACAAAGACAGGGTGCACGTCATGAGCTAGACCCCCACGAGTCATTCAGTGCCCGAGTCAGTATACCCACGAGTCACACAGGTCACGAGTCATACAACTCACGAGTCATAAAGCCCATGAGCTAGAAACTAAGTGAACAAGTCCCACGGACTCGACATCTAGGCCTACGAGCTAGACACTATGAAATATTGCGTATTGATAGTGTCTAACTCGTGGGCCTGTTTATACTTGATGTCTGTTCTACTTGTTGTTTAGCTCATGTGCTGTATATATGAATCTCAAATGTATCACCCAGAGATTTTTTTTCCCATTTCTAGCTCGCGGGTCGTATGACTCGCGGGTGCCTAGCTCGTAGGATGACCCCCTAACCCTTTGCTCCGCAGAGGCGGAGCAAAGTACAATGGCTACAGCAACAATGGAAATTGAAAGGAGATATTCCGTCAGTCCGCGGCAACCGATTAATTGTACTTCTCCACGAAACTGCAGAGATCTTCAAACTGGGCTCAGATATTAACTAAGTAGTGCGTTGAAAAAAAGGAGGGGGTGGGTTAAATTTTTGCCAGTAGCAACGCAAAGAGAATGCACTGATATCTTGGATGGTCCATTTACATCAGGTATGGATTTTTTTTTTTTGAGCAACAAACTTTATTTTGGTACATGTATAGGTTCTAACTTATGTAAGTTCTTAGTTACCAGAATACCAAGGGAAGTGAAAACTGGAGATATTAAACCCAGTCACAAATGAAAGAAAACAGGTATAGATAACGACACAATCATGATCAAAAGGATCCACAGTTGTATCGAAAGGAGTCCGTAAACATTAATATTTTATCCTTCTTCAAGCAGAGAGAACCGACACTGACAGAAATAAGTTCAAAAGAATTCAGGATAAAAACAGATAGGAAAATGTCAGGGGACCAACACTCTGCAGAAGTAGAATTTTGCGAAACTTAAAACACTTTAGCCCCCGCAGTACATTGTCTCATGTATTCCGATCGGAAATGTTGTTGCCACCACCTCCCCGCTCTAACCCCTGGCGAATACAATCACCACAATTCATGCTTATGTAAAGAGCGCCATCTGATTCCTACCGGTATTCGCAACATTAATTTCGCATTGATTGGCCGTTTGGCAGACACCTGTGCCCTGTATAGCATAAAAGTTGGTATAAAACGCAAATCAGAACATCAAACGCAAGTCTCAGAATACTCTAATTTTATTGGTTGATACCTGATGTACGTTTGATTTTATGAGTTATCTTTGATTTCATCCTTTTTTACTTAACGAGGCCATTGTGGTCGTTGCTAGTATATATTAGTCACGAGGAAATTCTATACTGTTTTGTCCTTTGTCGCGCTCGTGACGGAATGAAAACTTTAAAGGTGGATTTTTTTTTTTGGAAACACTAATTTCAAAGACCAGTCTAGCTGCTCTTCTTCAACCATCGATATCTTTGCACAAAAGTTCTTTTATGAATCGTGTCATGTATCGCATTGAAGCGGAGGAATATATAGAAAAATAACGCGAATTCAATATCAGAAAACGAGAAGAGGCCGCTCCCCAGCCTGTTTTGGCTCATTTTCATAGTGGATCACAAAGCACGTATGCTCTTCAACATGTTTACATTGTTAACTTTGTTCCACCAAAAATGTCTTGGCAGCGTTGATCTGTTTTGTCTATTTTTTTTTTTTTTTTGGGGGGGGGGGGAGTGCCTCGGGCAACATCCGCTTTGGCACAGCTCGACATGCTGCGAGGATTCCTTTTGAAGCAGTGTAATATTTTATCTTGATGTAGAAGCAGTGCCAATAATGGCAGTTGATTTCATTCTAAATCGCCAATGTGTTGGCAAAGGTTCCCAATAAAAGGAATCGCAGACTTTGAACATACCAGGTTCAGCATTCGTTTGGCTCCTCGATTGATGGTTTCAACATAGTACACACTATTCAGTTCACCTGGTGGCCACTCGATCGTTACTTCGCCTGGATATAACGCGCACCTGTTTCATTATGCACTTTGTGTGATAAGATGAAATACTTCACCGGTGCCACCTTTTATGTGTGAAAGAAAAAAGAAAAAACCCACACAAATGGTGTCACAAATATACAATATTTTACACGCAATGCATATCCTCCACTTCTTGACGTAAAGTCTACCATTGGCTGTGACTCATATTTCTGAAGTGCAACCAAGAAAAATAGTCGAGATACGACGAACGTATTTAGTGTGGACTATGATAACTTTGCAACGATGATTTTCAAAGGGGATGGTGGTGCTGTTACTGTATAATATCATCGACTTCTGTGACGATTTTCATATCACTTCATTTTGCTCAGACCAATGGACAAGTTTGAGATGATGACAACATCGCCTCATAATAGCTTGCATTATGTATGTGACCGATTATGCCTGAATTGTGAAAACATGATAAATCTTAAGCTCCATTACTACCCTGCATTTTCATTACTTTGGTGAGGGGGGGGGGGGTATGTGTGTGTGTGCTGTAAGCTTTTAAGCATAACAAACTTTGTTTTCCTTTTGCTTTTGTAATATCTTATGACCATGGTCTTTAATACTCTTGAAACTGCAGACAAGAAGGAAAACTGGAAAGAAAGAAAGAGTGTTGCAAGAAAGAGAGAGAGAGAGAGAAAAAAAAACACACACCAAACAATTACCCATAATAAAAGTTTGGCACCGTGACAACTCCCTGCTGTTCACGCTTCAGCAATTTCCAAACAGCTAAAGTTGCCTCTGACAAAAACAAAACAAAACAAAAAACTATTTCCCAAAAAGTATATTGATGCCCGCTTCCTGTAAGCTGTAGGTTAAAGAAAATACTTAAGTCCCTTTACGAGATAATCTCCTGTATTGATTTCCTGCACAGTGTCGGTGCATCAATGTCAATGTGGATATATTAGAATGGGTTTAATTCTAAATATACATTAGTTCTATTCAAACCTTTAAAAGACCCCTAAAAGACAAGAAATGACACATTTTTTAAGGGTATGTCGGTGAACTCTCTGGTCTGATCTCTGTGATGTCCATCAAGTTTTGAACTATACACTATACTATACTGGTTCAAATAGTCTCTAAACGGTCCCTTAGGGAAGTAAAGCGCTTGTAGGAGTCATAATACACTGGCCTCCAGTAAAGCCTAGTTAAAACATGGGGTATTCATAGTGATAAAGATAGGTCTACACGCCGGAGAGTTGCATAAAAATGGAAACCCTTATAAAGCTCAGTATGTCTTTACCGTTCGTTCGGTCTCTTTTAGAAATATACATTTAGTGAAACAATGAATAATATGTGCAAAAGCATTATTTTATATATATATATATATATATATATATATATATATATATATATATATATATATATATATATATATATATATACATATATATATATGTGCGTGTGTGTGTGTGTGTGTGTGTGTATCATTTATATCCATGTGGGTGTGTGAAGGTGTGTGTATGTGTGTTCAGGTATTCATTTTATTAACAGCTGACTGATATTCATTATACTCATTATATTCAGCTTATAATGTGTGTGCTTGTTTGCTTTGTTTTTCAATGCATAAAAATTATGTCAGCGACAAAGCACAATGCATTCTTGTTATTTTCCTGTCTATGCAGGCATGGTTGTTTGCGGCGCACCGGATCACGCCATCTGCGTCGAATTATCTGACTGCGGAACGGTCGAGTGCCCCGTTTGCAAGAATGGTTTCACTTGGTCTGCCAAAGAGGGCGTCTGCATCCTACAGTAAACTCGGACTGTTGGTAGATTATTATTGGTGAAATAACTCGAAGCTAGCCTTGTTTTAATTCTCACTACAGCGAAGCAGCCAAAGGCAGCATTCGTTATTCCTTGAGGTACATAATACAAGCGCACTGATAGAGATCCATGTTGTCAAATCAGAGCAATGACATTGAACGAAATTATGCGCAAATTTGGAGCTTACACGATGTTTCTTGATAATTTTTGTGTTACCTATTGATTTCTGCATGATCCCTACAATTAATTAAGATAAGCTTTACAGTATGTTAGTAACTTTATAATAGGTTCCAACATAATTACTACAAATGGTGATTGTTCATATTACAGGCATTGAGATTTCGAGACAATGATATTTGTGTTCCCGAGTCCTGTTTCGAGAAGGGTATAAATATCGTCTTTTGTTCTTTGCTTGCTCACTTTTAAACGGTAATCTTCTACGGGCTTGGGCGCATTTATTTTCAATGGATTTTTTGTTCGTTTCATGAAAAGAAGTCAACAAAGCATAATCTTTGATGACATATTTCAAGAATTGAAATTAAAAAACAAGTATCTAATGATGCTCAGATAAGTTGATGACAGAAGTATGAAATATGTAATAGTCATATAACTGGGGATGATTATAATTATCTCAAACGATGACAGCAGAACCGAAGAGATCAAAATGAAATAAATGCTCTCCTACCTTCAAGAATGGACTGTCTCTGAATTTGAGTTTGATTTATTCTATGACTACAGATTGATGTCTGTTACCTATGAAATGTGAACGAAGCTCTAAAATTCTAAAGTTTTTGTAAAGTTTTAAATTATTGATGAATTTAGACAACTCAGATTACAGATTAAGGGATCAAGTGGACCGCTCTAACAGCATGTATCCGCTAGGCATGGTATATACACATACACATACACATACACACAAACACACACACAAACACACACACACACACACACACACACACATATATATATATATATATATATATATATATACTTTAATCATGATACAATTTATTCATATATCGTTTACAACAGAGAAAGAGAAACATAGAGAGAGCTGCAGAGAGAAAGGAAGAGTAAAGATACCACTGTTCATATCTTCGCCTATTAACATCTAATTGTAGATGGCAAGGTACTAGTATACTCTCAGATCACTTCAGAATGCAAACGAATCCCCAAAGCAACAACAAAACAAAACACCTAGTGAAGTTCTTTGTGTGTTTACACTGCTGAAGGACGTTTATTTCATTTGCTGATGTTGCGCTGCTTTAATTAGTTATGAGAGGATAAGGTCATTTCAGATCAAAGTGGACCCTCAACCACACGCACCAAAAGACAGAAGTCTAATGAGAATCAGACATAACCGTCATGCTGAATCGTTATGGATTTTCAACTAACAGCGGCATTAGCTGCGAGCACAATGATCATGTGCAACTTACTCGAGGATTAATACTGTGATGCCTTCACATCATGACTCTCCTGTTCTTTTGAAAAGTTAAAAAATCGTGTTTTGGGTCAAAAATTTCGCAAGTTCTGCTTTCTCCTAACCCCCCCCCCCCCACATGATCGTGTGTTGTTATATTATGATGCGACAGATTCAAGTACTTCTTTTCAATTTCATACCAAGAGATAATTTCGTGCAGAATATGAGGGCAAATCAATGAAAGATGTATCACTTATTCTTTTTAAAATCATAATATGTAACACTTCATTCTATGTCCGATGAAAAATCTGTTTGATCGGCTACCAGTCGATTTATGAATTCAGCCCCACACTGAAGATGATAATGTAACCTTGAACATGCACTTTAAGCACCGTTAGTCAAATCTAGTTGTGATCGATAACTCACAATGCTTTGCAGGTTTGTGCACTTCATCGCCGGTTTTGTTTAATTGGGATACAAGTACTTTCGATTTGCGTCGGCCTTATTATGATCAGGTTTTGCAGGTACGACTATGTCTCTGTCCGGCTAGTTTACCGCAAAGTTATGAGTAAGCTTTATGCGACATAAGGCACTTCAGCACAATCAAAACTTCCTTTTTTTTTCTGTGAGTAGTTTCATATCAAGCCTCTCACCCTGAACTTGATTTAACTTTATTCCTTAATCAGGCGATCATTAGGTTAGACTACAGGGCTCTTATTGATCTGTACAATGTAAAGTTACCGATACATGGTGAAGAGTATGGACTACACATTAAACGCGATTGTTCATGTCAAACTAATCACATCATTAGACGTCGAAAGACAACTCTTGGCAAAAATCATAATTTATCATTATGGGAACTTTTCCGTTTTTTGTTAATCTTTAAGAATCTCTTAAAATGACAACAAGAAAATAATTGCGGAAAAACAACAAGTAAACTTCATTAGGTCCATAATTATGGTAATGATTTGCAGGCCGTATACAAAGTTCTTGAGTTATGGTTTGTACAAGTTAAGATTGAAATTGAAAAGTGTTTCAACCAAGCAGAACGAATGGCGGACAAAAACTACTATTATGCAGTGAATGGTTACTGATATCGTAGTAAAAGAGGGAAGATTATAATTGGCGCCAATTTACAAAGCACAGACACACAGACAGACACACAGACAGACACACCCACACACTACAAACACACACACACACGCACACACAAAACAAGACACAAATTAACAGGAAAACGCACAGTCCTTTCATCTCATTCAGATTAAACGACTGTGATGGGTATAAAGTGCAGTGACGTCAGAAAAGACCGAGGAAACGCAGGTCGCCAAGGGAACCCATAAAAAGGGGCAGTGGCGATGTCGAGAGTTCTCAGCTTCGGAGAAACCGTCAAGCATCTTTATTAAGAATTGAAACAAAGAATGCAGGTATCCAATTTAGGTGTATAGAGGTTTCGATTTCTATAATTCCCTTTTTTCAAGTATAGGGTCCCACAGTAAAAAAAAAAATAATTGGACATAGAGTATATACGTGAACAAAGGATACAGATATTGATTGATAAAGGAATTTTATATTTCGTAGCAAGATTGTCCCCCAATAACCTGACTTAACAGGAAAACAGTGACACTGCATACTATAATCATGCGTAAACAAGCTGTGACACGTACAGAAAAGACCACCAAAGCTTCACAATATTATAGATAGTGGCTAAATTTTGTTATCATGACACGTTGTCATTCGCTATAGGACTGTAGTTCAAGAGTACATTTGCCCTTCTTGTATTTTATAATAATTTGGTAATCAACCAAAAAGATGGAAGAAAAAAAAAACAACTTTGAGAAGACAGAGCTTGGCGGGTGAGCGTCTCTCCTGTGATAAAAACGAAACTGAAACATATACAATAAGGTACACACATTGATAAGCTAGAAAGTTAAAGGGGAAACTGACCTATGCAGGCTTAAAGAGGGAGTCGTTGCATGGACACACATTACTTTTATTCATCTGCCATGTTTTTAACATCCGTATACTTAGTAAAACCGATTCGTGCAGTTGGTATATACTAGGGAGCTTTAGATCTTCGCGACGGAGACTTTCAGAGAAAAAAAAAAAACGTTCTGAACATGCGCAGAAGCGCGCGTCAAGTCGATCTATTTTAGCTTGCGTCGCCTGAGTTTTTCACTACGCGCTATTTTACGTCCGCACAGTTTGCAACGTAGAGAGCTACTTCATGCACCGATCATAATATGGGGGCGCGAATTTATTTTTTATACGTTGCGTCCCAGCGTAATCTAAAGCTACTTTTCAACACGACGCAGGAGAGAGGAGAACGTCCAGCGCAAGCGTCGTCTCAAACGTCCGCGCGTCAAAAATCTAAAGCTCCCTACTTTTATGTCGAAAACGGCTGTTGTTCCTGGCTGCTTCCGCCTCCTTTACATAATCATACGGATCATTCAAAGGCAAAGTTTGCTCGCTAGATAATCTGAGAAATTTCCTTGTAAATTCGTGTAACAGCTATAACAGTTACTATATAGTATTAGTCAACGGACTGTTGTTATAGGTGTACGACTATATCTCGATCTACGTGAGATGACCGGTCAAGTCCAACACGCGCAACAACACACGCACACACACACATCAAACATATCATATGGTAGACATTGTAGTTAGTATAAATAATAATAACAACAACAATAATCATAATAATAATAATAATAATAATGATAATACAGGGTACTTATAATGCGCCCATTCCACATAACTAACGTGCTCAAGGCGCAGTAAGAAAAGTGAGTAATGAAGTACAAAAATCATTACATAAGCATGCACATGAAAATGAAAATAGTGTGTATATAATATATATATATATATATATATATATATATATATATATATATATATATATAGATATATAATATCTACTCATAGTATTGAATTGTTATGCCGGCGGTTTGAATGTCACCTTTACATGCCTATTTTATCAATTATTATCACCTGTGAGAAATATGGGGAATGCAGAGTATTGTGAACGCAAAATGGCACGATATGTCGATTGTGAAACTTTCACCAAGGTTGGTTGGCAAGATATGAAAAAAAAGGAAAAAGTGCCGACATCCCATTGCGTGTTGTGTCATGTACTTTCGATGCTATTGTTCGCGAATGATGCGATCCGGGCTCTGAAAAGTGGTTCTACGACATTTCAGAGAACAGACACTTGATGGTAAGGATATACAGATGCTTTCGATCGTCCAAGCCGAACTTGGAGCGTCTCGGTAATTAGCCCGCCATCGATTATGGGCGTGTGAGTTAAAAATAGCACAGAGCCAAAATCGTCGTTCCGGTTTTACGTAAGATGAGACCACGGAGGTGTTAATGAGACCAAAAGTGGCAGTGTGACACATGCTTGGGCGAAATGAAAGTACACCTAGTTCCAGTTGATTTCAGTAAAATTAGACCTAAAACTGGATTTTCATTTACTTTTGAAGTTTTAACATGATTATTTTCACGAAACATGATAAATCAGTCCCCAAAAACTATGAAAATTTGAAAATTGGGAGAGATCAAGATAGCAATATCAGTATATAGGCTTTTACCTCAAAAGGTCATTTTGAGGTTAAAGGTGCATTTTTCTTCTCAAAATCAAATTTTCTTACTTGAAATCAATTATTTGGATAAGTTGTATCCTTTTTTTCAAATGTTGTAGTGTTGTAACATCCAAGAAACATTGTCTGTAGAGAGGGTAAAGGTATATAGCTCATGAACGTGGAAGGGGGAGGGGTTGGGCTTGCTGCAGCCCAAATACACAGGATTTAGGCTCTGTAATATTATTAGAAAAAAATGGGGGGAAAAAACTATTCCTCCGGAGATTTTTCCCTTCGAAGCCATTGATTTTATTTTAATTTGATTTGATTTGAATTCATTTCTACATTGTGCTCACAAAAGTATGAGACAAAGATAGCAAAGTTACAATGATTATTAAAATTATTACTGTACAGTAATATTTTGTTCATTTTTAGGTACAAAAATACAATAATACATGTACTAATAAAGTCACTTGCAACACTTGGCGTCAAAAAAAGTGGGGGAGACCAAATCAAAAACATATCTTGTATTACTTCTACTATCAAAATTGTTGCAATCTTTGATACCATGAAAACACTTTCGGTATACCCCTTAGACCGTCTTCATGTATCTTTATCTTTTTTTCCCCATTTCATTGCACACACACACACACACACACACAAAGTATGCAAGCATTTACATCTTCCTTCACGTAACGGAATACAATAGAATATCACTTTCTCCGTAAACACGTCCCCTCTCACTTTCATTCCGGATTACGTGCCAAAGTCAATGAATACACCTTGCGATAAAAGTACATCTGCTTGAAAAAAAAAAGCAGCACTATAAACAAAACATCAAAGACACGCCCCTCCCCCTCCAACCCCTCCCCTCTTTCTCTTTCTCCTTACTCCCCCTCATGCTCCTTATTCATGAGTGAGTGGTCTCCATTTTCTTTAGTTTTGTTTTTTAAATCATTAGAAAATGACTAATGATTCGAAATACAGCTAATTCAGACAGATATATTATACTTCCTGGTAAACACACACAAATACACACATACACACAAGGGTGGGGGTTTTACCTGCCTGCCATCGCCCCCTTTGTCTGTTTTGTTTTGTATTGTTTTTATATTTCCGGCTCTAAACAAGCTTTAGTAAGATATTGAGATTCTACTAATATCTTGCAGCAAAATTATATGCAGTTTGTAGATTAAGTTTGAAATAATAAAATTGAAATTGAAGTTGAAAAAGAAAAGAAAGTTATGTGTATTATAATTATATTGGGCCATCTGGTATAAAGATTCCAAAATTATCATTGTAAACTCTTCCTAAATATTCATTTAGGCCTACATCACAAAAGGAGAGATTAAGACAACGGTCTTGGTAATGTCTTAACTGTGAAATGAGTTAAAATTAGTAGAGCATTATTTCCTATCTCAAGACAACTCCATGTGGATATTATATATGTATATATATATATACCACAGAATGTCTAGTCTATTATATAGTCAATCTCTGAAATTTATGTATTTACTTTAGAATCCCTATACATACGTGGACTTGAGACCTTGAGGTTATATCATCATCACCCCAATTTACTTATACTTGCATTTATTTGTTTGGTAGTAATCGTAACACAGTTTTGTAATATGGAAATTTCATAACGTTCGAATGTTTGATGGGCCCACGTTTGTGAAAGAATACTTTGTATACCGTTCTGTTTGTTCTATGTTAATCTGTTCAAGAGAACACACTCAAACAAAAGGAGAGCTATAGATGGTTTTGAAAAGAGAGAGACCCCTCACACTTTTATAGATCTCAAACTACTTAAAAAATAACAGCTGAGATAAAAGCTTCTGATCCAACAAGATTATCTCGTTTATGTGTATCCAGAGGAGTCACCAAATATATCAAACCTCTCAAATAAGAGTCACTGTATACGCGTTGATCCATCCATTAATTTCTTGTCATTCATATTTTCATATTTTGTCGTTCCTTTCAATTTTAATGATTTGTCAAATAATCATATACTTTCGTTCGTTATGTTTAGTAAAAATGTAGAAATAAAGTCTAATTTGGAGTCAAGACAAATGACGTCTGCTAAATACTACCCATGTCGTTCGGTTATGACACACACACACACACACACACACACACACATTTTACACACATCGAAATAATTAATTACATTCGTGAAGGATTGTTGTTGTTAGCCCATTGTCCACACAAATTATTTCGATATGTATACTTTGTTTGACTTGTTATTTTCCCGTTCAAGTATCTCTGAAATTTGGTTTGCTACGTATGACTCTTCATAAAATTGTGCACAAAACAAAAGAAAAATACATGTACTCAATCATCAACATACATTGCATCACACATAAATTATGATAAAGACGGTCATGTACAGAACGAGTGACGTTTCCTTTCCATTCCATAATTCTCCTGGCACATAAATGGTTTTTAGCCATCGTTTATTCACCATCTTATATATTGCATCGTCATGAAGAGTTTTGTCTTCGAAGTAACTGCATCTAAACTCGTTATTTGAGACATTTCAAGCATAATTATTTTCATATTTTTCATTCAGCCATTGAGGATAATGCATCGCAGCCATTATGAAATCATTAGAGGTTATACCTGATGACCAAGGAGTCTACCAGAGACTTGCCCGGTTGCGACTGATTGACAAATTGCCCTACATGATAAACAACTCGATGGAAGAACTACATGCATGATTAAACGTTGTTAAAGGACAAGTTCACCTTTATAGACATGTGGGTTGAGTGAATGCAGCAATATTAGCAGATTAGTAGAACACATCAGTGAGAGTTTGAGCAAAATCGGACAATCCGTTAAAAAGTTATGAATTTTTGAAGTTTCTGCTCTGTCATGGCTGGATGAAAAGACTACTATAGCTTGTGATGTCACATGAGTACAACGATATAAAGAAAGAATAAAGAAAATTCAACATATTTCCATTTTTCTCGCATAACAAAAGAACACTCGACTTCTTTCTTTCAGAAGGCAGGGGGAATAATATTACCCATAACATACGTCAGTAGCAAGTCGAAGAAATGTGCACTTTATTCAAAAAGTAAAGTTTTGTGAAATTCTCTTTTTATTTTCCCTATATAGTTGTACGCATATGACATCATACACTGTAGTAGTCTTCTCTTCCAGCAGTGACTGCGCAGATACTTAAAATATTTGTAACTTTTGAACGGATTGTCCAATTTTCCTCAAACTTTCACTGATGTGTTTTACTAATATTGCTGCATTCTCTCAATCCTTATGTATATGAAG
Organism: Diadema antillarum; assembly: GCF_040938485.1. Lineage (NCBI taxonomy): Eukaryota > Metazoa > Echinodermata > Echinoidea > Diadematoida > Diadematidae > Diadema > Diadema antillarum. The sequence continues at coordinate 1,128,051 of NW_027270980.1, forward strand.
GTGGACTTGTCCTTTAAAGCATGCAAACGGGTTTCAAATGGCGGATGGGAGGGGGGGCACTCCTTTTATTTGTTGTTAAAACAAAAGAAATAAAAAGAAAACGGAAGGAGGGGCGTGTCACCCCTTTAATTTTGTAAGGGCACCCCACCCCCGCTTTACGGAATTTCTGGATCCGCCCCTGGCCGTTTCAACATATCGTACTCTATTTACTAGGATCAGGTAAACTCATCGCATATTACTATATCATGACTGTATAGGGCATTTCATGGGAAAGTATACATTGATTTGAGTACACTAAGCCATGCAGTCGATTGCAAGGGATGTATAAGGCGCAGGTGATACAGAAATTGCCGTCCTAGCGTCAGAAGAATGCCGTTGGAGTGGTCTTTCCGATGGAATCTGGTCAAAAGTGATTTCATTTTTCATTCAGAAGGGCATTTCTTCCTTTTAATACATAAAAAAGAAAATGTCGAAACAGCGGTTTACCGCACGATCACATTCAATAGTAACCCAGTCACATGTCCGGAAAAGATGCAAAAAAAGTATGTCAGATTAATCTAATCGCAAGTCATTACCATATCAACATTTCATAACCAAGGGAACAAAAAAGAGGAGAAGTAATACAACAGATTCTTTTCGTTTTGCGGTCTTGTTCTGACTTCCCAATCCCTTTCACCTCATCCTTTTATTTCATGAAGGGCCTAACACAAAGCTCGGTGGTTTTGGTGGTGCATAGTATTCGGACATCCGGGACCTACGCTTTCTGGGAAGTCTTCTGAATTACATGTCACATGGTAGGATGAAACTACTTCGCCTCAGAGAGTTTCTCTTGCTGTTTCAAATGGACCGCATAGATGACATCTATACCGTTATATTCATGTTATATAGGGAGCTTTATATTTGCGGCACGGACGTTTGAGACGACGAGTTGAGTTGCATTGGACATTCTCCTCTCTCCCTTCGTCGTGCTGAAAAGTAGCTTTAGATTACGCGGAGACGCAACCTATAAAAAATAAAATGCCCCCCCCCCCCCATAATCGGAAGTAGCTCTCTACGTCGTAAAATGAGCGGACGTAAAAACAGCACAGAACGCGTAGTGAAACTCAGACGACGCGAGGTCTAAATAGATCGACTTTTGATACGCGATTCTGCGCATGCTCAGAACATGTTTTTGTTTTTGTTGTTTCTCATCTGAACGTCCCCGTCGCGAAAATCTAAAACTCCCTATTTATACGAGGACGACGGCGTTAGTGTGGTATTATCCTATTGTCTTATTTGGATTTATGAATTATGTACTCTTTTTGTTTTGTCTTTATTTTGTGTCAGGGACAATTAGGCCTACTTTGTATTACAAAACTTATTAATAAGAATGAAACGTTGAGCGCACTATGTACTTCGGAAATTGTCCACATAATATTAAGCAGAAAGCAAAAGAGTCTGAGGTTTGATGGGAGTAAGGAAGGGTCATCCTGGGGGTCACTACTTGGCCCCTCCCCAACTTGCAGTGATCGCTTCTGATTAAACTTTCCGCTACCATCATTGATTATGATGTAATCAGATAAAACACGGTTAAGTGAAATGAAATAGACAGCTAGCTATTTTTAGATCCTTATACTGGGAAATAAATCTCTTACATTCGTAATGCCATTAAATAAGCGAACATTCCTAATTGCCTCGAAATTCAAAAATCATGCATCAATAACTTCCAGTTGTGGCATATATAACTGCAAATATCCAAGTGCAAACTTCTAAATTCCCACGAGGTGCCGAAATTTCCCACGGCGACGGCTCTTTAATTGCACTGGTCTCGATATGCGACAGACGACGTACATATCGACTATGATATAGACCATAGATCGATCTTTGCCCTCGCTAATTCAGGCGTAGTCTCAATTTCGAACCCCATTGTCATTATACACCGTCAAGCATACGAACTGCCGGTGCTAAAATTCCCTCTCTAACGATATATAGCCTACATCTTTGTTTACATTAGAATCTTCTACCCTTAAAAAGTTGACAACTGAAGCACAACATGCTGAAATATGATCATTGCGATTCAGATAAGCAACAAAAGGGCTGAAAAATCAAACTAATGTACGGTACTTCTGAACAAAAGGGCGGGAGGGCTTTCTGACAACTTCCGTCTCGGTGCGATAAATGATTCATCGTTCTATTCTCGTAGCAGTGGTATTCCCGGGGATCGCAAACACAGAGTACAACTTCCTGACTGACTGAAATAGTTTCTTTATTAATTGTGTCTGGTTGCCGTGAATGTCAAAAATATGTCAAAGCCCTTCTAGTTCATGAAATTATAATTGAGAGAGAATGAAAACCCCGAGTTGATACAGGTATCTTCTGGTGAAAAGCAAAAACTAATTAAAGAATTGTGACTTCATCAGCGTATACAAAGATGACTTTTGAGATTAAAAGTCATTGCAGTCTACAGAAAATCAAACATTTCTCTCCAACTTTCTTCAAAGTTTCCCTGAGTTGATGGATTGTTTTTAATCCTTTCATCTGGGTCTAATAAAAAATCCCTATCCCTTACATGGTTCCTTACCTCCTTTGATAGTAGTCACGATTAGTATTATTGTTGCCATTCGATCGCTGCTAAAGTATACCGGCCTTGTAATTCCATGCTCACTGAAGTTTGATTATTGTAACAAGGTGATGCACCAAGGACGAAAGCGAAAGAGGATTTGCTCAAAACTAATGCATATTCAATGCATTTCATAGCTCAAACCATGGAGCTACTGGCTTCATGCTCAAACCAAATCTTTGCTAAAGGCACTGCACAAGATTCAACTGGTAAAATTGAAACAAGTGACGCAATCTTACAAAGTGACAGGAGAAAATGATTTACCGGATGGTCGATTTGTGTTCCAAAGTATACGATTGACGTATTTTGTTATCGAAATCGCTCTGCAGTCCCTCCATCGATTCATTCGTCTAAGGGACAGACCGCATTTTGTGTGTAGTGACGTCACTGATTCTGGTCAAGATTCCTTGCCATTGCAATCGCTTCGCCTAAAGGAGGTTGCAGCAATATTGAAACCCTTCCGTGCCCGTAGAATAAACAGAATTATGAAAACAAAACAAAACAACGCAACGACAGAAAAACAGCGCACTGCATTGCCTTTTACATTAGTTCATTGATTGCCGAGTACACTATGATCGTTTAACAAAGTGGAAGAATTATGACGCAAGTTGCTGCCCTCTGAAGCCTGTGCATAAAAGTGTGTGCGGAAAAAAGAAAGAGAGAAGCGTGCGACCTTTCATTTTAACCAAAGATCGTGACGTAGGGCCTATACACTTCATGTTATGTTTACAATGAGTGCCTGATATCATTCCAGGAGCAATGTTGATAACATAAAGATACGATATTCTCTCCTTCAGTATATGGGCTTCACCAGCGGGTTTTTTAAAGCCTATTTTCGTCCCTGTTTTTGAGTGATTGTCCGAGAGACCATGTGCAGTGATTGTTTCAAACCGTCGGTCACTTTCGCGTTTGCTTGCTGAACAATAGTGGGAAAAGAAAGAGAGGGGGAATACATTATCTTGCATTTTGTAACTCCTGACACTCTCGGGGAAGAAGAATGTTGAAGAATGAAGTCATGGGAGTTTCAAAAAAAAGGAAAAATTTAAAAGAAGAGAAAATATTCTCCTTCCACTAAAATGTCCCCTGAGCAATGTGTGTCGTGGATCCAGTTTGATAAAATATCCATTCATCGTCTCCTGGGGGAATTAAGCTGCAGAAATTAACATATACTGTCAACATTCACCTGGCATCTCTGAAGTTACACTATTTATCCTATATCATATCCAGAGAGAAATCAGATGGAAATGGTTGAATTCACTGAGTCTGCACCAAATCAGAAAAAGATGGGTCCCTCCATTTTTCGAATTATCCACAATGTTTACTTACTTCAAATCACTTGTGTTTTATGATAATGTGTAATTATTGCAAGGTGCTACAAATATTATTGTATATTCTTTTCATCCTACATAGTTTTACGCACCTGATTTTCTGTTACCAAAAAAGAAGTGATGTTTATATGTTCTTGTCGAAAAATGAAATAAAACATTGAATTGAATTGAAAAAAAGATATAAAAAACTTGCGAATTTGAGTACTTGTTAGTATCAGGTTTTTTTTATTTAAGAATAAAGTGGTTTATGAAAATTCTATACCCCCCCCCCCAAAAAAAAAAACCACCATATAAATTATGAACTAAACGGAGCTCAGTTGAAACTGAGTTTGCACTATACCCTATGAAAAATCAACCAAGAAAAGTAAAACTTAAGATGAAAATATATGGTTTGTAGGCTGTCTGAAGTGAAAATATTAAAAGAAAATGTGCTGAATTTCCAAGCCGGCACAATAATACAAGTATATTGGACCTATATAGCTCTTGCACGTTTTGTATTACACCGCGGTTGGACATTCTTTATAGCGAGATGTGAAAATATGTCAGTTACAATATACATATTACATGCAATGCGATTCGTTACCTTATAATAAACACATTGTCCATTATTATTATTATCGTTATTATTATTATTATTATTATTATTATTATTATTATTATTATTATTATTATTATTATTATTATTACTATTACTACTACTACTACCACTACTTCTACTACTACTACTACTACTACTATCATTACTGTTATCATTATATTATTGTCTCTATGTCTTCTTCCGCCAACTTCTATAAATTGTGAAAAATCTCTCCGTTTCATCTTATGAAACATACCGTGCACCCACAAAAACAAAAGAAAGGGAGTAAAGATTTCATTAAAAACGCCTTTGTTTTATAATCACCCACATACGAATCAAATGAGGGTACAGTTTCATTCGGTTCACAACATATCCTGCATTTTGTACATTAAAAACAAATAGAAGATTATTTTTCTCGTAATTTAGGAACTAATACCACTCGCCTCAGACAAGACGCATCCATAATCAAAGGTGAGTGACAAAATAACCGTCGTGTTTCCGCCTTTCAGTAAATTCAGAGTAATTTTAAAGCACAAACGTCGGAACTGCAGAGTCATAATTGAAAGTGTACTCCACATGGTATACGTCATAATCATCTTCGACTGATCCTGCCATTAATGGGCATGATGTGGAAATAGTGCGAACGAGCGTTCCTGAGCTAGGTTATTCCACTTATTTAGTAACTGAACCGCCCAAAATCGCCCGTCTATTACTCCCTGAACCGCCGAAACTGCCCGTCCGCTTCAAATTGTTTTATGCTTTTTTTTCATTGTTTTCATTTAGAATATGTGATTACATAATTTGAAAGAGGTCAAAGGTCAACAAAAGTATGTCAGAATTACATTTGTGACACACAAGTCTCTTGTCTTAGTAGGCTTTCAAATTAACATAACTTATTATAGACAAAAATAAACATGTTGTGAGTTATTTTGCATAATTCAGAAAGTTGTCAAAATGAGAGTAATATCGCTGTACCTTTTATGGGGAACACTAGAACTAGGCCATTATGTATACCGAATCTGCAGTTGCTAAAGGGTTATACATAGAAGCTCTTTGCTCAAGCGTTACCGCTGGTAACTTTGTATATAGAGAACAAAACGATACTTATCGACAATAGAAGTATTTTATGACAATTGGAGTAGGGGGCCTAATAAGACCAAGAAAGTACAGAGTTTTAAAGTTCAATGTGTTTTAGGTGAAGGGTTATAGAAGCTCTATGCTCAAGCGTTACTTTGTATACATACAAAACAAAACAAAATAAATTGACAGTAGAATTTTTTATTAACAGTCGGAGTAATAAGACCAAGAAAGTACAGGATTTTAGAGTTCAATGTGTTTTAGCTAAACAGAAAACAAAACAAAACAAATGGAGTTAAGATAATTTACCTGTTCGACACTATTTCATTTCAATTCACTTTAATTCAATGACTGTATTTTCATTGAACAAAAGGTAACACACAATACAAAGTATACATTTTTCACAAATTACATTATTCTAAATATTTATTAGAAGAACAAGTCATGAGGTGTAATATCTATAGGGGCATAGGAACAGGGGGACCTGTAATCCCCCTCCCCTTTGGCTGTTACGAAAAGAAAAGAAAATGATAAAAAAACAACAACAAAGTCATTAACATTAACATGGGTTTCGCTTCCAGTCGAAGTGCGGGGGGGGGGGGGGGGTATGCCATTGAATTGACGTACACGCACGCGCTAAAAAACGTTCCGTTGCCCCTGTATGATAATCATCACTGGTAAGATACAACAGACCTGCAATGATTTTTATGCAAATGTGAAACTCGACTACTAATAAAAATATTGAAGATATACATTAAATTTTGTAGGTGTATACAAGTCAGTGGGAGATTTGTAGAGGTCATCCCACGAGAGCAACACCCACGAGTCATATGGCCCACGAGTTCGACATTGAATAAAGGTCCATAAGTCATAGTATAACCCACGAGTCATACAGCTCATGAGTTCGACACTGGGCAAATAAGGCCCATGAGTCCGATACTATAGGTAAACACGGCATGCGGGTTCGACACTAAGTAAAAACGACCCACGAGTTCGACATTGCATTATGAGGCTTCATGTGTCGGTCTCGTGGGCCTTCTTTGCTTAGTGTGATCGGACTCATGGGCCTTGTTGAGTATCGAACTCATGGGCTGTATGACTCGTTGTAGGCCGTATATTATGATTCGTGGGTGTCTCGTGAAATGCACCCGATTTGTAGGGCAATGACCTTATCACTTGTCTGATGTGCCTTAAGATATTGAGTATGACCGTAATCACTGTTTCATGGAAATGTAACATCTCATAACTTGTCACATAATTTTATTTATTTATGTTTATTTTACTTTGTTGCAAGTACGACAGAGTTGATTGGGGGCGCCAATATGAATGCAATTATTCGATGATTGTGTTCTATGTTGAATGTAGTCTTTGAAAATGTCTGGAGGCACATTATTGTTATTATTGTTATTATTATTATTATTATTATTATTATTATTATTATTATTATTATCATCATCATCATTATCATTGTTATTATTATTGTTATTATTACTATTATTATTATTATTATTACTACTACTACTACTGCTATGACTCATTAACTTACGGCAAACATTAGAATTGTCACTTCGGTTTGCGAAACGAAGTATGTAGGGCTATACAATCTATGAGAGCTCTTGCTGTGGATGAACACTTCAAAACAAGATGGCAATAAAAGAATACATATCATATACAAAGTGATACAAAAGAAATTTGTGGAAATCAAAACTCGATATAGACGGTCTTCATGGTCATGCTTGAATCGAAAGTTAAGTAACAACAACAACAACAACAACAACAAAAAGTTAGAGAAAGCGTTATCTACTGGTCAGGAGATCACACACTTTTATAATTCAACTATAATGCAAAAAATAATAAAAGGACATAATCAAACCTCTGTGCATGGGATGAATGGTGTCAGCACAGAGCTATTATTAGCTCCGTATAGCCAAAGCATGGTGGGAAAACGAGCACATACAGATGGAGCAAGAATGGAAAAGAACAACGAATTAATACCATCACGTGCTGTTGCTCGGGTATACGTCAAGTTTCTACGGAAGTATAGTAATTATCATCTCTCTCTTTACATCAGAAGCTGCGTTGATAAGCTCATGAATGTGAGCTATCAGTTTCTGTCGCCCAATACGCTTGCGGTTTAAGCGAATAACCCGAACTAGTTTTGATCTAAAATAAAAACAAAACAAACAATAAAAGATAAAAAACAACGAAATAAATCTTAAGCATCAAAGAAGGAAGAGGAGGAGAGAAAGAAAGAGGTAAGATGTGGTCTTCCAGTGACGAAATCTCTCACTTCCACCTCCCGTACCCCACCCCCGCCATTAACCACCCAAAGTCCCTGATCTCATACGTCATTCATGTTTAATTGTCGATACATATACGACATAATTATATCGAATTCATTTGAAATCATTTATTGTGTATATTATAAGTGCACTTGTAGATAGGCCTATATCATTCAATACACCAACGCTTATCGGATCTGTCTGCATCTTTAGAGAATGCGAGTTTATAATTTTGTTTTGTTTTATTTTGTTTTGTTTTACAGTTTAGCCATTCCCGGAGGACACACCCAAAAATGATGATATGGCAAGAAAAGAGGTGAAATCAACGATGATGATACTAATGTGATTATTTCTCCGAAGTAAATTGGTATCAACTTTCAACTCTCGAACAATGCTGACGTCAGAAACGACATTATGTCGGGAGTGCTTTAAAAGTTTCAGTCGGTATCACTTTCTTCCATTTTTTTTCCCTCCCCACAGCCCATCCGGTATAGAAATGTTAAGTCGCCACCAACACCTCGAGAAAAAAAATAATAAAATTCCCATCGCGAGGTTATCAAAGCGAAATTACGGTCCTCTCATTGTTGCTCCCATTTAAGAGTGAAATCGGGAACAGCTCTCATTCAATCTTAATCGCCTCGTTTGCTCCTTTGCATTTCTGTTGTTCTATACGAGACTAGTTCGTAATATCTAAAAATACCTTGACGTCCGCAGTGCGTTTACATGTTGAAAGGGAAAGGTATATATAACAATGCTATTGTTTTATTTGAAAGTAACTACAATCACTTTTGCTGTCAATGCAGCTCTTGTTTCAACATTAAAGGGATGATCATGATTAGACCCTACATCTTGTCTTGATATTTCGTTAATGCTATACATCGGTCAATTTTATTTCTTAAGGAGATTGTACTGAGTTTTGCTTGAGACCTAATTTCAGGTTTCTAACATTTTCTTTTTTTTTGGCGAGATAATGAAAAACCTCTTATGAAATATGAAAGAACTTGTAATTCCATGAGGAATTCAACTTTATTTGATGAAAATTGGTTTTGAAATGGCTGAGATATCCAAAACAGAGCGATTCTAATGAGTGTGGGACCCACACTTTTTTACGATCGCTTTGTTTTACTTTGTTTTTGGATGTTTCAGTCATGCTAAACCCGATTTCATCAAATAAACTTTGAATCCCTCTCAAAATGGTATGCTCTGTACTATTTCATAAGTGTTTTCTTGGTATCTCGTAAAAAATTAAAAGCCCAATTCCCATCTCCACCAATACTGTACCATCAATTTTAACCTGTCGTGACGTGTGTCATGTCTACAGCCATTAATGCAGAAAAGTAACGATTCTAACTTTCGTGTGATAATACTATTAGCATTGGACAAATTTTTCGATAAAAGTTCGTATCTAATAAACATGAAACCTCATCACCCTGAAAGCCATGAAAATGAAATAAAGTAGGCATAAGTTAAGAGAGAATTGTACAATGAATTATCTTCGGCATAAAACAATAGAAATAAGAAAACCACAGCAGAAACTGGAAACGTTGATAATCATGGGTAAGTGAATAGGGTCCCAAAACAGATCGAGAAGGGAAAGAGGCGTATTAGTGTGTGTAATGATAGACCGCATGATCTCATTTTCTTTTTTTCCCCTTTTTTTATTTCAAGTCATGGGCAAGATAGTGTAACGCTATAATCTCATATTATAACGTGTTCAATGACAAATAGTCATATAAATCACAAAAAGAAAAAAAAAATGGGGTATACAAGCATTTTTTTGTTGTTGTTGCTGTATTTCATTGTATTTTAGAACTGTATAATGCCTGGACAGATATAAAAAAAAACAGGTGCAATGCTGGATGTCATGGATGTATATTTTGTTACTGAGTGTTAAGTTTCTCTGTGTTACTTTATATGAATTAATGATGTGTGTTGTTATTTTCTGTACTTCATCCTGAAATATGTGTTTTATATATGTGTATCTATGTACATTGTATACCACTTGAATCACAAAAATTTTCCATTTTATGGACAATGAATAAATGAAATGAAAAATGAAATGTCACTGAAATCCGTTATAGAATTAATTTTTTTTTGCCTAATTTTTCAATCACGTCAGGGATATAGTTTATAATTATTTCTTATGCAATACGGACACAATTGTAAAATTAAACGAATTATAATGACTTGATGGTGTCATCTTTTCACCAGTCATCCTTTCATTCGTTCACCAAACATTCGATATAATAACTCAATAACCTTATCGTTTTTAAAATCCGAAAGAGACATATTATATATCCAACAGGAGGAACCCGAAATTAGGACACCATATAAGTTGTTCGTGTATATGGTATCAAATTTGTATTTCGTTACACAATTGTCCACAAATATGTCATATTAATTTATTCAACGCATACTTAATTCATCACCTTTTGCAGTTGGCTGGAAATAAAACACTATTGAATTGACTGATAAGTTGGATGTTTGATCGCGACATTCCCTCTCTCTCCTGAAAAGACGTGAAGCTTAAAACTTCATGGTCGCATGTTCTTTGAATTTTAGGCCTTTCATAGGATTTCAAACATAATAGTCACGCATGTAGTACCTGCACCTTTCTCTCTCTCCCTCTCTCTCTATCGATCTGTAATCCATACATAAATAGCATATATATATATATATATATATATGCATATAATATATATATATATATATATATATATATATTATAGACGTATATTACATAGTAATCATATATGTGTATATATACGCATATTATTCATTTGGATTGCACTAATAAAAGATACATATTGTGCCTCCTTTACGTTTTCAAGTATGTTTTATCCCATTCAGTCCGTTCAATTCAATTGACTGCTAACAAAATAGACATTTTTCATACGCTCCAAAATACATGCAATCTAGAGGAATAATCCTCGTAAAAAGAAACTCTTTATGATGACTTGTCAGATACACTGTAGGCCTACAATTTACTCTTTCGTATACATTCATTATTAATGCAGCACTACCGCTCAATGTTCACAAATTGAGTAATTAGAGGGTATACCTTCGTCCTTTTCTAGAAATGTGTTATTGAATAGCGAGTACGACGTACGCAAAACGAACAAGAAGATGCGTTAAGTCTCGTGGCGGAAATATTACGATTACTATCCTTCGCTCTTTGCAATCAATCAGGCCCACTTGAAACATACGAGTAACTACCACCAGTATGTAGCATATCTCTACATATGAAGTCTGTGAAGCAATGCTATGCCATAGAGTTGGATTGTTGATATCGCCGCTCCATGTGCTTTGCATGCTATTGTGAGTGCGAGCCAGTGGTTGAAAGCATTGCGTAAGCGTGCTCGTCCCTAGTGGGGAAAACCGTCCTGGAGCGTAACTCGCTGTGGCGGGCGCTTTAATCATGAAAACCGAAAACACGGTTGGTAATCGTTGGCCAAGAGTTGTTGCATCTGTCGGGAACATATATAAACTCCAAGAAACAATCATGGAATCATTCATCTTGATGAACCATCTCTCAACACAAGCCATTTCGAAGAGAAGACTTCGCTCGACTTATAAATTCATATCTGCTTCGTTACTTACATCGGAAATCAAGTTGCTGTTCCCCACCAAGGCGTACACCACTCAACGCAAGGATGATGTTTTATATTTTGCTTTCCTTAATGACCACAGCAGGTAACGCGAGATAATCTCTCCCTTTATTCATATTTTTCTCTTTTTAAAACAATATTAATGTGTTATTCCAATGACATGCACCGCAAATAATGTATGCCTTCAGGAAAATGAATGAGATTGTGCCAGTTGATTATAATACCATCATCAGAGAGATTATGCATTCTATATACTCACATGATATACTCTCATATCCAACGCTTCCATTGGTCAAAGCTTTCATGAAATTAACATAAGATCCACCATGCAGCAGTGAGATACTAGATCAATTAAAAAAAATGTATATGATTCCAAGATAGGAGAATTGGACGGAAAAGGTGAGGTATATGAGGAATTCATGTTGCTACGTGAAGAGGAAGAGTTTAACAAAAACATATAATAATGTTCTCTCTACTTCAACACTTCCAGTTCAACTGATAAAGAGTCCGTATACAAAAGAGCGTCTCCTATGTGGGAGTACGAATGAAACCCTGTTAAGGGCCGTATCGAGAAGTTTACAGAAAAACTCCAGTATCCCTTTATAAACATCTATACTATAGTGGTTTTTATCACCATTATTTCATATTGATTATCATAATCATCATTGTTATAACTATCATGTTTATAATCCTTTTTATCATAATTGTCATTATATTATTATTATTTCAATTATTTTCATTATTATCATCTATTATCATTTTTAGTTATCATCATTATCATCATTACTATTTATTCGTTACAAGCTTAGAATTTCATCATTTCTTTTTTTACTTTATAGCACAATATTATATTGGTCAATAAGCCGTCCTGCTGATACTCTGTACCATCGTCATTGTACTTTTTAAGATCAAACTTTGAGACTTTTCTATAGGTGTCAATGCCAGTTTGGCCCACGCATTCCCTGTTGGTAATGCTTATAAGTAAATGACTGTATTAGTTGCCGCAAACAGGCCAATGATTTATCTATCTTTTTTCTTTTTGATACACGTAATAAGGCATTGAGTATACTGTTGAATAAATTCAGTTGAGGACGTTGAGATGATGCGTCGGTATAGAGGGTTAAATAATTATTTGGTATGCAATGTGTTTAGGTAGAGTGAACGACGCCTTTCCCCAGCAGTTAGAGACCTAATATACTAGTTGTGTTCGTGTTAGTCATACTGATTGATTTTATATCATCCATTTTGATATCACAAAGAGGGCCTAAAATTTCACTTTTCTGCCGTTAAGGGGTTGTACAGCATTACACAATGTGCATTCTACACTGTATGTAACAACAGGTATGTATATAAGAATTTTATCCTGCTTTCACATGGTGATGCTGTTATCATAAATATTTAAAATAACATCACTAACATAAATAATGTTTATTTCAATACAGGAAATATAATTATAGTATTTACAAGAAAAGTCATCTCTTTTATAAGATAGCCATCCTCACCCGTTTTTTGTAAACACACCCAAAGGCAAGTATAGGGTCCTATGAGCTCTAAACGATGCAAGCACATATTAATCTATACCGGTAAAGTTTTTGAAGGTTACCTGAAAAAAAAATGAAATACAAACTTTTTTTTCCTTAAAAAATCTAATTGTCATGTCTCATCTTTCGGATCACTTTTTCTAGGCGTCAGCATGGCGACACAACTAGGGGAATGTGGTGCTGGCGGTCCTGAGTACAACCCAAACACCCATGTATGTTGCGGAGGGAGGGTCCGAGTGCAAAACGCAGACGACAACAGAGGTTTCCTGGCCTGTTGCGGAGGTATGTGCTAACTTTACACCACTTTTTCTATTTGAAATAAAGTTCTTACCAATTTCCATCCCCACCCCCTAAAAAAGATGGGTTTTTTTAATTGCAGCGCTGGCGACAATCAATGTTGATTACTAGTATCTGATTGCAATCGGAGTATCGGTGGTGTTCACATTGGGCAATGAGATTACAATGTACGACCACAGTATTCAAGATGCAACATTGATTGTGTAGGAAGCTCGACAGTTGACCACCTGTGTGCGCCACTGATGATCTCTATGGAATATTTCCATAGACATAATCATGTGATGTGGGTGTGCGCCTTATCAGGTGGACACACGTACGTACACCACCACCACGCACATAACGGGATCGTTCACTTCCTCTGTACGTAAGTGATGGGAGGGCAGGCGGGCGACGCCTGTGATGGTCGATAGGGCTTGGTGTTGGAGCGCCAGCCGGCGGCGCCGCCGGCCAGTAAAGTCGGCCATCGGTGCCCCGTCTGGGGCGGGCCAGCGCTAACGGTCGCGTGTGATCCTGACAAGGCGTCAATGCCAGTGGTCGACGGTACCGTTGCTGACAACCTTTCAGGTTCATACGGTTTAGAAGCTTCAGCCGAAATGATGATGCCCGTGATAACCCCATAGTCAGAGAGAGATAAAGAAAGAGAGAGAGAGAGAAATCATAATTAGCAGAGGGTTATCATTTTAATCGAGATTTTAATTCACTCCAACAGATACATTTTTTCACCGGAGAGAGGGCTTCTGTTGTGGAAACACCATAGTTCGTTTCGGCGACAGTGACAACAACGAACTCAAATGCTGCCAGGGCTCGACGCCGTACAATGACACTACTCAAGTATGCTGCGGAGCGCAGGTCAGACCTGCGGGTCACGGTGAGAGCTCATTCCTCATGAACAATAAAATACTAGACAGTATATAGATCAGACTTGTGTAAGATCAAGGTTAGATGCAGTTAGTTTTTAATTGAGCTACAACTCTGACTTGTCTTGCCCATCTTCAGAGCCCCTCATTAACTTTTAATTTTGCCAGTGAGAAAATCTGGGCCAGGTGTTTATGGACTGTTCACTGTTATGACATATGTGTTTAATAATGCTTAAGTCAATAAGTGTTAGTTTTCAATGATACAAATGTCGTAGGCCCAATTATTTGTTATGATGGTTGGCAATCTCAACATTGCTCAATTACGAGTATGACAATTATAGCATCATATTAAAGGTATTGTTTACATATTCTGAAGTACATTAATAAGATAAAAGCCCAGAGAACTCTATAAACTACTCGTACTAGTCTCATCTAATCAGCGCTACAATACAGCAACAGGGGCCAGGGCTGTGTCACATGGTTGTAAAATCAACACCTGCTTGTATTTTGTGCTATGTGGGACTGATGTGATGGGTTGAGAATCTAAACATCTACCACATAGTCCATGGACATGATCATTTTTTCTGGGAGTGATCCTTTTGCATGGAGAATGCAAAAAATTGATGGAGAGATACGTTGTAGAGCTTATCACAGGAGCAATTTTATATACGACAATATCTATGAGTGCCAGGTAGGTCCTCTTTGGTACTTTTTTTTTACAGTGGATTTATTGTTTTATATATCCATTTATTTATTCATTTTTGTGTGTGTGTCTATTTGATAATCTTGTTTCTTTTTAATCAAATACAGGTGTTGAATGTTGTGGGGAAAGCACTTACAACACAAACAGTCAGGCATGTTGCCCTGCTGGCCCATCGAGCATACTGCAACCATTTGACATCAGTCCCACCTCTCATCATGATTGTTGCGGCAACGAGGGACCGTATGATCCTGACAGCGAGCTGTGTTGCAAGTCGAGAGGCGGAGAAGCGGTCATCCGCCATGTTGGGCAGACGAGCATTACAGAGAGCCAGTGTTGTGGACTGAATGTTATCAACTCTGTTGACACTATGTGTTGTAATGGGGTGAGTCAATAATTAGAATCTATAATTGTCAGCAGATTATGTCATACTCTCCAGGTGTTTTATGGAAAATGTGTGTTGTAACAAAATCAGCCCTTACTCAGCAGGCCAAAGATTCACTTTTCTGTGATATTATCACACACACACATACACACACACACACACACACATGCTTACCCTGGCACAATGGTACACAAATAGCTACTGTATTTGGGGATTTCTGATTTCCTGACAAAACAAAACATAACAAAACAAATTGAGGCAGGACTGTGATCCTATAAGCCCTCTAAGATTCTAGATGATGTGCAGATGAGAGAAAATAGTTACCCATGATATACGTGACTCAATGCCAAGGTTTATGCCAAGCAATCTGTTGCTTACACATCAGATGTTATTATTATTTCACTGTGGTGGTTTATGCTTTCATTCAATGCAGAGCATGTAAATGCTTTACCCATTACTTTCATTGTTTTGTTTTTGGCCCACTTGATATATGTAGGTTCAGCGTCAGAGAAACCCCTTCTATGAGTGCTGCGGCAGTGAGATATACAACGTCAGTGCACAAGTATGCTCAGGTGGCAAAATTTTTGACATCGGGACAAAGGGACATGCAAAGTTGTGTGGAGAAACTCCCTATAATCCAGATAACCAGCATTGCTGCGGTGGAGAAGTTCATGACATTGGTAGGTAGAGACACCCAAATACTGTGAAATAAGTTACGTCTTCAAGTTCAAAGTTGGGGGAGGGGGATGCCAAAATGTATGTGGTTTCAGTGAATGTGGAAAGATTAAAAGTCCTTGCAGTGCAAATTTGCAGAAAAGTGAACAATCCACTCAGGAGTTGGTCATTTATTCAAGTTTCCAAACTATTTAGGAACTCTACTGTAAGTGTAGTTTCACAATACTGAGATAACAGAGAGAAGATTTAAAGGAATCTCACTACAATATCAATAGGTCAAAGGAATGTGTACTTCCAGGGAAAAATAAAGATTTGTTATACTCTTTTTACATTTCTTTCTGTTGTTCAAGAATTGCAGTTTCCATTTGGAGAGAGTTGCTTTTGGCATTAACCAAAATATTTGATAATTCTTAATCTGTGAATGCAGTATCTGATATTCATCCAATGATCACTGAGTCTTTCACTAATCTACCAGCATTTACTGATGCAAGTACAGTAAATGTGTAAGATGTGTAAAAGCAGTCCTTTTCCCATTCAGATAATCCAGCTTAGTATTGCGCTTTTGGCGTATAGTATGCACAGTATACCGGTATCTGAAAGTTATGTTGGGTGTGTCTGTGTTCTGACAGGGCATGGAGAATGCTGTGCTCGGGCAGGGGCCTACAACCCAAACAGCCAACATTGCTGCAGGAGGATCAACGACATCCCCTACATCAGAGGCATCACCAAATGCTGTGGACAGGAGAGTTACCTGGAGTCGTCTCACGTGTGTTGCGACGGACATCTCTACAAGAGGGCCCCTGGTGTTAAATGCTGTGCAAATGGTATAGTACCCTTTAACACCCTGCTTATGAGGATTAATTGGGGGAAGGGAATTCAAAGGAAAATGGGTGCTTTATGTGCCCCATTGACCATTTTCAGTATGTTGTCCTTCTGAATCGCATTCAAGGAGGAATTTAATGAAAGATACCGTAGGTGGTTGGCGGTCTACTCATATGCTGTGCAGTAACTGACTGTAAGGAAGAGGAAATGACACAGAATTGAAGAGTTGCAAGATTTACAGTCGTTGCATTTAACGACTTAAATATGTTTAAATTAGGTCATGCTCGTAAAATATAGACAAGGTCTCAATGATGCCATCAAGTCATGCCGAGGGGCAAAAACTGTGTACTATGCGCTTTAGATTGTATGCACATTTGTTCTTGCCTCTCAGGTACAGAGTTTTTTGATGTTACAGAACCTTGTGTGTATGTTTGTATTGCTGTCCACAATTGTATGTCAAGCTATGAAAAAGTATGGGTTGTTGTTCCACACTTTCTTTTAGTACATGTTTATGAACTATGAATGCAGGCATGGATAAAGGAGGAAAGACAAAGAACAACAAATTCCACAAAGTAAAGTGACCCATAATTTCAAAATCAAAGCTAAAAAAAACAAAAATGGTATCTGGTCTCAACAAATCTAAAAATGAAGGCAACATTTTACAGCTCCTTGTTATTAGTATAGCAGACAGTAGATTGTTTCATTCTGATTGATTTTTTTTTTCTCTCCCTTCCCCCTTGGACTCTCACAGTGATGTACAATACGTCCACTCAGCTCTGTTGTGCCGCAAGTGTTGTTGTAGAAAAGAGCTCAGAGAATGACCAGTGCTGTGATTTGGAAAGCTACAACCCACTCTCTCAGACCTGCTGTGGCGGCTCTGTGAAGGCTGGAAAGGGCGAGTGCTGCTATGTGAACAATGAGGAAACACGGTTGTACAACAGTGAGACAGAAACCTGCTGCGAAGTCTATGACGCCGAATCTCGCCGTGAGTCTAAGTCTCGTTTGTATGTGTCATGCATTGTGTACTCCCAAAATGTGTACCAATGCATTTCGCTTAATTTTTTGCACTCACTGCAAACTGTATGGCTGCCAGCAACAGACGATCCAGCCACTGTACTAACAATGAAACACATAACTCTGTTTGCAGTGCTGCTGGTAGAGAGCTTTTTCCGTTTTATTGCTGATTGTTTCTTTTTCACAATGTTTTTCTAAAGTAAGAAATTGTTTCTTTTTCACTATGTTTTTCTAAAGTAAGAATTAGAAAAATTATCATTTGGAAAAGAGAAAATGATTTAATATATTGTTAGATAAGTATGAGCCAACTGAGGAAATACTAAGGGAGTTTGTGGCAGTGTAAACACTAGATTGTCATCTATCAAGCATCTACTGAGGACTGTAAAAGTGCCATCCAGGGTGTCTGCCTGTTGAATGTCTCTTATGTGAAAATTTCACAGAGTCAGATTTTTGGATGTACAACACAATCTCACTAATTCACATTTTCTCACTGGCAACATTTAGGCAATGATTCTGTGTGCTTTTTGTGTGCATGTAGGAGTGACTGGACGAGTGCACGGCAGGGGGCAGGCCAGCGACATGTGCTGCGGAATCACTCTCCTTGAAGAAGACGAACTATGCACATCTGAGAATATAATAGTCCAAAAGAAATCCTCAAATGACAACGCTGTGTGCGAGAGCGATCCTCAACACCCTATCACATACAACACGACCACAGAGGTGAGTACTGGTATACAGTAAATGCTATTGTGATGTCCTGTTATTTTATGGGTTTTGTTACGGTTAACAGAGACATCAAACTCAGTACGACACGTTATACTGGATGTGTGTTTCCATTTATTCTCGGGAGTCTTATCCCTCCATGACTGCTCAGAATGGCTCATCACATGGTTCAACGATGGTTCAACGAAACAGAGACTAGCACCCTCATAGTTCAAGACACTACAGCTATGGTCCAATCAGAAAATATACAACATGTCGTGCGATACAAGATTTGCCCAAGGAATTTTTATTGTGGTATCTTAATTCACATTCACTTCGCTGTGGAGACTGTGCGATCTATCTGCGCACATGTACTTACACGCATGTTCAACGGTTTCACCGCAATGTAGGAGAGCAAAGGTCAAAGGCCGTTCTATCTGATAGAGCATGCAAAATGATGTATAAGTGGGATGGATCATAAACTGGTGAGCTGGACATGCTTCACCTGTACGTAAAATTACTAGGTATTCCAATTTTTGTGATCTCTTTTAGTGGAAAAGGGGAATTTCTACCTCGTGTTTCTTTCTTCTCGTCGTACAACACGAGAGTGGCACAGCGAAGTAAATGGTATCTTACCTGTCTGTTCGGGGCCGATTGTATTACTGACCGTACAGTTAACAAGAGGCAGATTTATTGATCGATGGTAACTCTAGTTATGGTACGCTGTGCTGAAAGAGAGCTGTAGTTTGCTATGTTCTCAGGTAATAGTCTGCAAGACTATGTGGTACATGAACTGTGATACTCAGGTGAGCACAAGGCCCCCGTGTCTCTTGTTTTAACTCTTATCATTATCATTTTCACACTTAGATATGTGTATGTGTGTGTGTGTGTGTGTGTGTGTGTGTGTGTGTATGTATTCTCATCATCATTCACAGTATCAAATACTGATAATGTAATTGAAAACCTCTATACCGTACTCTATGATATGTAGATATGCACCGGAGAAGGTGTGCTGATAAAGCCTGTTACACCGCAATGCTCGGGCAGAAGCTACACCATCGAAACAAGTATTTGCTGCCATGGTCACCTCCACCTCAGAATGGGCCAAGACACAGAGTGCTGTAGTGTGCTGAGTTACAACAGCCGTTCCCAGTCTTGTTTCCTGGACATGGTGTTTGATGTCAACCCAATGTATGCGCAGTAAGTGAACACTCGTTTATCCTGATTGGTGTCTTCATCATTCATTTAATAAGTCTTTTTATTCCGGTGGAATGTAGGATATGATGTGATGTGGAATTTGAAATCCTTTGCTTTTTGTGTCCTTTTTTCTAGCCAAGTGTGCAAAAAGTGATTTTGATGTAAAAGTAAAGTGTCCACAGACTCCAGCCATAGTTTTTCTTCAGTCAGGAGTATCAAGAGGCAAAATGCGATACTCCTTGCAAATGTGAGAATGGAGACTGTATCCCCCTTCACCCCACTACCTCTCTACCATTGTCTCCAAAGATGTTTTCATTTTCTTACCCTTTGTATTCCACCAGCCCTTGCGGAGACAAACTATTTGACAACAGGACGCACGTGTGCTATCAAAACTTCCTGATTCGCGATCGCAGCGAGGCTCTGGAGTACCCCGAGGTATGCGGAGTCACGGCAGGGGCGCTGATTCCCTACAGGCCCGATCAGCATGAGTGCTGCTGGGACAAGCTCATCGGGGCCGACCTCACCTGCTGTGATGGCAGTAGCTGGTACACTCCAGGCACGGCCCTAGCAGAGGGGGCGTGCTGCCTGCGACCAGACGGTCACTCTGTCGGCTACAACAACCAGAGTCAGCTATGCTGCAATGGACACGTCCATCCAAGAAACGGGCAGAGTAAGGCAGTTTCTTTGCTATGATTGTTTGCATATACTTGAAGACAGCCTGTCTTCAACTGTCAAACCCTTCAACTTGACTGGAATAATCAATAAAAGATATAAATGCACGAAACGAAAACAGACAATACAAACAAACAAGCAAACAATTACATTGAACTTGATACGATCACTTTACCTTTAGAATTAAATCAAAACTAAAAAGAAGATTATTTTGGGGGAACAGATGAGGTTTTAAAGGCATTATTTGCCATTTGCAGATAAAACAAAAACCCATCTTTAGTACTTCAAAATAGTTCTAAATCTTAAGCGAGAGAGAGAAACAACAAATGTAAAAATATCAATCAGTATAGTCAGTGTTAAGTGTTGTTAAATGTACAAAATGTGAACAACAGTTATAATAGAATTAACTCAGAATAAATGGTGATATCTCATTGCAAGATGTTTATATAGTAGGATGTTTTGTGATACAACTGATCTATACATATGCATCAAATGTGATAACTTAAACATTTTTTTAATCACTGCTCCCAATGGTAAACAACACCTTTAAAAGTGTTTTGAATTGGTTTGTGTGACAACTACTGACTGGGTGTTAAGGGGGAGACTTCTAGGATTGGAAATGGCTTGTCCCACAAAATTTCACAATTCTTCCTCTGAAGTATTTCTGAACAAACACCCGTGCTATTATGCAGGCTAGCTGGTAGCTATGTTTTCACATTGTGCAGAGAGGTGATATGTTGCATGTTGCAAAGTTGCATGTGTCTGTATCATGAATGTATTGGTAAAGGGTAAACTTGCTTTGTTTCGTGTGCTGCAGATGAGCAGTGCTGCGGAGACACAACGTACAACAACTCAGAGGACCTGTGCTGTGATGGGAACCTTTACAAGCGGGAAGGCCGGGAGTTGATTTGCACAGGCGGCGTCGCCCACCTGCACTCAGAGGTAGTGTGTGATGGTGTCAAACACGCAGCGAGGCCAAACGGAGTGTGCTGCGGTCGCAGTCTGATCAACAGTGCGTCGCAGATTTGTTGCCAGGGCATAGGGTGAGTGGATGGGGGATTTGTGGGTTACCTCTTGAGTTTTGTCCACTGTTCATTGCATGGGAATAAGCCAGTTCTGAGTTCCACCTGTCACTTGAGTGGGAAAAGGTCATTCGTACCAACAGGCATGTTGGATTTTTTAAATTCACCAAGATAGAAGCATATGTGATATTTCTCCAATACCAGAAATATTCGCAGCATGAAATGTTCTGGAATTGGAGCTGATGGCTTAGTTTTGCGGCGTGAAATTTTTGTGAAATGCCACAGGCATTAAATGCATAAATATAGTGTAGACAAGAACTTTCGCGTACAATTTGATTTCATGAACCTTGTGGCCAAAATGCAATTACTCTGGTTTTACAGTTATGATTATTTATGAAGTCCTTACGAATGGCGGTTGCCATCACATCCACCTGACAGCAATCCTGGTAATTGGCAATATTGAATTAAAATGCTGTAAAGACATTCATGAAAAATAATGAAAAATATGCTTCCCCATGTGCTATTTGACAGGCCATTCTGGTGCATGCAAGTTCACTCTTTGTTTGAGCATGATTAATGAATTCCATGAATTGTTACATCAAGCAGGCTTATGTATTAAGTCGCTTTAAAACGAATTTACTTTTTGACCAACTGAGGAAAAAGAGAGAGGCCATTTGTACCAATGCTGTTGAAATGTACTGATCTGCAATAACAGACGTAACATTTTGCATAATCCAAATTATGTGTTCCCTTTTTTTAAATTATCAGCAGGCCCTAATATTTTCAGACACCAGAACATGTTTTGAAGTACACCATTGGAGTGTTTGAATAAATTTACCTCTTAAAGCATCGGTAAGATGATGCCATATGGTTCATGTTTTGGATGTTTGCAATCATTAGTTGAGGGAAATGGTACATCATCACTCATTCATCTGGTTTTTAAAGTACAGTTAATGGGCAGTTGTTAATTTCCTGTCTCAGAAGCCAAGGTCAGGCCTGATTCAGTTTTGTGTACCAATATCAGTCCGATTCCTGCAGCCAAGCCCAAAGTTTGGAGGAGTACCTGTTTCAATTTGGAGAGTTTTTGTAGCTAAAGTGTTGAATATTTGGTGTGATCCTGTGCAGGTACGAAAAGACGAGCCCTGACATGAAGTGCTGTGGCCGAGTCCCGTACAGGGACACAGAAAAGCTCTGCTGCGAAACCTCCCTCTTCAACATTGGCAGTAACAGCAAGTGTTGTGGCAGCTCTAGCTACGACCCCTCTACTCACACCTGTCACAAACTTCGTGGTGAGTCCTTCCTCTTCCGAGATGCCAACCATGAGGACCCCGTGGCATGCGAGGAGGGAAATTACGACATCACGCGCCACACCTGCTGCGATGGCCTGCTCCACTTAAATGTTGCAAATGGCCAGTGCTGTGGTGTTCAAGTCGTGCGCGACCCAGACATGCACCTGTGCTGTAATGGGCGGATCCACAGAAAGCAGTATTCTGATACTGGCTGCTGTGGTGGACATCTCTATAACAGCAGCATCTATACCTGTTGCGGAGGCGAGACTCTGTGGCAGTACTCCCAGTTATTCCAGTGCTGCGGAGATAACATCACAGGCATTAATGAGCCATGTAACTAGATGATGTTTGACACCTCAAGCTGCTCACTGCAGCCCATGAAAATAACGAATCCACTCCTAAGAAATTACCAGTGGTCTCTAAAAATAAGTTACTTCTTGTCTATAGGGTTTCCTGGTTTGATTTTATTTGTTGAATATGATTGACTGACTTAAATATTTGCATAAACTGTGATATATGTATGTAGGGTTGGGGAGTGACAAAGTTGAGGATGTGAAGTTCAGGTAGCCTAATTTCACTGCATAATATTTAATCATTTTGGATGGATTCATAATGAATTGTTCCTAACAAATCAATCAAGATTGAAGCATGTAGATGAATAGATTGTTGAAGAATCAAGTTATTAAATTAGCGTGCATGATTTAACAGTACTGATGAAATGCAATCAACCTGCCTTATTATGCATCCACGGCAAGTATGGAGGTCATTAGCAGTATTATGCCATTGTGTGAACTTGATATTTATTCCAAAGTTGTTCATTTGAAGACTAATTTATTGATATGATATATATTATTCAGGGTTATCTAGTCCAGAAGTGATACACTGCCCGCGGTTTGGTAATAACAGCAATTGGCCAGGAAAAAGGGCCTATAAAGGTAGTGCACACACCCCATTCATATTTCCAGTTATGTGCCTCAAAGTTCACTTTTTCTGTGATCTACATTACCCAAGTGAGGTACCTGGTTGTCCAGTTCCCATTAGAACAACAGCTCCTTTTTTTGCTGGAGTTGTTCATCTTATACTATGAAGAAAACGGCATTGTTGATCATCTTGTACCCAATATACCTTGACTTATGTAAATCAGAGTATTCAAATGTCATTTAAACAAGTATCGTATATCTATGAGACTCTCATGAAGCTTATAACCTTGACTTGAACACAAAAAAAAAATGTTATTTATGGCACTATGCACTAAGAGCTGTTGTTATAATGGAATGACCAGCTGTTTTCTTTAATATGACTGATCTGTATTTATTGATTTCATTATTTCTTTGAAAATAATCACTGAAATAATTCTGTGATAAAGTATAGTAACTTCTAAGTGTGAAATATTTTGTAGTGTGAAAGTTTCACTGAACAATGGGCGTTTTTGAGCTTGTACAGAAAACGAGAACGTAAATCTTTATTTGATATTAAGCCAAGTATAGAAATGAGCTCGTTTGTGAAATTGTAAACGAGTACTGGTAAAGTTCACTGAGAGTGGCATGATGCCAAAAACTTAGGGCATGAAAGTTTCCCCATTTACAGTAGTTAGGATTTCAGTGTAACATTCCATCATCTTTGTAGGTTCCATGTTGAACACACCAAGGGAGTCACCATAAATAGCATCCATTTCCCTGCTCTGTGGTGTCTTTCAATGACAATACATCCCAGCAGGTCATTTTGTTACCATAGTTTATAACTCTTGCAGTCATGCCAAGTTTAGATTGTACAGAACAGAACAAGCAGAATACAAAAATTTCATGAGTTGCAGGGCAAGACGAATTAATAGTTGCCAGCCATTGATACAGTCGATTTTGTGTCTCAAGCAGCCCTCTGCATGCTAGTCATTTTAGTAGCAATTATCGTACCTGCGACACATCGGTGTGATGTCGCAGATTTAACTAAGTGTACTACATGGAAGAGATTGCCACTAGACACATTGTGAAAGCACAGTGACATTTACTGGGAATATTCTTCATTTTTCTATTTGTAAATGTTTCAAGCGTAAAGTGGGCTGTGTTTCCCCCCGATCCTTGTGTCCCGTAGTGGTGTCGGACACAATCAAGTATGTCTCGTTGATGTTGGCTGATTTGTCGTTTATTCATTCATTTATGTCAAATTGACACGGCAATGTTTTCCGTCTGGAAAATGTGATGCTTGAATATACAAAATGTATGTATATACTTTTGCAAGACAGAATTATGTTGTAAGCTGCAATGTAGCAAATGAAATACCCTGAGCTGAACCTTGTGTATCTCGCTGCCAGAGAGTGTGTAGGCCTTATTTTTTGGCTACATGATTCAATTCTTCCTGTAATTATGGAGGAGCTTTTGTTGTTGTTGTTTTTTTAAAGGATATATGAGTATGTATGTAGTCCATAGTTTGTACCAGTACATTATTACATTTTTTTCCATGTCTCAACCACCTTTTATTTGTAATAGAGTATGGTTTTCTCTCTTCTTTTTTTTTTCATTTTACTTGAAGTTAACCTGAAGAGATTGTGATCTACTATCATAAGATTTGATTTTTGATAGCCTTCATTGACAGACTAGATATTGTACAACATGGAATACCTTGGATTCCCCATGATGAACTGTTGAACCTTAAGTCACTTATGCACAAATCTACATAATTTTGAATTGTGGTCAGTACAGTAAATCTCTATGAGACCGTAGGCTATGACAGAAGACATTTGATCAGGTTGTTGATGTAGACTGTATTTCAGCTGTGTGAATACTTTTAATGCAAAGGAGATTGAGGGATTAGTTTCATGGCTTCTAAAATAAACCACCTTCATCCCCTCAAACCAAATGCTTTTAAAGTTACATTGATATTTTCTGCTGTATAGTTGTTGTTTGTTTGTTTTTTTAAGCACTGAATATAACCAGTGACAAGATTCTTCGTATTTCTAAGTCTGAAGTCATTGACACTCTGATCAATGAATGGACCAATTGCATGAGAAAAAAGAAAAGGCAATCATGATGAACTTTCGCAATTTTTAATTTTTCAGACTTGTGTGTGGATGTAGAGTACAGTTTAGTATATGAAAGCAGTGAGCAAATTCTGCATGACAACAGAGAATTAATTCTCTTTCATTTTGTTCTTCGCTCAGAAGTTTTAGACGGTATGTCTCTATGAGACTGAATTTAAGACATGTTAATACCTAGAGTAAGTTATATATTTTTATAATACATGTGTGTAACATTTGCTGTGAGCTGTGTTGTTGATTTATTTTGGTCCTTTGTATAAATGGACACTAAAATACAAATCATGTACAAGTAGTTTATTTTTTCCTTTTTGTAGTATTCAGGGTAGAAATTTCATGTAACCCAGAACTGTGGTATTTGCAGTATTGGTAGGTTTCATGAGAAGTTTAGTGGTACTCTTTTATTTATGAGTAGGCATAAAGGTTGACATAATAATCATAAATGATAGTCAGTTTGCAGTGTTGTGAGGAAATAAAACATTTCACATATTAATTCAAATGTGTTGCTTTTGTGCTGTTGGTTGTTTCAAGGATGCAAAAATAGTAGCACTCCTGCATAAGTTGCAGTTTCAGAAAATATGAACATGATCATACACCTCTCTCCCTAACCATTTTTTTTTTTTTCCTCTTTCACCAATCTCATAATTTTGCATAATGTCTCTATCTGCTGTGGTATCTATCTTTCTATATATCTCTCTGTTTCAGCGATAAGTCTGCATTGCATATTTTATCACATTTCAGATATCTACGTGATTATATATTGATGTTGTGTTAATGACATATTATTTGTGTGTGTGTGTGTGTGTGTGTGTGTGTGTGTGTTATGCAGAATGTCATGTCATTTTTCTTATAAAAACAGGGTATGATTTGGTAAAAAGACCCAAATGTATTGCACTGTATGCTTGAAAAATGATTTAGCAGCACAAGAAAGAAGAATACAGCTGCTTTTTTGTTGTTGGTAATATTAATTTCATTGTTAATATGGATTTGATATTGAATGAAACTCAAATAAAGAATATCATAAAACAAAAAAAGTGTGTGTGTGTGTGTGTGTGTGTGTGTATGTACTCTCCACAGGTACAATGTGGGGACCGATGCATGAACACATGAACCATGAACACCAACAATTGCCAGACACTTTAAAACGTGGGGACCAAATTTCAGGAACTCACATTTTTTATTTTCATTTTTTATTGTAGATTGATCAATTCGTGTCCCTCTTCAATATGATCAAGTTTTGCTGTGGTCCTCGAATTGATACGTGGATACAAATTGTGTGTGTGTGTGTGTGTGTGTGTGTGTGTGTGTGTGTGTGTGTGTGTGTGTGTATGTGTGTTAATAGAGCAGTTGAATGTTATGCAAGTTGTACTGTGATTTATATGGCCAGGATAATTTTC
The DNA here is from genome assembly GCF_040938485.1 of Diadema antillarum. Taxonomy (NCBI): domain Eukaryota; kingdom Metazoa; phylum Echinodermata; class Echinoidea; order Diadematoida; family Diadematidae; genus Diadema; species Diadema antillarum. The sequence continues at coordinate 1,155,120 of NW_027270980.1, forward strand.
ATTGTCAGTGCTAAAATGCATCAATCAACTTCTCATGTGAAACACATTATGCTCACACGCAAGCACAAACACAAATCAATTGTATTTTCACTTGATGGATTTGTATGTCTGCTGCCACAATGCTATTTAAACTGACTTAGAAAAAAAAAAATCTAGTGAGAGTCCATCACTGTTGATATTCACTACAGACTTGCTACAGACTTGCCAAAGAGCTTTGCAGAACCTAGACTGGTAAATTACTTCTTGTTCGATGACCTCTTGTTCATTGTACGGTCATAATATGGTTGGCCTGACCATATTAATGACCGTACATTTTACAAGAGGCCATCGAACAAGAGCCAGATTTATAAGTCTATGCAGAATCATGAGGTCTGCTACGCTGTTAGAAATTGGAGTCAAAATCTATTGGGCCACATTCAAATCGATCATACCCATGCCCCCCCCCCCCCCCAAACAAACGAAGAAAGAACTAGAAAAGCAGCTACTTTCCACCGATGATATTGCTCTTTGATTGAGATCAGTGATTTTCACCCACAGGCCATACCTATGCATGCTGAAAAATAGCCCGAAATCCCAATACAGAAGCCTTTGTTATGTCATAAACCCTCAGCTGCACGTCGCGCCTTGCCCTAGCAGAAACTAGAGCAGGCACTTTAGTGCACATATGAAAACCTAAAAAATGTGCAGCTTGAACTCCCAAGTTCATTGGCCTACCTGCCAAAATATCGAAAATCCTTCATAAATCCGAAATTTAATAATCTGTTACTTGTGTCATTCTCAGCCTTTCCTGCAAGTTTCATCCAAATCTGTGCCCAACTTTTTGAGTTGTTTTGCACACAGAGAAAACATAACCTCCTCCCTTGGCAGAGGTAAAAATAGAAATAAAACAGAGTATGCGTGTCAATGAGGTCTGCGTGGCTGACCAATTTGGATGTGCGACTCTCTAGCTTTGATTTCTAATCTTCTACACTTTTTGGCATTACTGTGAAAATGGGGGATTCAAAAATTACTGTACAGTGTACGTGCCTTTTATGAAAGCACAATATTTTGTGAATCAAGATTTGACAGACGCAAATCGTGTGAGCGGTTGAACTTGTGATCCAGAATCACAATTACAGGATGAAAAATAAGACAACTGAATCATCCCTTTTCACAAGAGAAATACACGGTTTGCACACTGAAGGTGATATATATACACTGCATTTCTGTTACAAGAGGCAATCTTTGCAAGTTTTTCATTTTGCAAATGTTGGTCAACACTTGCCCATTTGCAAAAATTCAACACGAATACATCGAGCCAAAAAATGCTTTAATGCCGTAACTTTTGTAATAAATTTCAAAGGAAAATACAACACAACATTGACATCTGATTCACTTTTATGCATGATATTCAATCTCTTTTATTCCCAGAAGATAACAGTATACAATGGCGTCAAAAGCATTTATATGTGACTGACAAAACTTGACTTCGTCATTGCAAAATCAGATTTAGTTTTCCTACTAGCATCCATACTTCCATTTAATTTCATGTAGTTAGCGATTGCTTGAAACATAAAATATAATACTATAAATGACAAATTATATAAAGTATATTTTTTGTACAATTTCAATTTTAACACAAGAAGGTGAATCTGAAAAAAATTGCTCATGAAATAATCTTGCATATGCCATCCTCAGCGGGAAATTGATAAATTAATTTCAAGTTTACTGCACGTAGCACACTCTCGGGTGTGAAGACAATGCTCATAAGCGCCCACTCATAATACACCCAACATAATGCACAATTACATGAAAACATCGTAATTATAGATTTTCACTTGTTTGGATACTAGATCAATCCTTCATCAATCAATTTCTGAGGAATAAAAAATTAATTTCTCTGCCGCATGTAACAAAATATCTATACCAGTGCATATTCAAACAATTGTCTTTGAAAACCAAAGGCACAACTAATTCAATCCAAGAATCCCATCCTTTTGATACAGATATTATTTTGCATATATGAATGCCATGTGTTGATGCAGTTCACTATGAATGGGGCACATATTATAAAAGAGAATTGAGACTGTGTATTCATCAATTGTGAAAGTTTATCAATTGGGAAGAATGACATTAAATGGCACCTTCCCATAAACATGCATGGTGTATGACTGTGCTGTCATACTTTGGTATGCCAGGTTAAGTGATTACCAAAGTATGACTTCACAGTCATACACCATGTTACAGTTATATGGGAAGGTGCCATTTAATGTCATGCTCTCCAATTAAAAAATTTTCACAATTGATGCAGACAGAGTCTCGGTTCTCTTCAATCATATTATGTGCCCCATTCATAGTGAACTGCATCAACATGAAGATGAGCTTGCCCTTCAATGATCAGACAAAAGGTCCTCTCTTCATGAAATTTAAAGTTAACTGTTTCATGATAACATAATCAGGTAATTTACAGATATGATGAGGTCTCTTGAGTCTCCAAGTGATCTGTATTCATGGCACCATCAAGTTTCCATTCCATTAAAATCAGATCAAAGGGAGTGAATAAACATATTTTGCATCATAATCATTGTGGGGCTGTTGTAAATTAGCATTGACATAATTTATGGGGGGTGGAGGTTGGAGTTTTGGGAAATTCTTGAGGGAAAAAAAATCTTTGCTATTTTTATCATACAAACCAACAGGAAAATTGTAAAGCTGTGACATCATGGCCTAATCTCATTTGCATGTGTGGCTGCTACCACTATTACTGTTTGTTAAGAGAAAATAAAACTGACAGATTTACAAGTTCCTTATTTCCCATTTGATTAACCCGTTGAGGACGAGTCCCAAGTATACTCGGGCAAGTGTCTATGGGAAATGCGTGTTGTAGCAAAATCAATCCGTCCTCAACGGGTTAAGGCAATTTTTACTTATCTGTTTGTTAGTTTTTCAAAGTCTTCCTTCCCTTTTTGCATCATTTCTACCCAAAGTGGAGTATCACTAGAGGTCTGTAAGTCTGAATTTGTGTTGAAAAATCTTTCAGGCATGTGCAATTTTCAAGCATGCTGAAATCCTATTGCACTTTGCCCATATGGCATGTATCCTCAGGCCTTTACAACTGCCTTTTCTGGGACCTGTTTTATTAAAAGATATAATCAATTTTAAATTTCCTTAACACACACAGGCTGCAATAGACTTATGATAGAAATCAACTTTATAATCAATTTTAATTCTTCATAAAACAGGGCCCTGGAAATCTTTGGTGGGTTTGCAACTCGAGGCGATGCTAGCATCAAGCCAAAATCAGGCCACACCACAAGGTGCATTGGTGGGATAGACTCCTCTGCACAAACATGATGGAATGAACGTAGCAATCCTTAATTAGATTTCTGAATAAAGTTTCAGGTATCAATAGTCACAGGGCGAGAATACTCTGCAAGCACATTATGATGGTTTATTGGCATGCTAATTCAATGCTTATTTGTTTCTCATTATACCACGAGAAGACACAGGGCATGAAAAAAAAAAATAATCGCATCATGCATATGTGGGATCAGGTCAAAATGATTGCAAAGATCCAGTCATTTGTATTTTTTACATGCAATCTTAATGAAATTTCAAAAGAATCTTTTCTTCTTCTTTTTTTGTGGACACTGTATACCTGTTCACTGACACAAATCTGTGTATAGCAATGTCTGATTAAAATTGCACAGAATAAATATGATGACATTGATGTCCACGTAGACTACATATACTGCAGCTGACTGACTTCTTAAGCATATGATTAGGCCAACTGTACAAGTGGACATTTTGGCAGTGAGGAAATTTTCGTCGTGCATTTCGCTGACAAGAAATTAGATTGAAATATTTAAAACGCACACAAATATTTTTGAATGTTATATGTTCCACTAATCAATGTCTTGACCCCACAGAATCAAAAACACCCAGAAATTCATCTTACCTGGCCAGGCGCGACAAATTACTCGAGCAAAAATATCCACTTTTACAGTTGTATGATATCTGTGCACTATTCTCGCAAGAAAAGAAGACTTTGGGTGGTATTCTGAAATCCTTCCCGGGAAGAATTTTTTTCCTTAGTCAGAACTTAGGAAAATATGCAAATGAGGATAAATCCTAGGAAGATATGCAAATTTCTGACTTAGAATGCACTTAGAAAAGAAGTTTAGGATGATAATTAAGGAAACCCCAACCCTGTTCTATAGTACGTTGCTAAGACCTAGCAAGATGCAAAACTTCGTGATGGGCACTTGTCATTAACTGCACGCAATATTCAAGAAATGGGCATGAAAAGTGGGACATGCCACGCACAAGGCCTGAGCATGCACAACATGTTTATTTGAACCCAATGTCATAATGCTATATAATTGTAATTGGTTGGTTCCTCAAGATACAACATTTCCTATTGACTTAAGAAAGAACAGAGGGCGGGGATAAGGATGGCCTAATTTGCATTTAAAAGTTCCTGGGAAGAAATTTCAGAATACCAATTCTGTCTTTCCGAGGCACTTCCTAACTTTCTGACTTAGGAAGATTTTCAGGATACCACCCTTGACCTCTCCCAGCTCACTTTATAATACCCAGAATGCATTGTGATGCATAAAACTCCAGTATATTGCTGCAGCAAACATGAAAGTTCTACTCCTAACACACATATACAAACAAAAAGATCACGCAACAAGAGATGGCAGAGCGAAATGGCATAGAAATTGGCGTAAAACACCTGATAGGTGATGGAGATATCCCAGTAAACCCTTTCCAATGTATCAACATCATAATGAAAGGGGTAACGATTATCCTGCACACTGATCGATAATCATCATGTGTTTTCTAAATAACACTGTAAACTTACACGATCTGATATTACCATCAGCACACATGTACATGCAGTAGTATCACACACGATGAAAGAAAGTGAGGTCTATATATGAAAACAATAAATGCCCTGTACCAGACTTAATATTAAAGCTGTAAATGTCGCCATTCAATATAATGCACATGAACAACAGGATGGCATAATGTCCCTGGGGTGACAAGACCTTGACTCTTAAAATTTTGAATTTTGGGGAGTGAAATAAAAAAAGTTCTCATTTCTCCAACATTTTTTTTTTTTTTTGCAAAATAATATCAATATTGATGTCATATCATGTAGAAACATTGTTTCATTTTACACTAATAATTGACATATTTCAAAATCAAATCAGTATTTTTGAAACTCAAAATTGAGTTAGAAGTTTTTTTAATGATAGGTTTTTTACATAATAATATGCGAATTGAGATATGAGGTCTGGTCAAACCAGCAATGATAAGTCTATGCTTTGTCAAGCTGGGTTAAGCTCAAGAAGGAATACATCACCAGGAAATATAGAAAACTTAGCTGGTCAGCAGACAGCCATGTTAAAGGACAAGTCCACCTTCATATACATAAGGATTGAGAGAATGCAGCAATATTAGTAGAATACATCAGTAAAAGTTTGAGGAAAATCGGACAATCCGTTCAAAAGTTATGAATTTTTTTTAAGTATCTGTGCAGTCACTGCTGGATGAGAAGACTACTACAGTGTATGATGTCACATGCGTACAACGATATAAGGAAAATAAAAAGAGGATTTCACAAAACTTTACTTTTTTTATTAAAGTGCACACTTCTTCGTCTTGTTACTGATGTATATTAAGGGTAATATTATTCCCCCTGCCTTCTGAAAGAGAGAAGTCGAGTGTTCTTTTGTTATGCGAGAAAAATTGAAAAATGTTGATTTTTTCTTTATTCTTTCTTTATATCGTTGTACTCATGTGACATCACAAGCTAAAGTAGTCTTTTCATCCAGCCGTGACTGAGCAGAAACTTCAAAAATTCATAACTTTTGAACGGATTGTCCGATTTTCCTCAAACTCTCACTGATGTGTTCTGCCAATATTGCTGCATTCACTCAACCCACATGTCCATGAAGGTGAACTTGTCCTTTAAGTTTTACAATGTGGCAAAAGTATGGAGAGGCTACACAGGCCACAGGCAAGGTCATGGGTAAACAAGATCGACTACCAGAAACCAGCCCAAGGAGGAACCATCAACGTTTTCAGTGGTTGTTAAATGTCCCAAAAATACTGTAAAAGCTATTGTTTTTTGAGGGATTAATCTTCACAAAGTTGCAAATTACTGTTGGACTGCAAATTTAAGAACACGCTACCTGATCTTGCTCGTATAAAGTGGCGGAGTGAACAGGCAGGCATTAGTGCACATAAGACAGCCTCAAGTGTCAAACCTCAAAAACAACATCTCGCAAAAATGTCTGTGGCCTTCTCATTCGGGAAAATATGAAGAGTTTTATCACAAAACGAGCTAACTCCATTCTTGTTAAGTTGAGATATTTGTGATTAAAGAAAAAATAATAATAAGAAAATAAGGGATATCTTTAATAACGTCTACAATATTCCCTGTTATGTTACAAGCGAGATATCACCGAAAAAGTTTTATTTTGCTCTATCTGACGATGAATATACTTTAAAATGTTTAAGAATGGTTCTTAGCCCATTTTGCAATGAACTCTTCATATCTTAATGGGGAAAATAACAGCTTTTACTGTATGTGTTGGGATAAAATGGGGCCTTGGCAAGGTTCTGGGCAAATGCCGTCGAATGTTTCGACCAGAGGAGATCCTCCGTCGTCATTGTCATCTGGAGCTACGATGATCCAGACGTGTGATGGGGCGTGGTGATGTCCACAGCTTCCAAGGCCTGGCTCAGCTCTGACGTGCTCACATCCTGGGCACGACCCACAGCACTCCACCCCATCACCTCCTCCCCCATCCACGCCCCATTGAAGTTCTCCATCTGGCTGATGCGGCAGAAGATGGCCAGCAGGTCGTCGCCGGTCACGTCCCCTGTCACCGTCTTCCTGTCGTATCCATACTCGGAGACGATGTCCCCACTTCCAGGTGCAAAGGCTCTGCGCACATGTCAGAAAAAGACAAAAACGGAGACATACACGATATGTGCTTCCGATGATTGCAAAGCATGAAAATCAGTTACTGTAGTTTTCATTGCCAACTTAAACAGAGAGCGCCAATTATAAATATTTCAATCAATCAGCGCTGCCATTAAGGGACGTGACTATTTGTTCTTTCTTTCCTTTTCCTTCTCATTGTAAAAATGAGACAAGTGTGTGTGAAATACCAACAAGGGCACTGGACCTCTTAGGGCCACAAAATTATATCCTTATATGGGTATTTCCATTTCATATTTGGTGCACAGACTCATGTACACCACAAGGATGTGAAAATCATATGAAGTCACGGTTATGGCTATCATACAGTGTATAAGTTGATGCTGAACCTCCCAATAAAAAAAAGCAAATTTCTTCTTTCTCATCGTGAATGATAATGATGATGATGATGACTATGATGACGACGACGACAACAACAACAACAACAACAACACCACCACCACCACCAACAACAACAACAACAACAACAACAACAACAACAACAACAACAACAACATCTTCTTTATCCAGGGTAGCCTCTTCAGTGTTGTCACTCTTCTACCAGAGGGACCTGCCATTATTATTACCCTAGCATTGACAGGTATCCATTTATACACCTGGGTCGAGAGGGACATTGTGGGTAAAAACATGGGGAGTCTTATCCACTATGCCACGGCACCCCCATATCAACTAAAATAAAAATCACCAAAAAAAAAAAAAATAAATAAATAAAAGAAATAAAAAATAAAAGAAACTTTAGGTACTTGAGGTTTGTCAAAAACCATGAAAACGTGACTCACTCGATGACTTTGCTAAGCCTCTCCTTCCTCTTCGCCAATGCTTGCCGGACGAAGAAGACAAAGGTGAAGGCCACTTGATGGTCCAGCTGGTAGCGGGAAAAGAGCTCCCTCTTGGGTGTGATCTGAACCAGAAGGAGGTCATCGGAATCACTCTCCTTGGGCTCTTTGGAGCTCTGACAATAGTAGACCAAGAGGAAAAGAAGTCATCTTACAAACAAACAAACAAACAGAAACAAAACAAAACAAAACTAGAACTGTCAATGAGGCAACTGGTATGCCTCATTAATTCTCCCAGTAGCTATGTCTACAGAACATCTTGCCAGTGTGAGGCAATGGTTTCACATGATTGGCAAATAATGACTATCTGACAATACATAAATTATCATGACATGACTCTGAGCCATTTTCAAAATATTTTTATTTTTTTATTCTCACCATATGGTGAAAAATAGTGAAATTTCCTCTTCACCTTTTACCCCATGGCTCAACTGTCTCTACAGAATCAGTGTGTCATCATTCATGTATATGCCATGTTTAATTAAGTGTATTTATATATGTTGAGTTGTTTTTAAGGTAAATTTCTGTAAGGAGAAATTAGAGTCATTTCAACATTAAGTAATGTAATCTTAGCGATTTTACGTGACCTTTGACCCTTGATCTTTGACCTCATGATCAATAACTTCCCATGAGAATCATCACCAGGCAATACATGTACATGTACTAAGTTTTATGAAGCTACCTTGAGCCATTTCTGATATAAGGAGAAGACAGTGAAATTTTTGCATTTTCAGGTCAAGTTTTAAAAAACTTTGTCCTTTGACCTTTAACCCCATGGCCTTAAAACTTTCTCTCTAGAATCTTGCATGGTAACACATATATACACTAAGTTTCAGGAAAATACCTTCATGCATTTTAGAGATAGAGGGAAATGGTGAAATTTATGAACGTGCCTTGACCTATGACCTTTGCGCTTGAGTATGTGCACCTAAACTTTGTACGCAGAGCTTCGTCCATTCTTACATACATATGCCAAGTTTCATTTGGATACCTCAAATGGTGCTTCGGATACGCTGTCAATAAAATGGATTCTAGACAGACGGACAACCCGAAGATAATATTGTGCCTCTGGTGACACTTCATGGCAGAGGCATAATAGAGGATGTGTATACATTTGAAGAAGATTCATTTTGTTGCACACAGAAGCATCCATGCAGGTGTAGCTTTGAAGTGCACATTATGGGTAGTATTCTGCAATTCTTCCTAGGAAGAAATTTCTTCCTAAGTCAGGATTTTTTCCTAAGTGGTATTCTGAAAATCTTCCCAAGTTTCCTCCTAACATTTTTCCTTAACTTGGGAAGAAACTAAGGAAGATATGCAAATTTCTGACTTAGGAAGAAGTTGGTGTTCTAGAATGGACTTAGGAAAGAATTTTAGGAAGATATTTAGGAAAGCCCCACCCCTATCCAAAGTACGTTGTTAAAGGTGTGTACAGTTCTGGTCGAGGTGAAGATTTAGCTTTTAACATTTTGTGAGATATTCAGAAACCACTCTATGAGATGTCAAAGAGCATGCAGTTCTAAGGGGTATCAAAAGTTTATTCGATGAAAATCGGTTTTGAAATGGCTGAGATATCCAAAAACCAAGGTGAAAGAAAGAGATACTAATAAAGTTGGGGCATGTTGCCTTTTATTATTAGCACTTTTTTGGATATCTCAGCCATCTGAAAACCAATTTTCATCAAATAAACGTTGAATCCTTCTTAAAATTACATGCTCTTTCATATTTCATAAGAGGCTTTACATTATCTCACTTAGGAATGTTCAAAACATGAATCCCTACCTCAACCAGTACTGTAAAGTCCCTTTAAGATATAGCAAGCTGCAAAACATTGTGATAGGCGCTTGCCATTCACTGCGCGCAACATGTACTTTGATGCGCGAAATGGGCATGAGAAAGGGGACATGCTGCGCACACATGTATTTAACCCTACGTCATAAGAAATATGCCATTGTCATTGGTTGGTTCCTTATGATATGGTATTTGGTATTGGCTTAAGAAAGGACATGGGAGAGATAAGTATGGCCTAATTTGCATTAAGAAGTTCCGAGGAAGAAATTTCAGAATACCAATTCTGTCTTTCCTAGGCACTTTCTAACTTTTTGACTTACGAAGAAACTTAGGAAGAAACTTAGGAAGATTTTCAGAGTACCACCCTTTGTATATATACAGTATATACATATCAATATGATATGTGCCCTCTCTCTATCTACCTATCTGTATCTGTATCAATCAGTCAATCTATCTATCTATGAACTTCATCAATATGAAAGACACGAGAACCAAACAAAGCACATACCATCATCTTTGTTTGCCGTTTCGGGGGCAACTTGAAGGAGCTCTTTGGTTCCTACACAAATATAAAAAAGAAAGCAACACCATGAAGAAAATAGAGGGAGAAGACACAAAATAATATTTCAGTACTTCTACCTAAACATTATGTACATTACAGTGGACTTCTTACAGTCAATGGTTATCCTTGCCTTCTTTTCTAAGGGCTGTCTCTAAGTCTACATGAGGCTGCATCGAAGCTCATGTCATTCTGCTTTTCCTCAATGGAATGAGGACGGATGATTTTGAAGTTTGGAAATTTGGGTCGTAATCCTGATCACAACCCGAAATAATGCATTACATGTATTTTGATGTCACAAGAACAGTATTCTTGATTCAAGATACCAATCCTTCTCTTTTAAATCCTCCTGGGTGTGAGTGGGTGTGGTCGGGTGTGGGCATCAGAGCACGTGGTTGGGGGAATAAAAGCTAGAGTGCGACAAAGCTTGGCATCTATGGGTCTGCCCATATGATTAAAGACAATATCAGCTACACTTACTTGTGAATCATTATCTTTAAAAAAAATTATCAAATATCAAACATTCAAATATTTCTCAGAATTTAGAGTGCCAATCTGTAAACTATTATTTAACAGAACAAAATCAAACATGCAGAAAGGCAGTGGTTCCTTTGCCATCAGACAGAGCATAGGAAAACTGTGGGATTTCAACAGTCTCACATCTTGTTGTTTTTTTTAATACATTTTTGCTCTGATAAAGTTAATTTTTTGAAGATGTAAATGCTCAGGGAAAGGTTTTCCCTGCCTCTAATCAGTTGTTCCAAAAATGAAAACCCAATGGTAGTCTGGAACTGGTTTTCACCTTCGACACTTAATCACTGAGCAATGTTTTTATTGCTGACAATTAGTGGTTTGAATACTAGTCCAATGAAATAATTATTTGCAAACCATGCAATATGTGTGGGCAGCAGTAAGTTAAATCCCAAGGCTTTTAGAGAATCATCGCCCACTGGTGCCATGACTAATCAAAAGCAGGAGGTTTCTTTTCTAAAACAGTGTCATCACAGAAAGGTTCACTCTATCACAGAGAAAAAAAAAATCAAAAGTTCACAAAACTGCCACAAACAAAAGTTTAGATACTGACAGCCTTTTTAGGGAGCCCATAAAATCTCTCAATGACAATTGACTTGCAGTTGTTGGAATTGGCACCAGGATATTGGTACTGAACTAACAGGCACTTGAATTAACATTGCAAAGAAAGTGCAGGCATTGAAAACATGACAGAAATTAAGAGGACTAGCATTGTATTTGACATTATAATCATACCCACAACCATTGGGGAAACAAACCCCTCAGAAACAATAATGATATCATCTTCAGTAAACTAAAAAGCATGTCAAAAAGAGCAGTATAAATTAAATATAATGAATATGAAATTGTTGTTTTTACTTACAATCAAAGGTATTAATATGATGAATATGAAACTGTTGTTTTCACTTACCTTGTGCAAAAGCTTGATGTCGCAGGAGACTTGATACAAGGCAGAAATGGCGCGGTAATTTTTCATATTACCAGGGGGCTGTATTATTGTCTGTTTTTGAAACACCAGAAACATGTATATTCATTGTAGAAGTACGGTGTGACTTCAAATCAACAACTCATCTATGTTCTACAGTCCTTTGTCCACTGCTCTAAGCCTTTCTAACATCATGTGGTTGACATCTCTTGATAAACCTCTTATCTTCCTTCCCCTTCAAAGGTACCAAGAGCATTACTGTCGTATGCTAATTTGACCTTGATATTCATGATGAACTGTCATGTCACTTTTTCTTTTGATAATTGTCTTTTTGATACTTTCAAATGATTCAGATTCATAAGCTCATATTCTGCTAAGAGCAAACTTTTATTTCCTTACCTCTCAATTGCACAACCACTTCACCTACATTATAAAATCAACTCATTGATCTTACTTTGCAAAATCATTCATATTGTGCAATAATTTCTTTCACTGAAATAACAGTTTTGTATTTGTGCTGTGTGTGTGTGTGGGGGGGGGGGGGGAGGATAAATATGACACCTGGTCATCTGTTCCAAAGTAGACTGTATCACTTATCTAGAAGCTTAAAAACAGCATAATTGGCAATTCACCATATTCATATATTTATCTCATATATACATATACAAAATATCTGTGTGTGGATCATTGTCTAGATCCTTTAATACAGGACAGTAAAAATTCACTGGCTTAGTCAAAGCCTTGACAGAGTCATCATTTCCTGATGCTGCTAAAAATGCAGAATAACCAATATTTCGACCGTCATTCAAATCAATTCACCACATTAGAAGCAAGATAAGATTGAGATGGCAAGGTGCAATACACAGGATCATTCCTACTGTACAGTTGCATGTCTGGTATGAATGACAAAAAAAAAAGTTGACAAAGTGAACAAAATGAAACAAACAAACAAACAAAGAAAAAATATGTTGTACCACGTACATTGTAGCAGTTCCTGCTCATGAAGAGGTTGAGCTGCACTCTGCCGTAGCTGTAGAGGGAAAGCCGCTCAAGGATGAGACTAGACAGGACGTAGGCTTGCGTCCTCTCTCCGTCCTGCGGGAGGGCGCCGATCACCTTGACAGGAATATCTGAAATTGAGCATAACATTGTTACACACCACTGTACAGCAAACTCGACCAAAAACCAACTTTGGTAAGCAAGGCCCTAGAGCAAAACAATTGCTCTTTCCATCTACATCTAACCTCTCTAATCAATTGCAAGCTTGATCCTCTGAAAGTGAATTGTTTTCTGCGGCTTGGAAAACGATGGCAAAAGACTGACAACTCAACTTTCTCACTCTCTGAGTTGATAGAGTACCCTCAAGTCTTTTTCTTTTTCTTCAGTCATTTCTATGCAATTCTGGCATATATACAGGAAATACCATTTTTATACATTGGTACATGGTATGCACATCGGGGCACATAATGATACTAATATGATATCTACAGGCCAACTTCAGAGTGGAATTTTCACATGGATTATTGCACGGGTTTCAATTCTGGGAAAGTCTTGGTAATGTGGGTTCTTCTTCCTTCCACGACCACAACTCAAATGTCAAGGGCATCACAAAGTCAATATGAATAATGACAAGGGTTACAGACATGAAGACGATGAGATATTTCTGTCACATGCTGAGATAATGAGGCAGGCAAGCTCATGAAGGATGTTAGTCAACTGTAGGCAAAGTTGATTATAAAATTGAAAGCCCACATAAACAAGTTGGGCCAATTCATTTATAATTAGTTCAAAAGAGAATCTCTTGCATTCTCATGTGATTGCTGTACTTTACTGGGGGAGTAGCTGATATATAAATACTGATTGCTTCAAAGGGGGATGGTTAAAACTATTTGTCCCAAGTGTTTTTCAACAGTGCTACAAATGTATGCCTCGAGACGAAGTCTTTGGGCATAGCACTGTAGCCTTGAGGCATAGCACTGTTGAGAAATCACCAAGGGCAAATGGTTTTAACCATGACCCCAAAGAGAGTTGTCTATATTTGTTTGATATCCCTCACTGATGTCACAATTGCATACTTCAGCAGCATGCACTCAATCAGTTACAAGCACGTGCTGAATCACTTCTTCACGGTGAACAATTACTATGTTTGTGTTCAGCATGTTTGGAACATTTCTTTGGACACGCCACATGTAGCTAACTGGTATTTACCCTTGAGGTAAATGAAAAATTGTTCATAAAACCATTTTATAAAACAAATAAGGCATAGGTTTAAGTTTTTGACCTAAGTGAAGATGCAGCGCACTCTCATCTGTGCATTATTTGTATATTATTACTCCGAGGCCCCCCCCCTCGACGTTCCGCGCGATGTATCGCAATCGCAAAAAGCTATCGCCGCGACGTTTCATGACTTTTTTCTTTCGAATGTCCCGCATCTTTTGACACTAAATTTGCGACGCCCGGGCGCGCGGTTCCAAAGTTACGCATAAATATGTACATGCATATCAGACCAAAAATTGCTCAAAAACGTGAATTCGTGTACAATTTCAATGCAAACTGTGCTTACAGGCAAATTTCATAAAAGCATGATTATTTTGGTGTTTTATTGACTAAAATCAATGAATAACATATTTTCTTGTTCGGAGCGATGTCGCGGACAAATTTCATCGAAAAAACAATGAAAAACATAAAGTCGAAAAAACAGAGAAATACAAAAGAAATTCAAAAAACAATAAAATACTTAAGAATTTTTTCTGATATCACAATTTTTTTCTCTTACATTTGCTAAGGACACTAAAAAGAATATTAACACAAAAAATGTGCCTGTTTTGAGCTTTATTTTGTGATTTATATCAAATAGTCTGTGTTCATGCATCGTTATGCATAAATTAGCATAATTTCACATAAATTATGCATCTATTTTTTGAAAAATTAACTTCATGGTATTTTAGATTACATCATAGGCAATGTGTGTGCCAATTTTCGTCGCGATTGCGCGGTCGACGACCAAGATTTGGAGGGGGGCCTGGGAGGCCCCCCCCCCCCCCCCCCCCCAGCTCTATCAACTACCTAAATAGCCTGGCCTAGTTAGGGTTAAGGGTCAATGTATTTGTTTGATGAATAACCTAGTGCATCTATAGCACTAATTGACATCCTCCCCCCCCCCCCCCCCCCCCCCCTTTCCTACCATCTTCCCAGGCCACTGGATCCACATCCTGGAACACCTCCTCTGTTCTGACAATCGGCGGTTGGATCTCCCGGTCCCCAGTGAACTGCATTTGGTGAATGTCGGCATGCCTCCACTGAAAGCCGTCTTCTGGTGCACTCATCCGGACCCTCTCCAGTGCGGGACCAAATTGCTCCTGCCTGCACAGGGCCAAGACCTTGGATGCACCATTGTCAAGGAGCTCCTGGGGCAGGAATCCTGGCCCTTCATGGAACAAACAATTGGAAGTGGCAGCATTAAGGATCAAGCACATATGACAGAGCAAAAGGAATCTTCAATGGATAAAATGTTGTCATTTGCTTTTCAAACTCGCTGTCAAATTCAAAGGAGGAGGTTGCCAGTATATTTGATAAGGCCACCATTGCACATGGCTTGTATTGGTGGGACCTGATTTCCCCACTCCAAGCTGCAATAAGGCAAAGATATCACATCAAGCAAAATTTCAGCATAGAAAGCATTGTTCTGTATTCTTCACTTCATAATATATTGTAGGATCATACATAACATATGATGCAATCGAGGCATTTTGGATGCAGACCCTGTAACTCGCGTTTGATTCTACACATTTACTCTGGGCTACTTTTTTTTTTTTTCCTGAATGTCTCATTTGTACTGTTAACCCTTTGAGGACAGTTTAATTTTGCTACAACACGCATTTCCCATAGACACTTGCCCGAGTATACTTGGGACTCATCCTCAACAGAAGCGGATCTAGAGGGGGGGGGGGGGGGGGTTGCAACCCCCCCCCAAAAAAAAAAAAAAAAAAAAAAAAAAAAATCCGGGGACCATTTATTTTTAAATCTTATCTTCTTTTTTAAACTTGTAATTTTATTTTTTTCTATTTGAGATTTGCCAGTGAGTATCAGTGACAAGCTGTTCATAATAAAAGTATTAGGCTGACAGTGCTTATTCCAAGGTCCCCAATTCTTTGTATCTGTGTTGTCAACTGGCCTTACATTGCAGGAAAATGCAACTAAATTTTACAAATTTTCATGGGGGGTTAATTTGGCAATGACCTCTATACCAAAAAAAATGGTGTTTTAGATGCAAGAAAACGCCATTTTCACACACTGATTTTCAAAAATTCTCCCTACTGTGGGAGGGGGACACCCCCCTCCCACACCCTCCCCCCCCCCCTTCGCTCGCTCCGCTCGCTCGGGCTCGGTCGCTACGCTCCCTCGCATACTGACCCCAAACCCCCCCCTTTATAAAAAGCTAGATCCGCCCCTGCCTCAATGGGTTAATGAATAATCTAACTCTAGTAAGAGGTGATATAGATGATGATTTTGCATCATGTCAAGCATCTGTGTTTTCTAAAACAATGAAGCATCAGGCTTTCTTGGATGCCAAATGTTTTCCATATTGCTTCTGTAATGACAAATGCCTAGATGATTAGAAGAGAAAGGTAATACTTTGAACATATCATCCTTGCTTTCCTTGGATCTTTAAAGTGTATGCCAATTGCAGGGGCGGATCCAGGAATTCTGTAAAGGCGAGGCGCCTTTACAAAATTAAAGGAGGGTGCACTCACCCCCCCCCCCCTTTTTTTTTCTTTTTATTTGTTTTGTTTTAACAAGGTGCCTGGCCTGGTGAATTGAAAATATAAGGGGTCCTCTCTAGAAAATACTAAAAGAGCAAAATGTACACCTTGACTCTTACATGCCTATTTGTATCATCCAAACACCTCACTGGTCTTCTAAAATTATAGCAACCTTGTTTTTATGACAGCATACACACATAATCAGGTCTAACCCAGCATCTTTCAATATACAATACTAGATTTCATTACGGTCAGAGAACTTGATAGAGAAGATATTTGCTTGAGTTCGCACCTTCATTTGCAGTGATGATGGTCGCCATTTCCTCCCGCAAGCTCTCGTCCGGCCAAATCACTTCTCGAATCACTCTGGCGAGGCCTGGCGTCAGAACAAACCGCTGCTTGGGACTCCGGAGGAGTTTGGTGTGCTTCAGTAGCTCCCCTTCCCGCTTGGGAGTGTGGGATTCTGAGTCCAGGGATGATTCGCACAGCATACCCCTCCCTGCTGAGAAGTGCCTTGCACTGGCTGACATCAGTGGGGCAAAATATGTTAAGATTTCACGCTGAATGTATGAGGGAGATGGTAAGGAAACCGATTGCTGGAGTCTTGGTTTCATGCTGGCTGTCCCTAGACCCACGTCCACACGACAAACATTAGACAAATGAGATGCGGGCTGTACAGCCTTCCATCTCTGACGTAAAAAGAAGTAAGTTCTGTTGATGAAACTGTAGGTACAGGCTCTCGTGGGATTATTACACGATGCAACCACACGCTTGATGTCACATAAAAACCTCATCTTGGACAAAAAATTGGGTGCACGCTGTCACTGTAGTGATGATAGGTGTGCCAGCTACAAATATACTGTATATTAGTTCACCTGAGAGGAGAAAGGGATAGGAGGAATGTGATTGCTATTGCCTTTTCATTAAATTTTACATGTTTAATTATGCCTAAAGCAAACCACCCATGATTCAGCCATATTGAACACCGTTCAAAATTTGACCGTAGACTACATTTAATATAAAGAGCTAGTCATCATGTCCATGTAAAACCTATGCTACTGCGCACGGTGGAACTTTGGCACAGGATGTTGAACCTTGGTGCCGGTTTTTTAGATCTAAGAATAAAGCAACGGGTCCAAGGTTTTGGTCAAATTATGGGCAGCTTGCTTTAAAGTGAAAACAAAGTTCTGGTAAGGGCTTGAGAATCCGTCTGGCACCATTTCATATTTGCTTGCAATATATCAAAAGAGTCTACAAAGAAACTTACCTGGCTGACGCGGTTTGCCGGAATAATGAGTCATTTTGGAGTATTTTGAGAAAAATAATAGAAGTCGGTAGACCGACTTTCATTCCAGAAGGCTCCAGACTAACTCGGTCTCAGGGAAAACTCGACCCTATTTCAGACAATTTAAACACAGTTCGTGATCGCCATGTTTATCAGTACTCTATAATACTACGAGTACCAAACGAGGCCTTACTGAGCAGACAGGAAAGTGCGTGCTAATCCTGTACAAAACAAATGGACAGCGCGCGGTCCTCAAGCCTGCTAGTATACGCACATCACCTCAGTTGCTGAGACATGCGGTCTTTGAAGTTTTTGTTGTTGTTCATCAAGCGTCTTTGATTGTTTTTAGAGGTGCACATTAATTTTGCATGCGCGCCAAAGAGGTTTTTGATGCGCGCGTTGAAACATTCGGACCGTTACTGCGAGTAGCCAGAATGCTACAATGTAGTTTATACAGGCTGCTCACATATGCATAGTACAACACTGTACAATCCAGAGGGACAACCAATACAACTCATCCCGCCGTCAAGCAAAGCGAGGCCGAGTTATCCCCGAGTCCGAGTCTAGCCTGACCCCATTCGGGTAAGTTCTGAGACTGAACGTTTTTGGTTAATATTTCCCATTTTCGTCGTTACCCATCGAATACCTTGTTATTACAGCGTTATTCCGCACATTTCCTAGGCATACGTTCACATTTTAGAGCAAAATTTGACAACTTTTGCAGGCGTACCAGAACTTTGTTTGGGGTTTAATACGTTCCTTGTATGACTGACATGAGTTCAAATCCTAGAGTTAGATCTAATCTACTAAGTACTAGTGTAGTAGGGCCTAAATTAGATCTATAAATTAAATTACATGAAATGACTTATAGATCCAAGAACTAGGAAGGTTGGAACTAGTTGGAACAACTGCCAATGGCAATAAAACGTAAAGTTTAATTAGTGTCTAACCACGTTAAACGCACTCAAAAGCTCTGATTGAGTCTGAATTAGGGTCTAGGGCCTATGTGTTTTTCTTTCTTTTGGTAAGATTCCGTCGCTCACATAAACTTTCCGGTAGTTGTAACGTTAGAATGTCAGTAAACTTACAGTCAATTTATTGAAATTGTGGTGTCAAGAAAGCACATTTAAATTTTATAACACACAGTTTTATTTAGTATGTGGGACTATTATAAACCACTGCACTACCCTGTATGTTGGCATTTTTTATTCTGACGAGTACAATCAATCTAGGTTTGTTTATTATTTCTCGACTGAATTTCGGTAAGTTTTCACCTCGATATTTGAGGAGAATTGACAATTGCCTTCACTTACGCTCCTTCTTGGCAGCTTGTTGTTGTTATGGATAAACAATGGCGGGCGTGACAGCAGACCATGCCTCGTGCGTACCTATGTGTGTGCTTGGTCGAGCTTCGCGGGTGGGTGGCCGAGTCATGCGATCCCAGACAGGCCGCGATCGGCGGATAGCCCCCGCGCGGCTTCTTGTGGATAATCACCGCAAGCTAGCCAGATTTAACTCTCTCCGCCTATAATGCACCAGCGCAACTGACTAAGAGAGTTCCATTCATTAAGATAGGCCTAACAACCTTGATAACAAAAATGATTCTTAAAAAAAAAAAAAAAATAGAAATGTGAGTTCTGAGAATTATACTTCGTGTCCTGTCCATATTAAAAATTTTCAGCGTGTCAGCTTTCGGAATGATCCTTTATTGTGATGCCATCCCAGCCCGATGTTCGCGATTTCTCCTTCCTTCGCATCTTGGATTTGTTCTGGTTTGCCAGTGATAAAATTATAAAAGTGACTGGAAGAGGGAACATTATATTTGTTAAAAAAAGAAACGAAAGAAAAGAAAATGGTACACCACAGTATTTAGAAATCGTCTAGCTAATATAGGTGAGTTTGCGAGACAGTTGCGTCATGAAAATCTAATCGTTTCCAGGATGATAATAATGCGGAATTCAGCGTACCCAAACTTCCTTATTAAATGTTTTTTATTGGAATTTTCACTTCGCCCATAGTAGGCCCTATATAGGGCCTACTGGTTGGTTTTTTTTTTTTTGCTTTTGTTCTTATTGAATAGTTTATGAAGTTAACTTCAAATTCGACAATGGTATATACTGATTATGTCAGTCGGCCTGCTTTATAGTACACATCAGTGAAACTGTCAGGAAAATTTATTGGGCAATCTGTTCAA